>NW_026000170.1:1965653-2023009 GCF_001458135.2 Marmota marmota marmota
AAATTGCAAAAAAAAAAAAAAAATACTCAATTTGTTCCACCTGTAAAGTGCACTGATTTACTTAAATCTCACTCTGTCAGTTTTAAAAGCATGATTATAATTGCAAATGCTAAAGTATTAGTTGTCCAAATGACAAGGAGATTGTCATTAAAGATGAAAGGAGAGAAAACCCAAGACATTTAGGAAAAAACTGGATCTATTCATTGTTCTGCCTCATTTTGCTTTCTTCAGAGGTACTGGGAAATTTTGTAAAGATCAAAGGAAATTAAAAATACATAAATCTGCTGAAAATATCAGAGAGTCAAAAATTTAAAAGAAACAAAATAGGTTATAAATTAAAAAATATATATATATATGAAGGAAAGAATTGAGTTTAACTCAAAATATCAATTGAGAAGAGTAGGAGAGAAGCAGATAACCCAGGGACATCTCTATGTGATGAGAGCCACAGGAAGGCTTTGCCAAGGGTTACCTTATTGGTGAGATACAGATTTAGGTAAGTTTTTTTTTAGAAGGTGTAATTCTGCCAGTTTGGAGGTGTGGGGTTGACTTCTGATGTGAATCATTGGCACACAGGTCTTGGGTCACACAGCGTAAGCCACCCAGAAGCATGTCAATCATGTCCCAGGGCTGTCATTTCTGCTGGATTTTTCAGTAAGGCTGTTTGTCACATAGGTTCTTGGTTAAGTTAAGAAGTTTTTGGCTTTCTTTTCACTATGAGAAGACTCTTTCTACTCCAGACAAGTTTATGGTAGAAGGTAGGGGATTCAGTGAGAACTTGAAATGTTAAAAGAAAGTATAGATTTGTGAAGAGCTTTCTGCTGTCATGTATAACTGATTAGAATTTTTAAAAAAAGGGGATAATGTGATGGTTAATTTTATGTGTCAAATTGCCTGGACCATGGGAAACCCAGTTATTTAGTAAAATATCACTTCTGGGTGCCACAGTCTGGCTGGGCACAAAATCACGAGCCACCACACAGCTTGTAGATTCAAACAGCAACTCTTTATTCCCGAACTCACACCAGCCGTCTACAATCACGTTCTGGGGAAATCCACGTTCTCTCCCAAATCCACGTTCTCTCCCAAATTCACCTCCACTGGGCTTCTATCTCCAAAATATACTGTCTGAATCCTGTGAGAACTCAAGGGGAACTTAGGCAGCAGGATACGCCCTATTCCCAGCAGGAATAATCTTAAACCTTAAACCTGGAACCTAAACTGGGAACGCCCTAAACCCGATTATGTTAAACCAGGAACACCCTAATCCGCCCTGGTCCTTGAGCAAGGTCAACTACATTCAATGTCACTGCAAAATGTCAGCAACATGGGGTACGCTGGCAAGGAAATTGTCATACCTACTTGGCTAATGGCTCCCAGCATCTGGGGATGTCTATGTGGGTGTTTCTGAAGAGAACAGTGTTTGAATCAGGGGACTGAGTAAAAAAGATAACCCTCCCTAATGTGGGTAGAAATCATCCAATCTGTTGAGGGACAGAATAGAACAAAATGGTGGAGAAAAGTTGAATCCTCTCTTTGTGACTGACTGGTTGAGTTGGGGCATTTATCTTCTCCTTTTCTTGGGCTGGGGTTTTCACACTCAGCTTCCCTTATTCTCAGGCCTTTGCATTTGGGCTGGATTACATCATCAGCTTTCCTGGGTCTCCATCTTGCAGATGGCAGATCCTGAGACTTCTTGGTCACCATAACTGCCTGAACCAATTCCTTATAATAAAGCATCTATTTATTAAAAAAAAATATACATTTGTTTCGTTTTGTTGAAACCGATGATGACATGACATGTATGTAGAAATTGTTATGAGAATTAAATGACTAAATGCCTACAAAGCCACTTGTTCTCTGCTTTGCAAACAGTTATACACTTTATATTATTATTCAAATATGCAATTAGTTTCATAGAATTGTGTGGATCAATAAACTTAGTCATGATATACAGTAATGTTTCAGTGGAGACAGTTAAAAAAAGAAAAGATTCCCTGTATAAGATTTTAACATACAAAAAGATCATAATTGGGGTCACTAAATCAGTTCTGAGTTATTATGATTTTTCAAAATTGTTGGAGAAAAGCTTTGGTATAGCATCGGTGTTGCATTGGAAGATAATACCTTTAGTAGGAAGAGTCTTATCTTGGAATCAGAAACATTAGTATTTTTCTGTATTTGTTATCAGATTCATCAGCTAAAATTTTAATTCTGCCACTTACTAGCTGGGTGACCTGGGTCAGCTTGCTTAGACTCTCAACCTTACTTTTTTTTGATTTGTGAAATGCAGATTGTGATGAGCATGGTATTATCAAACAACATGATTTCAGGTGCACAGAAGGTATTTAACATATGTGCATGTCCTCTGGTTCTCTCTTAATATAATCTATTACTTTAAGACATTTACTTTTTGTGGAGAAAAAAAATGCTTAAATTTTTTTTTCTAAAATAGTCATGCAGATTAGCCTGATGCTAAGGAGATATTTAATTTTCCAAGTATAATTTAATTTCATATCTTTAATTCTCAGTTTTCTTTTTGAGCTCAGTTTTAACTCAATGTATTATATTTTAGAATGCCTTAAAATCAGTCTTCAACAACCATAGATTTTTCAGCTTTGTCTAATATTCTCAGTTTTCAAAATGTAATTCTTTTTCACAGGTGATAGATGATTAATTCTGAGACATAAAACATTTCCCCCTTTCGATTTAAAAAAAAATTGAAAGAAAGATTCCAATTATTTTATTTTAATAAGGGAAGCAATGCATGTGCCTCTGTGTTCCTGATTTTAGCAGACCTCCTGTTGGGTAAAATTCCCGTAGTTCTATTGGCTTTGAAAGATTAACAACAGACAAACGTCTAGACAGAGACCTGCTCTTTCTCTATCCTTTTACCTTCTATAGTGGTATAGAAAAACTTTTTGATCATGTACCCTACCAGTAAAAAAAGGAAATGTGAGTTATCACCTGTTTGTGTACAGTAGTCCCCTTTTATCCATAGTGGGCACATTCCAAGACCCCCAGTAGATGACTGAAACCATGGATAGTACTGAACACTGTATATACCATTTTTTTTTCCTATGTGACCTGCAGTGTTGCTACACAGTCCCAGAATTAATCTGTGTTTCCATGTTTTATGCCCTGGTCCTTCCTTTGTAATCACTCTTACACTTTGGACCCATTATTGAGTAAAATAAGAGCTACTAAATACAAGCACCATGATACCATAACAGCTGATGTGATAACCTAGCTGGCTACCAAGGGGGTGACAGGTGGGTAGCACATGTAGCATGTGTACATACAGCAGGACAAAGGGATGATTCATATCATGGGCAGGACATAGCGAGATGGCACCAGAAGGTTGTATAATCTAAAACTGATGAGTTGTGTATTTTTTTGAGTTTTCCATTTAATATTTTCAGATAGCACTTGACTCCTGGTAACTGAAGCCTAATAGAGTAAAACCATGGATAAATAGGGGTTATATTTATTTATTGCATATTCTTTAAGCATACACCATGCTATATGTTATGTACATTGTGTGTCCCAAAAAATAAATTTTAAAAATTGAGAGAAAGATGAAATAAATGGTTATATTTTTTAATTTTCTGGTTAGCATGTTGGCTTCATATTACTATAACCTTCTAACTTTTCATGGCACAATATACGTGCAGGGTGACTTTTATCAGAAATGACTGACGATGCAAATTTGTCTTTCAAATAATCCCCTTAAGACTTTTGACTGATCTGAGCCGACTTTTTGTCAAACCTGTTTAGATGATTCTGGTTTTACTTAACAGCATACTGCCAGGGAGCTCAGAGTTGAAGAAGGACGCTGTGTCAGCTCGACTGTTGCCTTGCTAGTAATCACCAGTGCTTGCATGATTGGAATTTTGTTTGTGATTTCTTTGCAGGAATCTTTAAGAGTGACTCTACACTTTGTAAGGGTTAATCTGGACAGATAATAAGATTTTTAAATCCACTTAATTGGTCCAGATAAAGTGCACCACATCATCATCAAGCTCAGAAAATGGACAAGTGAAGGTGATGCTGGGTGGGAATCTCTAGTCTGTAGAACCTCTTTCTTCAGGAAACTTCACCCAGAGGGTGTAAATTCAACCATCTGATCTGAGGATAAGCAACACATATCTGGGTTAATACATGCATTGATTGAATAAATGCAGAGTGTAATTTCTTATTTGCTTTGGTGGGGGGGAGGGAGGATAAGTAGAAATAGAACTGCTCATATTTTATTTCCTATTCCAATGGATCACCTCTTCAGCCCTTGGATTGAATTTGAGAGACATGAAGGGCCAGATGATAAACATTCCTAGCTCTGTGAGCCCATAGAGTATTGTTGCAACTTCTCAACCCTGCCACTGTAGTGCCCAAACATCTACAGACAATCCATAAACAAATGTGTGTGGCTGTGTTCCAATAAAACTTTATTTACACATAAGCAGGCATTTAGTTGGATTTGGAATGGAGATCATAATTTGCCAACTTGTGATCTAGAGACTCCTGCTCAACACTAATAAAATAATGAATCCATGTTTACCAAGCAATGACTTGAAGAAGAAAAAACCCTCTTTAAAATGAGTGGCATAGCTTAACTGCACAGACTTTTAGGAGTCACATTGGCGTATAGAGCTTTCTGCTGTTAACTAATGCACCCTTGCAGTCTTCTTTCTGTCTCTGGTTCATTCTTTGTTTCTCTCAATCCCTGCAACACCTGTACACACATGGTCATGCGGTGCTGCAGTGCTTCTAAAGGAGACTTCAAAGTTGCTCTGCTTGGTGCTTTGCCTTGCCACTCTGTGCAATGAGAGAGAAAGGGACTTTCCCAAACGATAGGACAGCATCTGTCCTTCAGCATCTTTCCAAACTAGCAAATCATGACAGCTTCATGGAAATATGGACAGAACTGAGTTGAAGACAAACTCCTGCAGGAGCATCTTGCCAAGAGGAGAATTTTTTAATTTTTTTCACACACTGTTCCTAGAAGGGATCTTTGTTCAATAGACTCTCCAGCATTCTGGTGGCACTTTCATGTTTTTGTCTCCATTCAATCTACATCTCCTTGTACCCTGTAGATGATCCTCTGACCTCCTCCCCAATTACCATCATTAAAACACCCATAGCACCCTACCACAAGAACCCTACCGTGGCTAGTTTTACCCCTCACTGTCCTCCTCCCTAATACAATGGTACACAGCGGTGATAGCCACTGTTTTCGTTAGAGAGACCTCATAACTGTGTCACTCTGGATGTAAAACTCGGCTCATAAATGTATCCAGAGAAACCAGAGGTGCAGAGACTTGTTATGTATAAGGCAGAAATTATCGCTCGTGCAGTCTTTCAGATTTCAGCCAACTTTCCAAAAGGGTCAGGCCAGCACAACAAAAAGGGGCCAAATCACCTCAGCACCTGCAGCTTTGGGCTTACTTGACAATTTTATACAAATCTTTCCATAACCACCAAAGGTGGCTTGTTGATGTGTCATTTTAGTAGAATAGCTTGTTTTCATAGGAACACACTTCCCTTTTAAGGGAAGTGAAGCAAACCCAGATTCTTATGGAATACTTAGCAGGACTGGTGTTAGATTTGTAAGAAGTCTTGGCTTATTTGGCCCTTCAAAAGCTTTAACAATGAAGTATTATGATGCTAATTTAAAGTTGCAAGGGGAAGAAACTAGAGCTTGGAGAGGCTAAGTAACTTGTCCAAGGTCGCAAAGGATGAGAGGACCAAACCTCTACCCAATCCTGAGCCTGCCTTCATCATCCCATGGAACCTTTCCTAGTTTTGCAATTTTGCATGGTTCTATTTATAAATATCGCCATGAACTCTCCTACCTTAAGAAAGGATATTAAATATTTCTCAAGCTGTTCTTGATAACCCAGTGTTGTCATATGAATCATAGCCCTGCAGGGACTTTTGAAGTTTGAAGTCTATTTGTCCTGGGGCCCCATCTGGAGTGTTTGTTGAGCTCTTATGTCTATTTTTGATCAGTTTTCAATCTGTGCTCATCAACAAGCTTTCAGCTGTCACTTCTTATTTCTTTCTCTGTCACTGCCTCTCCTGGGCTTGTTACTACTGCCCACTTCTAATTTTCAACCTAAAGTTCTGATGACCACAAAACCAAGACAGATGGAATCATGTCTAATGGTGGTGTTTGTAAGATCAGGGGCTGAGGAGTGAGGACTAGGAGGTAATTACATCTACTGGGCATGGGCATTTTCGGCTTTCTTTCCTCTTTCTTTGTTAATTCTGTAAAATTTTCTGCAGCTCACTTACATTGGGGTGAGTTAAGAATTAAAGAAATGAATTCTTCAAACTCAAGAATTACAGAAACATACACATAAAATAGTTTGCAGATGTGAGGGAAATAAGAGTTTGGGTCTGGGGAGAATTTGACCTTGGGTGCTTTGCTTTTGCTTATGTCAGAGTAAAATATGCAACCTAGAGTTCATTCAGTCTCGTGCTAAAGGGGGTGCTAATACTTTTGGAGCTGTTTTGACAATTAAATAAAGTCACTTGAGAAAGTAGCAGGCACACTGTGAGATTTGATCAAATGTTATCTGAATAGCATTGAGTGTCATTTAGGAAGATATTGTGAACTTAATTTGAAATTAGATCTTTCTCAGGGAGGGCAGGAAATATCTTTTTCTGAAAGGTGGTTGTATCAATCGACAGCTGTGAGAGAAAGAGACTATATAATCAAAATGCGGTGGAATGTGACTATAATCAGGCTTGTGGGCTCTGCTGGGTTACGAATCTGTTGTCCCTCATAGATCTTGAGCTCCTTAAAGGCAGGTAATGTCTGATTTCTTTCTGTATCTCCATGTTCTAGCACAATGCTCAGTACACAGCTGATCCACAGTAGTTCCTTTTGAATGGATAGACAAATGAATGCAAGTGATGAAGAAATTTGTTGTTGCCAGAAGCCAAACACAGTCAAGAGAGCCCATATCTTATCTAACAAGTTCTCCTGTGGATAAGACATGACAGAAATAGCAAATTCAAATGTGTTTCAACAAGGACGCTCAGTGCCACAATGATAGACTCCGGTTTGCTTTAGGAACCATGATGGGATCTATTTTCTTTACTTCACTTTGGAAATTTATTTTTATTTCTTTCAGGACATTACTTTAAAATAAAAGTGGAGTAGAACACTGTTATAAACCAGACTCTTATTACCCATATTGAGATACAGAGCTGCCTACTTTCAGTCCCTGAGACATAACAATGACCTGCAGTAAAAGCCCCGTAGAACTCCCTGATGGACAGTGTTAGTTCTGTCCCTCAACCCTAGAATTAGAACATATTTTTCTAGAATTCTCCATAACAGAGAATTTAAGCACAAGTAAAAAGGACTGATGCTAGCAGAGGTTTTATTTCACACTGTTGTTTTCATTTGTAAGTAAGAAATATTTTATTATGTTCTTCAGACACAGTACTTTATTAAATACTGCCCTCTGTCTCATGATATAATCTTCATAAATTCCATAAATGAATGAAGAAACCATTAAAATTACTTATTAATTTCTAAAATCATTTTTTTTTGCTGTTTACAGTATCTATGATGAGATTTAGAAACATCACAGAAGTTCAAGATAATGGTAATTTAGAGGGGAAAAAAAAAAAAAACCTGTAATATCGTAGTGATTTTAGTTGGTCCAAGAGTATTTCCTGTCTCCTATTTTCTTTCAGGCTGTGAAGCTTTAGAAATAGCATTACTTTCAGTAGAGCTAATGGAAGTTGGTATGGTTTAGATCCAGAATTTCCCCCAAAGTCTCATGTGTTGAAGACTTGGTCCCCAATGCTGCAGTATTCAGAGGTGGGGGTTTTAAAAATGATTGGATTATGAAGGCTATAATCTCATCAGTGGATTAATCCATTTGATAGATTCATAGTTTGAATGGGCTACTGGGAAGTAGTGTAAACAGTAGGAGGTAAGGCCTACTTCAAGAAAGCAGGCCTTTAGGGGTGTACCCTGGATAGGTATGTTTGTGCCCACCCCCTCCCCACCTTTCTGTCCTGATGTTTGGCTTCGCCTGAGGGAGCTGGCCAACCATGGACCGAAACCTCTGAAACTGTGAGCCAAAATAAATCTTTCCTCCTTTAAGTTGTTTTCATTGGGCATTTGTCAAAACAATGAATAGCTAACACAAAAGTTCTAGAACTTTTGTAAATCACGTTAGGCAAGTGTAGACATATTGGTAGTCAATTACTCAACATCCATTTCCTTTTCCTTTCCTTATCCTTGCTAGGATATCCTTAATGGTGTTTAAGATAGAAATGTGCTTCCATGAAATCCTCACTTTCCCAGCCTTTGCTCTAAGGGATCATGTGAACTAATAAGATGAAGCAGAATTCTGCTGAGTGTTCCTGGGTCATTTTTGCCTTTCTGACTGTTATGGGATAATGCCTGTCTCATACATGCTGCCAAATTCTTATCTGAAGCCCTTGCATTCAGTTTGGTGGTATTTGGAGGTAAGGCCTTTGGAAAGGAATTAGGTTTAGTTTAGATCATGAGGGTCAAATCTTGTGATGCATCAAGGAAAGACCACCTAAGAACATAGTGAAAAGTCAGTCATCTAGAAGCCAGAACTGATTTCTCACCAAATACCAGTGAACATCAAATCTGCTGGCATCAGGAGTTTGGATTTCTTGGGCTCCAGAGCAGCAAGAAATGAACTTCTATTGTATAAACCTCCTAGTCTACGGCATTTTGTTATAGCAGTTCAGAAAGATGAAAACACTGATAGAAAACATTGATACAAAAGAGGACAGGTGGGACTGTTAGTATTTCTCTCTTCCCTACTTCTGTAATATTTGAATGTAAATGTGATGCCCAAAGCTTTAACAGTCATTTTGTAATCATTGAATGATAAATGTAGAATGAAAACAGCATACTAAGGGTGGAACAACAAAAAATACCAACAAAATAATAATAATGATAATAATGATACTTGTGGGTACTTGATGGCATTTTTGAATAGCTAGCATGTAATCATCTACTTTCAGATTTCTGGTTACCTGGGAAAAGGAAACCCTTATTTGTTTAAATTAATAAAAATTGGATTTCCTGTTACTTGCAGTTTATACAAGTCATAAAAGTAAGACATGGCTATGATTTGTTAATCCTCAGATTTTTCTGTATTCCAGTAGATATTTAATGTTTACTTCTTAGTGATATCTCAAAGCAGCTGGATGGCTATTAATTAGGAGTATCTTCATTAAGTCAAACTTCTTAACAAATAAAATTTTAAAGATGTAACTGGTCAAAGTATTTCTTAGGATTTTTTTTTTGAGGGGGAATGGCTGAAGATGGACCCCAGAGTAAACAACTGAACTACACTCCCAGCCTCAAGAAAAATTGTTTGAGCCTCAACTATTTTCTAAGTGTTCTAAGGAACTCTTATTATCTGGAGCCGTCACTAAATTTAGCAACAGCATTTCTTTAGGTTTTTGTTTTGCTTTTTTCCTGAGAAGTGGCTAGTATGATAAATATGCTTTGGTCAGCACATGGGAAACAATTTTCAGGCAGTCTTCTGCCATGATGAAAAGTCAGCTTTTGTAATAAATGAAATTGGGCTGACTGGTTGGTTGCTTTGAAGGGTCAGCCATTAAGACATCTGCAAGTGCAATTCAAAGACCCACATTTACCTCCAAATGATTTGCAGCAGTTACCACAGGACTGTTCACCATCTACTTACCTATACCTTTGCCTGCCTGTGCAAGTGTGACAATGATTGTCATACTGAAGGTGTCAGCTGCATACTCCTGGAGTCTTTCATTTGATCAGACACTCCAGAAACTTAGTATGGAGGTTCAAGCTGCAGACAACCAACCAAGAAATACCAAATAATTAAGCATCTAACTGCATGCAACTCTTATCTGACATGGAGACTCAGTCCAAGGCAAAACTATAAAATAGGACAAATTTCTTGTTGATGTCTTTGCTGTTAGGTATTCTGTATCTCTTTCTCTTTTCATAAAAGTGTATAACCCAGTTGTTAAGTTACTTCATGTGGTCTGGGGCCTTATATTCTAAATATTTCTACACATTTAGTTCACATCTTAGCAAACAAGCCTTTTGTCTTATTCTCTCAGCATTACTTTCTGGAATAGATGTCATGTTGGAGGGAAACTGGATTTGCCATATTTAATAATGTCTTTAATACATTTATTCTCTAAATTTATTTGAATTATGAAAGTGCAACTCCTAATTCATAATACTTTGTAGCTACTGGAGCTGCTAATCTAAGATAATAAGAGGGTTATAACTACCAAAATATTGGGGGGAATGAAGTACATGCTATTTTCTCACAAATGTTAGATAGGTTGTTTTTTTTCTAAATCAACTTAAAGTGGTTGACTTTACCTTAATGGGTTTTACAGAGTTCCTGACAAGTGACAGAAATAAAAATCATAGAAACTGGTTTTTAAGATGATAAATCGAACCATAGAGAGATGTGGCTACTTTCCTTATATTTTCAATGTCATACAGTGACTTTTTAGTATGGATGAAGTTGAATTTATCCTATTTTCAATTTAGCATGTTCTCCATAAATTACTACAGACTTTATGGCTCTGTTTTCTTGCCATGACCAATGTTTATAGCAAAGCAGTCAAGGTCAGATTTTCAATTCTATCAGTGAGCAACTGCATGGAAACCAACTGGATTGGCTAAGAGGTGAACCATCAGAGTGAGCCCTAAACAGCCAGATTGACCATGCAACAATTTCCTCTTAAAATGTGATCATCCATAGCCTAACTCCTGATAAATATAAATCAATGTTATTTAAATAGCTTCCTGAAGGAACATTGCACCATTCTAAAAGTGTTTATCTTCAGCTGGGTTATTAACTAAATGACCATGTACTCTGAATAATAAGACCGTTGGAGAACTCGTTATAGGTTTTGGTTTGCAAACACTAACCATTTTGAATTCACATAACATATAGTTAAAAAAATCACCTTCTTTTAGGGAAATCCAGATAATGGGAGAATAATTCTAAGTTGCAATCTCAGGGGAGCTTGAGGGGAGTGTGTGGACATGGTAGGAAAGTCTTATAAAACTTGTGTAGGTGGCCTGATACCAACATTCTGATATAGATGTTTCCATCTCTGTTACTGTAAGAAAGCAAGACAAATGTGAACATTTGTCAACACCTGGAGGAAACTTTGAAGAAGTGACTGTGCATCATATAAAACGATTTTCTAAGCAACTGTCTGTCAAAGGAAAAATTACTCAGTTTAAGAAAAAGGCAACATTAAATGGACACAGAGAATTGCTTTGAAGGTTGAAAAATCCCGATGGTTAAACTTTTTGCAATAAATAAAACTCCATAATTCTTCTTTTCAAATATTTATCTTTTTGAGTTGGATGTATTAGGGAAATCTTTAGGTTGTCAAGGCTTTTTTTTGTCAGTAGTGGTGAAAATGCTTTAGAATGACTGAATCATCCTTTTGAATTCTGTGATATTATTTTGAAGTTGAGATTCATGTACAGAAGAAAGGATCTGAGAATCTCTGCATTTGACTTTTACTCTCCATGGTAGAAAACATGGAGAAAATGTGGGTCTAAATTAGCACTCTACTGATCTCTCCCTTCTTTGGTTAGTGGATCCTGTAGAGGACCCATTTTTCGCATTTTGTTGTTTTTAAACTTCAGAAATAAGCAGCAAATGCTTTTATTTCTCTTCTTATTTGCTGTAAAAAGTGGAAGATAGTTTGAAGAGCACTTTTATCCAAGCAGTTTTTTTTTCTTTTCTGTATTCTGGATGTTGTTTGTCTTGCACAATAGGATTTGAGTATGTTATGTGTTTCCTGATTAGTATTTCTGATTAGGACATGGATAATCATCTGAAATAAGTGCTGCTGGATATTTTTGGACTTCACATAAATATACATGAATGTGGATGGCAGGAAAATAGTAAATAACAATGTAACACTGAGTGATTAGAGTCTAATATGCTGTGTTGTCAGAGAAGAAATGTGGGTTCAATTTCCAGTGGTAGCCTCTTATAACTCACCCAGATCTGAGTGCAGTAGGAACTGACCTGTAGAAATGTGTGTTTGGTGTTTTGCTCTCAAAGCAGAAAAAAGAATCAGATCACTAATTCCAGAATCATACTTTCCCTTTGATGTTCATTTGTGTTTTGAAGTATGTGATCAATTGCCTGGGTTCATTTCTACATAATTGGATGTTGTTAAAGGTCTTCCTAAGAAGGAAGAAAGATGGAAACATAAAACACAAATAAATAAAAATATACTGTGTTCATCAGACTGATACATTAAACAGAAACTTTGATGATGAACAAACACTTAAAATTTTCACCTCTTTATGCCAGGTGGCAAACTCCTATGTACTTATGAATGTCTATCATCCTGCCCTTCTGGTCCCCAGCTGTTTGCCTGCAGATGGTGTTAGGGACTATACTGAGCATTCCTCTCTTTATAGGTGATGAAGTTCAGATGCAGAGATGAAGACATTGGCCTTGAGTTATAGCCTGACACTGTGCCAAAGACAAGAACTCAGGGCTTTCTAATTCCCAGTTCTGTGAAACACCAGCTTTTATTTTCTCCTCATCTCAGCTTCATAGTGTGTTCTGTAAATCAGGCCCAGTGGCCATACCACAAACGCTGACTGCCAAACACCTGCACTTAACACCGTGTAAATGGGCTGTCAGGACTCACAGGACAAGAGTCTAAAATAAATGATCTGAAGCCTGCTTCAAGAAGGCAAACCGACCCCATGATTTTAATTCCTGTTCCCTTCATAAATCCCACCGACATGCTTAAAGGAATACAAAAACAGAAGAAAGTCTATATGAGTTGCAAAGCAAAGATAAGTGCCTTCTGTATGTCAGCGGCATCTCAGTAAGAGGCAGTTGAAGTGACAATGAGCTCCAGAAGGGACCCTGGCCAGCCTGTGAATCACTCCATAGAAGCAAAAGTTGGCTTGAGGTGTGGGTGGATCCAGTCCCAAATACAGAGCTACACTGGGAGCTGGTGTAGGCTAAAAGCACAAGTGAGATCTGGAGGGAAGTCGGGGTGGAGAGCAGATCTCAGTTCTTCCAGGAACTGTGCTCTGTGCATGTCAACAAATAGTGGCAAGCCTCCGTATGCATTCTTGGCTAACATTTTATGGGGAAGGAGTCAGCTCACAGGGGCTGCCAACAGCAGAAATACTTCTTCCTTAGGGCTGGGCCATCTACCTAACACCTTTATAGAATTCCAGTGAAAGTTCAGGGTTTCCAAATCAGGACTTATCTCGTGGTGGTTTTCCTGAACACTGGAATCTCTTATGAAGATGTTTTCTCTCCTTTCCACCCTCAACTTAAAGGTGGAAGTTCTTACTTAGATGAAGCTACTTAGATAAAGGCATTTACTGTCACAATGCTATAGAGGGAATTGGAGTAATCATACTAGAGGAATGTACAGGCCTGTGACTGAGTCTGTGGGTGGGCATGGAAACATTCTTCTGACCTACATCTCCTTTGCCCAGGGCACAGAGGTGAGAGATTTTGACCCATGTTGAAATCTATTTACAGCTGTCCAAAGCTTAATATGACAGTCTCTTCTCAGGTAAAGGCCTCTTATATCTGTCTCATTGGATGTCATTTGATTTAAACAAAACTCCAGCTTCCCTCTCAAACCATAGGGAATTCAACATCTACAAATTTCCTAATCAAAAGTCAGCACGTGTGGGATTTGCATATGCTCTTATTTCTCAGTACACCCACATGGCTTCTTAAATGAATTGTATCATACCTTGTCCAGAAACAATGGTTTTTACATCAAACATACAAACATTTTACATAAAAAATTAAAGATATTGCCCATAAAATGGAAAAATTATTTCATGGGGGGAACCAGGGGGTGTTTGTTACTCCTTTTGTGCTTTTCCTAATAATCCCCAATAAGAATTGGCCACAGATAGTGGGGGTCCTGCCCATGACCTACTCCTAATGAGAGAACTCTCATCAGTTATAGAAGATAGGGCAATGCTCTTGTTGTTTTGGGACCCAGGGACAAACTTCAAAAAGAAACTCTTTACCACAGGTGTAGAGATCCTGAGCTGAAGCCACCTCTGCCCATCTCTCCTTCGACTCCTCATAAACAATTCTGCTTTCATCTGTGGAAACAGACCACTGCAAAGCCAAAAGCTGCCTTCTTTCTCTTACATGGACCACGGAGAGTTTACAGAGCAAGGTGACCCTTTAAAAACGTCTCGTCTTCCAATTCTGGATGGTAGACAGCTAGCTCCTTTCCTTCCACCATACACCAACAGTCACCTACACTTTAAGGACGAACAAACAGAGAAAAGTCAACAGACATATGAAAGTCTCAGTCCTTCATCAGAAAGGGATTTAAAGTATCACAGCAAAAATCTTCCTATGAAGTGAACTTACTTTGTGGAACTAGAGATAACTTCAGAAACCTGATTTTGTCGTTTTTGAAAAGACTTTTTAAAAGAGTACTGCATCTATGAAAAGAGAACAATTTGAGATAAAGAAAGGAATAATAAAAAAATACAGCTTCATGCTTTATAAAATAAAAATACCATAATGGATCACTTCTTTTCTTAAAATCTTATCAAAATTAAAATATTTCCCTCCCTGGCATACAGTACTGTGCATATGCAGCCCTTATAGACAACAAAAGAAAGGTGACTGTGATTGCAAAGATGCATCCAAAGAAGTTAATGATGATACAGAGATGTTTACCATAAATTTAAAAAAAATGAGTTTTGATGAACATATTTAGGGCATCAAATATGAGGGAATTTCAGAGGAAGAGAGACAAGTAGTACAGGAGAAATAAACAAAGACTTGCAAAATTTCCTAAAACTCCAGAGACTTGAATCTTCAGACCGGTTATATAACTGGAAAAAGTTAATTGAAGTGATCCATATTTAGATAATGTTGTTGAAATTTCTGTATCCAGGCAGAAAATTTTTGCGACTGCCAATCAAATTTTTTTTCCCCCTTGGAAATATTCAATTCCAGGAGACAATGAAACAGTACTGACAGAATTTGCAGCAAAAATCATTGTGACCCAAGTATTGTATAGCTGCCAAAGATTATTCATGTGCAAGAGCAGGAGACAGGCATTTTCAGACATGGGAGAAAACAGAAAACAAATTACCAATGTGCTGTTCCTGAAAATATAAATCAATAAAATATTTGTAACTAACTGAGAAATGCACTGAAAAGAAGAAATGGGACAGATGGGAAAAAAAATTAAATGGTCACGAGAAACAAAGCCAGTAACACACAGAGATAAAGCTAAATGTTTATTGTGATGACTGTGGCGTTATTAAAAATAAAACATAATAGAAGATATAGTACATAATATATTTTAAAACCCTAGATTATTTCTTTCAAAGAGAGGAGGAAGGGTTGGTGCGATTCATTGTCTACTGAAAACTGCTCTGTCCTTCTGCCAAAGAAATGGATTGGAGTTGGATTCATGGTGGTTCAGTTAGACTACACTTAGCACTTGCTGATATGGGACTTGGGAATACTTTCTTATAAACAGAGTGAGAGCAGAAGTGATCTAGCAATTTAGCTAGATCTGCAATGTAAGATATCAGACATGACCCTTTTGAACATGGAAGTAACTCAACTTTAATCATGAGATGGAAGCACTGCCCAGGTGGTTGGGAGACAAAGCCTTAGGAAGGAACTTGGGTCTCAGTTAACAAGGAGCATGGCTGTTTCGCTGACCTAGATGGTTGACATCTGAACTATGATATAAGTGAGAAATAAACTTCTTTCTCAAGTCACCATTGGCTCTTTCGTTACAATAGTGCAGCTTTCCCCTGACTTATATGTGCTCTGAGGGCAAGGAAAACTATGTACAAAGTAACACACAAGATTATTCACATCAATAAAAGGTTCAGCAGTCGTTTTATTTTATATGTGTTGACAGGAAACTTGATTTTTATGTGAAACAGTATATATATTTGTCATGCCAGTATATGAAGAGTTACACCCTATTTATACTGTACAGTATGGTGATTTCATAATGTATTGAATTTTATTTTCCTTTATTTGGGAATTACATTTCTTCCTCATATTTGGCTATTATAAACAATTCTATACTGAAATGTTTTAGACACATTTGCAAGAATTTCTGGAGAATAAGTATTCTAGGAGTGGAATTTTGCTGCAGTCTGGCTGGGCACAATCAGGAGCCACTTGTCAAAAGAAACTAACTTTATTTTTAGAACCACACACGCCAAACAAAACAGCCTCTCAGGAAAAACCCTCAGAGCCTCAACTGCCACCACCTGCTTTCCACAAGCCTCTCTCTCCCCCACAAGCTTCTCTCCACCTCCCACAATCCTCCTGCTCTTGAGGCCGATTGGCTGGGTCATGTGGGCGGAGCCAAAAAAGTCCCCCAATGAGCAGCTCCGTGGTCTGAAAGGGCAGGGAAACAGCCCAATGAGCATCACCGCAGAGGAGCCAATCAGCTAGATGTTGCTGGGGCCGCTGTGAGCCAATCATCAGCCGGCAGCTGGAAGTTTGCTGGGGCCCCTTTGGCTGTGGCTCTCAACAGAATTTCTTCTGTAAAGGCATTAAGCTGGGGTTGTGAAATTGAACTTTGGAGTCTGGAGGGGTCAGAGTCAAGTGTTTGAGGCGGTTCTTGTGGCAGGCACTTGCCTGCTGATATTTATGGTTGGCTAGAATCTGCAGCTGGTATAAGGCAAGCTGTTTCTCTCTTGATTCACTTGGGGCTTTCTGATATTCCTGGGTGACTCAGCTCTATTTCAGATCCCATCACCTGCAGCACTTGCGTGAATCCTACCTTCTCTATGAGTCTATCAAGAGAGGGTTTCTCCCCAATGTCTATGACACTGTCACCAGAGGAATTCCCAGGACAAGTATGGTCCTTGAGTGAAAAAAAAATTCAGAATACCAGAGACACAGACATATTGATTTGGAAAAGCAGATACACATTTCAAAGGAGAATGTGGGCTATTTCAAGGGAGAGATGTCTTTAGGGCAAAGTAAAAAGTATGTATATTGAAGGGAGAATGTGGACTATCTCCAGAGGAAGAGAGAGCAATGATGTGGGGTATTTGTATTCATAGAGGGACAGCTGCTCAGGATTCAGAATGTAGAATTAGGCCAGTGATACACAATTTTGTGCTAGTTTTCCTTGCATATTGCCCTTGTGTTCCACTTTGCAGGCAAGGGCATAGGTCAAGTGCTGGGTCTAAGCACATGGGCTGAGTTGCTTACTAATGCTTATTTTGCCTGCCAAAGGTCCAGGTGATTTCCAGGACCCAATAGCTCAAGGGCACTCCTTTTTAGAGACTCTGTCCATCTTTGTTTTTTTTCTGTATCCCCAGATCCCCCAAATGCCCATC
The DNA here is from genome assembly GCF_001458135.2 of Marmota marmota marmota. Classification (NCBI taxonomy): domain Eukaryota; kingdom Metazoa; phylum Chordata; class Mammalia; order Rodentia; family Sciuridae; genus Marmota; species Marmota marmota. Next base: position 1,983,043 of record NW_026000170.1, read on the forward strand.
TTAGCAGTGCCCCCTTTTCCTGCTATGGCAGCCTCTAGGACAAATCTCATGATTTCTTACTTATGTCCAGTTACTTGGGACTTAAGAATGGGTTGAGAAGGTTAAGGCTCCTGATGGATAATGTTGCATCACCAATTGTTGTGGTTACAACCTGGATTGGGAAGAAGCCTGAAAGGTCCTTTCTGGGTTTCTAAATGGGCAGGAGCAATAGCTTCATTTTTTTTTAATTTCACTATCACCTAAATTATATAATATACTTTCCCTTTTCTGAGTTAATTCCTAAAATGGCAAATATGGTTACTGTCATGGGACTTTTGGGTAATTAGTGGTGCACAGATGGTGAGAATTAACCAAGACAAAGAGAAGCAGTTAAGAGAGTTCCTTGGAGGAAGATATGTGATGCACTCACAGCAGGTACATGGCAAAGACATCCTTCTGCAGACTCACAGGGGGGTCTGGGTTTATCTGTGCCTCTGAGTTCTTCCTTAACCTTTGGCAGGCTTTTTGCTAGGAGTGGTTTATGCCAAGCAAAGGGTGATTAACAGATTCCAGTGCCTTACCCATAAAGCTTATCACACATGTGCCAAATGCTCATCCCCAGGTTTTACATTGGATGCACAGATGAAAGTAATATATATGGGATCTTAAACAGGGGCTTTTCATTATTAGGTTACTTTAGTTCAAACTTGGGTCTTTGGGGATGTTCCTCAGGATGGTTGGGCAATCTTTTGCAAAACAAGATCTTGCTGTTTATACTTCAGGAAAGTTAGCTCCTTTAATAATGCAATGAGGCAGGATGAAAGGGACGTTCTTAGGCTCACATCAGCTCTGCTAATCAAGGTGGGATGGGGCCTGGGATAATGCTTCCATTACTCCTCTGGTTATTTGTGTCCTGGCCCCAAAAGTTCCAGCTTAGAGGGGTCAAGGTTCCTTTTGCTTCTCCTGTGTAATATCTGCCTTGCTCCTGAACCCTGTTCAGGCTTACCAAGAATCATTTAGATAGCCTTTAGATTACAAAAGAACTCCATGGAAGGAGTTCGCCAACCCTGGTTGCTTTTCTGTTACAAAGGGAGGTGAAGGAATCTGAGAAATACTTAACCAAGACAATATCCTGACATGCCAAACTATTGTCTGTTACATATTTATTTCTATTTTGAAAGGCAACAGATTTACATTTTCTCACTATTCCTATTTCTTTTCTTTTTCTTATGTTTTAACTAACGTAAATATTCTTCAAGGCAGATAGATACTTCAGGAGGAAAAAGGGGGGGAAAAAAGTCTTGTATTTGGAAAGGTGAAAGAAAAAACACGCACATTAAAAATTATATACCTAAAAATATTATATACCTATAGGTGTGTATGTCTCTGATTTAAAACATTTAAAACCTTACAGTTCCTGATAATTTATTCTAAAATTATATGTGAGAAATAGAGTCTGGTGATCCATTTTCAGAATATAGTATTTAGCCTTAATTGGGATGTAAGATCCAATTGTAGCCATTTTGAGTTTACCCACGTGTACCCAGTCATAGCTATTTTAATTATAGCCCTTCCCTTTGCCCGCCCAAATTTCAAAATTAGCCAGTTGTGTAGATTGTAACCTGAGCTCCTCCTGTGAGCACAAGGGGCAGTGCTGTGTTAGGGGTAAAAACAATACTGTCTGTCCAAGTGTGCTTGCTTGCCAGACTTTTGTTTGGTAGCATACCCTTCTGCAGAAGTGAAGTTTGCCTTGCTGAGCTGCTTTGGAGCGCAGTATTCCATTCTTTCTGGCACCTCAGTATTTCTAACATGTATTAGAGTCCCTTCAGTAGTATAAGAGCATGGCTCTTTTTCTTTGTTCTTGCCAGACAATGGACATCACTATCATTTTTGTTATCGGTTTTCTTCTTTTATTTTTGGTCCAATAGGGAAAAAAAAATACCTAATTGTTTTAGTTTTCATTTCTGATCCCAGGGAAAGATTGTGCATCTTTTCATGTTTATCTACTATTGAATTTTCTTCTGGTAGTTGCATGTGGATGTCATTTTGTAGTTTTCCACTGGGTTGTTTTACTTTTCCTATAGATTTAAATTTTCTTATTGATTATGTAAGCCAAAAAAAAAAAATGATAGATTTAGGGCAGTGCCCAACAACTCCATATGGGTTGTGTTAGAGAAACAGAATTAAAAACAACATTTCCAGAAAAATCTCTCCATGAGAGTAGTAGAGAAAGATAGCAGTTTCTTATTGAATATGCATTAAACCAAAATGCAATGCATATCACAGGGAATCCGGTAGGAGATTGCAAAAACAGAAAGGAATCTTACCTTTTCATGTAGCCAATAGTCGCAACTCGTTGCATACTTGTTTTCAAGGTGAATGACAAGTAGTCTTCAAAAAAGAAGACAGGAGAGCACCATTGATCATACTAATTCCTCTTAGATTTACCTGGTCATCGTGACCATGTGTGCTAGTTTAAAATTTTTTAAAAAAATTTTTGGTGCATTTTAATTATACATAACAGTGGAAATTCATTACATATGTGATGGCTTTATTCAGAGGAAAAATGAACTCTTTGAGAAAGAGGCAGTTTCCCAACTTGGAGCAAGGTGTCTACCAAAGTTAAGCTCCTAGCTTTCCAAGGAAACTGGGAGATGGGGGGGTGGGGGTGGGAGTGCTATTTCCCTTGATGATTACATTTCAAAACGATGGCTTCCAGGTCCTTGAGAAAGACGTGCCTGGGACATAAACCTGACAAAAGACCTATCTAGTTTTCAAAAGGATTTATATACATTTCAAAGAGAGGCGAAAGTACCTTACCATTACAAGTGACCTAAGTAAATGCTCTAAGAAAAATAAGGGGAGGCAGATCTCTTTCCTTATTTTCACCTGGGAGAACTAAAGTGTCTTAGGTTTAACTTGCATTTTTTCCTCATGATTTGCTGATAATATTATTCTTGCTATTTGGATGTGCTTTATATATTAGGAATATTAAATTTTAGTTTATTGTACACTCAGTAAACCAAACGAAAACAAATTAAAACCCACACTAAAAAAGACCCACCAGAGACCTTCTAGACTTTTCTTAGTCTGGCCCCTGTTACCTTACAGATCTTAACTAGGATAATTCTGCCCTATTCACTCTACTCCAGCCACCTGGGAATAGTCCTCAGGGGTTTTCTCTGGCTATCCTCTTGGCTTGGACTGATGCCCCCACATAGGTGAATAGTGTTCTTTCTTTCTGCTTAGCGGTTTTTTTTTTTTCCCTAAATGCCACTTTTTCTTTTTTCTTTTTATTGCACTGGTGATTGAATCCAGGGGCCCTTAACCACTGAGCCACATGCCCAGCTCTTTTTTTTTTTTATATTTTGAGAAAGGGTCTTTTATTTTATTTTTGTGGTGCTAGGGATTGAACTCAGGGGCTTGTGCCTGCAAGGCAAGCACTCTACCAACTGAGCTATATCCCTGCCCCAGACAGGGAATTGTTAAGTTACCAGGGCTTGGATAAATTCCTGAGGCTGCCTTGGAACTTGAAAACCTTCTGCTTCAGTCTCCCCTGAATGCCATTTTCTTATTGAAGATTACCTTGACCACCTAGTTTAAAATGATATATCCACCCTTCTCCACCACTTGGAACTCCCAATCCCTAAATTTCCCCTAATTTTTAAAAAAATCTATAGCACTTATCACATTTTAACAGGTTTGATATTTTGTCTTTTGTCCCTCCTTCTTCTTAGACCACAGTGTCAGTGATACACAATATTTTGTCTATTTTATTCACTGCTCTTTCTCTAAGGCTGAGTTAGCCTCTATAGTACTTTTGAAATGAATGGAAAGAAATATACACTGATATTTTTACGGTGCATAGAGGGGTTTTCCATATAGAAAAATTTAAATTTTTATGTAGCCAGATCTGCCTTTTCTTTTATAGTGTCTGAGTTTCATGTCTTCCGTAGTAAAGTTTTTCCAACATTGATATTTCCCTTTGTACAAAAAAAAAAAAAAAAAAAAAAGATGGAATTGCTAAGACTATCTNAAAAAAAAAAAAAAAAAAAGTAGCACAGCAGTGGTAAAACTAGTAAAATCTGAATAACATCTGGTGATTAGTTAATAATAACATCTCAACGTTTTGATAATTAGTTTTGACAACTACCAGAGTATTGTAAGATGTTAACAATAGAGGGAATTGGGTGAGGAATTTACAGGAGTCCTTTGTATATATTTGAAACTTTCCTGTAAGTTTAAAATTATCCTAAAGTAAAGTTTAATTAAAACTATATCTTTTCTTCGAATGTGTTTGTAGTTTGGATATTAGTTTTAGATTTTAATTCCACATTGAAAATATTATTTTGTATCATTTGAATTAGGACACATTTCCCCCCTTATGAATAGTTGACTGTTCTGGTTTAAAAGTCTGCTATATAATATATATTTGGTAGGGAAAGTGATTTTTTTCCCCCAAAATGTTTAAACTCTTCTCATGTATCTATTCTTCTGGATTAATTTTGTGATCAAATTATCAAGTTCCATAGAAATTCTCATTGTGATTTCAAATGAGATTATAAGTGCAATGGGTACATAGATTTGTAGTGTGCCATTCTTGGATAAAAGGAAGACAATAAAACACTATGTTTCTGAAATTCCATTCCCAAGAACTTAGCCAATGCCAAGGAACCAATAAGAGTGAATATGAGCAAGAATATCCAGAAAAATACAGTCTTGAAAGACACTGGCTTTCTCTCATATATGCTGAGAATTGGGGTAAGCAGGTGCCGTTTGTAGAAAGCTGCTTTCTTGCCTGGTGCAATGGTGTACAGCTGTAATCCCAGTGACTCTGGAGACTGAGGCAGGAGGATCACAAGTTCAAGACTGGCCTTGGCAACTTATTCAGAGCTTGTCTCAACATAGAAATATAAAAAGGACTGGGATGTAGCTCAGTGGTATAGCTCCCCTAGGTTTAATTCCCAGTACCAGAAGAAAAAAAAATGCAAGCAAGCTGCTTTTTTGCATACACATTAGGTTTCCTGTGATGTGATGCAAGTCATACAATGGGACAAAGTAAGGTAAGTTGATGATGGCACTACTAGAACCTAACCTGTAGGTAACTCCCTGTGCTAACTGGTGCAGAACAGAGTACCACAGGGAAGGAAGTGCTCATCCAGCTGGCTGCTACTGGACAAAGTGTCAAGAGGGTCAGAGCACTATTTTGCAGTGGAGCACCTGTTCAGCCTGTCACTACTGGATCTCTCCTGTAAACAGTTTTCAGTAAACCTTATGTCACATCCCCTCTCTGGGTGTCTCCTTTGATCTCTCAGCAACCTATCCCATTGTACCAGCACAAATGAGCTGTGGACAGTTCAATAGTTTTGTAAAATTTTGCTGCATTAAATACATGTAATGATAATGTATGCAAAGTTATCATCATTGGTTATAAAAGGGAAAGTATACAAGACACATGAATAGGCAAGTGAACTGAAGAGAACTTAAAATACCAATGGCACACACAATTAAGAGACTTCAAGCTAAAGACTAATCAATAAAAGGCAAAAAAAAAAAAAATCAGGACTGTTCTTATTTTTTCCAAGTGGCAAAGATTAAAATGAACAAAAATTTCTAGTCCTATTATGCTCTCCTATATTGTTGACAGGAAGATTAATTGGTAGAACTTTTCCTGAAAACAAATTGGTAATTTCTTTCAAATTTTTAATATTTGTTTACTCATTTATCAAGCATGTCTACTTTTAAAAAAATCCTTGAAGGATGTAATAATGGAAATGTACATTCATAAATTTCCCATAATATTGCTTTATAATAGTTAAAGCATCCTAATTTTGCATTAGAGAATGATTAAATAAAATTTATTATATATGTATGGTAGAAAAGATATATATATATATATATATCTGTAGCAAAGTATCTATCTGTCTATCTATCTATCTATCTATAGTATGTGTGTGTGTATGTGTGTGCGTGTGTTGAAGTGTGTGTATAAATTTGTATGTACTATCAATAAGGTTATGCTGGTCTATTGGACTTCTAGAGCTTGAACTATTTCATTTGTTCTCTGGGTGGTAATTAGAGATACACTTCAAATCACCAGCAGAAATCTGGTAAAATCCAACGTCTAAAATTTATAAAACGTTGAACGTTTTTTTTTTTTGTACCAGGAATTGAACCCAGGGATGCTCAAGTCCTGAGCCACATCCTCAGTCCTGTTTGTTTTTATTTTGAGACAGGGTCTCACTAAGTTGCTTAGAGCCTTGCTAAATTGCTGAGACTGGCTTTGAACTTGCCATCCTTCTGCCTCAGCCTTCAGAGCAGCAGGAATTACAGGTGTGTGCTATCATGTTTGGCTGTTGGATTTTTAATGAAAGATGATCACCAGGAATGGGGCCAGGGTGGTGATGGTGGTTTCTATTGTGTTTGCTAAGCATGAGAGGGACATTTGATTACCTGAGGAGAATATTCCTGAGGGTTCACATGAAGGGACATAAATATATTATTTGTGACAAGAAATCAGTGCATATTATTGCCTGGACTTAATTAGTCTCATTGAGGAGGACAAACATCTTACGTGGAATTAAATATATCATATGCCAATTTCTAAATAACTTCTGGAATATAACTGGATTACCACCATTCTTATTCCTGATGTTTCTTAAGTTCTTTTTTGACTCTGGGGGGGATACTAGCAGTTAATTGTAGGGACCTAAGCTCCAATTAATATGTGGTAGAGTTAATAATATTCCTATTCTGAGTAGAGAAGGGAACAATAAGCTGTTGACAACTCACTCCTGTGAAGTTCTCTATTTATTTTGATCCTTTTAGTGAGCCTTTGGGTTTGACCTCCACTGGGAACAGACATCCATGTTGTAGGATTCTGACCAGGGTTTATATCAAGAAACAAGAATACAGTTATATGACCTGGCATTTAAGAGGAAGATTTGTGCTGAAAAGTACCTGAAATGGTCCCCTTAAGTCAGACTTTTGTTTATTTCTCTTTCAATATATCTTCCTTCCTTATTGGGTATCCTGCAGAGGTATGCCTGGGGATTCTTGGAAGTATAACTTGCACCTCTTGGGCATAAAGCTGTGATATTAATTTTTGTTAGAATCTTGAAAGGTTAGAATGCAGCAAGGTAGAATCTGTCAGAAGTTGAGTCAATCTGAGTCTCACAGGTTTTTGTCTATAATAATTACATGTGGTGAGAGTTTAGGAGAATTTTGTGGTGTATAAAACCATTTTTTTTAGAATAGGGTTAGAAGTTTTGGCCAAGAAAGATTAAGTTCTCTTGAAAACTTTGACAGTTTTGTTTTATTTAAAAAAAATGTTATACAGTAGAATTGACTTTTTCTTGTGTGTGGTTCTGTGAATTATAACATATAAATAGGATTCAGAAAACTACCACCACAATCAGGGTTAGAGAGCAGTTCTATCATTTCAAACATCTTTCTCTTGGTATCCCATCATAGTCATACTTTTGTACCACCCTAACCTCCAGCAACTAAGATAGTGGTATCTTTTTAAGATGATCATATAGATGGAAACATATGATATATAACCTGGAAGATTTCCTCCTATAATGTTTTTGAGATCCATTAAAGTTACCATGTTTATCAATAGTCCATTCCTTTTCATTGCTTAGTAATATTACATGGTATAAATGTACCAAAGGATGTTTATCCATTTAAATGTTGAAGCATATTTGGACAGTGTCTATGTTTTGTCAATTTTGAGTATGGTTGCTATATGAAGTTATGTCCAGATTTTTGTAAACTTTTGTCCAGTTTCATATTTGTGAAGGTGCTCTCGGTTATAAAGTGGTAAAGGACTTGGCTAAATTGTGTTCTCATGTTTTATTAAAAGTAGAACTTGTAAATGATGAACTTGGATATTTACCTGAGAAGGTTTCCTTCTAAGCACAGTGTTGAAGGTATGATATGGTCTGTTTTGTTTTTCCTACTTATAATAAAATGCAAGAGGAGATAGATAAATCAAACAAGGAATTGCTAAGCAAAAAGAAACCAGAAATTAAAGATTTGAAAAGTTTTTAGCTGATATTATAAGATACAAGAAAAAAAATATGACTCATGAATCCAATTAACTATCTCAGCAGAAGCCAGGAATAGAGATGCAGTTATTCAGGAAAGATCTGTGGTGGAACTTTTTTGTCTGATAACTTGTATCCCCACAGATCACGCTGAAGATCAACAGGTTTTTGAGAATTTTGTATCAGAAGAAATGCTCCTGTAAGGTTTCTGTGTTTAGGATTGGGGTCTCTGATGATGGATATGGCATGCTTGGTGGCTGGGAAAGTTTCTGTACAAAAGTACAAGATGCCTACCTGCTAGGAAAATTTGTGTGAAAGACATGGGATACAGCTGCTGTAGAATGCCCTCCATAAGGAGGCTCTGTGTGAGAGTCTTATCAGCCTTCACCTTGATCTCAGGAATAGCTCCTGGGAATAAAGGAAGTTGCTTGCTAAATAACTGCAATGTTCACCAAGTTCAGCTGCTCCTGGACCTGCCCACCTAACAGTAACTCCAAACAATGGACTTTCTTGAGAGCCACACAAAGCTCCTAACATTGCATATTGTAACTGTAGAATGTAACTGTAGAATAAGCAACCATAGTGATACAATAAACAATAATGTAATTATGGCCCTAATGACCTAATGTAACCTATTAATATAAATAAACATGGCCACTTAGACAAGCAGCTCTTTTTGCCTCTGCATCTTGTATCTGTCTCCCTTTGTGATTCTTAACAGCTTCCATCTTGGATGGAAGAGGACAGAGAGACAAGATGAAATGAAAGAAGGCTGTCAGACTTCTGAGATTTTATTGGATGGGCCAATAGAGCTATCTGGTTGTGAACATGTATTATTTTAACATGACCTTGAAGCGAAGGAAAGAATAAACCTTAAGGAGGTTCTGAGATTGGTAGGGCTGCCATTATTAACAGGCCACCTCCTGGGTTTCAGAGAAAGGGTCAACTCTTCAGTTTCAACAGTCCAGGCTGCTAACACCAACCAGACGGAAGAGCCACCACACATTTGGACACTAAAACCAGGGCCATACTAGTGGGCCCAGAGGACAAAGCATCAAATCAAAGAGGATTACTTTCATGTATTAAAATCTAATGGAATTTGCCCTGGTAGGTTTTGGACAGCTTGGGATTTCTCACCCCTTTCTTCTTTCTCCTTTTTGTAATAGCAGTGTTTAGTCTATGCTTGTCTCATCAATCTAATTTGGAACTTATCTATATCACAGGTTCACAGCTAGAGAAGAATTTAACCTAAGGAAGAATTATGCTTTTTGCCTTACCCATAATTGATTTGTATAATATTTTGATGTGATTCTTGATTTACAATTGATACTTGGAATGGGTGAAGACTTTCAGGGCTGTTGGGATGGGGTGAATGTATTTAAGATCATAAATTTTGGGGAGGATAGAAGGTAAGGAATGAATTTTGTCCCCTCCAAAGTTTATATATTGAAGTCCTAACCCTTTAGAATGTGTACTTAAGAATGTGACTGTATGTGGAAATAGAGTTTTTCAGGGGATAATAAACTAAAATTGAGGTTGTGGTGCCTAATCTGATCCAACCATCTTCATACAAAGAAGAAATGTGAACATATATAGGTATAGAGGGAATATCATGTGAAGATACAAGGAGAAGATGACTATCTACAAGCCAAGGAGAGAAGTCTCAGAAGAAACGGACCCTGTCAATACCTTGATCTCAGACCCCCGGTCTTAAGAATTGAGAAAATAAATTTTTCTTATTAAGCCACCCCCTTTGATGTACTTTTTAATGCAGCTTTAGAAAGCAAATACAGTAAGTTTCTATTATTCCAGGGTAAATATCCAAGAGGAGAAATGATGAGTTAAAAGTTAAGTCTATGTTTTACTTTACAAGAACCTGTTGGACCAGGTACAGTGGTGCACTCCTCCAATTCCAGCTTCTCCAGAGGCTGAGGCAGGTGGATGGCAAATTTAAAGGCTTCCAGGCAATCTAGCCAGAAGCTGTCTCAAAATAACATAAAAGGGTCTAAGGATATAGCTCAGTGGGAGAGCACTTGACTAGCAAGTGTGAGGCTCTGGGTTCCATCCACAATACTGAATAAATGAATGAATGAATAAATAAATAAATAAATAAATAAATAAAACAAAAATCACCTAACTGTTTTCCAGAGTAGTTGTACAATTTTGCATTCCTGTTAACATTGTATGAGAGTTCTAGTAGCTCTGTTTCCCCTTCCTTCCTTCCTCCCTCCCCCCTCCCTTCCTTCCTTCCTTCCTTTCCTTCTTTCTCTTCCTATCTTTCCCTTTCTCTCTCTCTCTCTCTCTCTCTCTCTCTCTCTCTCTCTTTCTTTCGATGTCTCACTATGTTGCTCAGGTTGACTTTGAAGTCCTGGGCTCAAGTGATCATTTTGCCTCAGCCTCCTGAGTGCCTGGGATCACAGATGCACACCACCACACTCAGTTCTGCTCTGTTTTCTTGTCAGCACTTGGAATTGTCTGTATTTTTTTTAAATTAATCATTCTGTTGGCTGTATTGTGGTTTCTCATCATGTTTTTTTTTTTTTTTTTTCACTTGAATTACCTTAGTGGCTTACGATGTTGAAGATTCTTTTTTATGTGTTCATTCTTATCTTCTTCTCAGGTTCTTTGCCATGAAACCTCCCACCCACAGTTTTAGGGAATGAATCTAGGGGAGCTTTACCCCCAAGCTACATGCCCAACCCTTTTTATTTTTCATTTGGAGACAGGGTCTCACTAAATGGCCCAGGCTGGCCTTGAACTTGCCATCCTCCTACCTCAGTCTTCTGAGTCACTGGGGTTAAAGAATGTGCTAGCGTTTTCAGCCCAATTTCTTAATAGAGCCTTTGGTTTTTTAATTGTTGGGTTTTGAGAATTATTTATATATTCTAGATGAAAAGTCCTTTGTCAGATATATGATTTGTAAATATTTTCTCCCAATCTGTAGCTTGCATTCTCATAATCTTATTATGGTCTTATTATAGCACAAAAATACAATTTAAAGAATAACTTGTTTTTTTAAAAACAATGTTTTTAAGTTGTTGATAGACCCTTATTTATTTTTATGCAGTACTGAGAACTGAACCCAGTGCCTCACACACACCGGGCAAGTATGCTACCTTGAGCCACAGCATCCGCCCCATTTATTTATTTTTAAATGATTCTTTGGCTCATATACTTGGTTTTTATTTTTTTACTTATTAGGGCACTAGGGCCTCATATGCTAGATAAGTGCTCTAAACAGTGAGCTATAACTCCAGCCCCAAATACTTAATTTTGATGAAGTCATATTTGTCAATTTTGTCTTTTTTGGATTGTTCTTTATGTGTTATGTAAAAACTCCACCTACCCCTAGATTAAAAAGAAATTTCTCCTATGTTTTCTAAAAATTGTATAGCTTTCCACTTCCCTTTTATATCTATGATGCATTTTAAATTAATTTTCTGTATAAAGTTTGAGTATATACAAAGGAAGGATTTTTCAGTTGACTCTGACTTAATCAAAAGGGAGCGATATCTTGGGTAGGTTTGACTTCAGTGGAAGATTTTGAAAGAGGAACTAAAGCCCTCCACATGAGATTCAAGGACTTTACAAATATAAAGTGGAAAGAAAAACTATATAGTCTTTCTATATTCTGGAACTTCTCTACTTACCTATTGGTGCAAATTGGCTGATTTACCAAGTTGGTAGGAAGCAACATCTGAGCCTGCAATTGCACTACCTTCTTCAGTTTCTTCTAACTTCTGGAGCCAGTTATACATGCTCAGCTCTATGATGAAGGGCTCTGGTCTCTGTCACCAAATTCAGAGGGTACCAGATTGGGCACTGCATTCAGTTCATGATTCCAGACTTCCCACTCATCCTCTTGGGGGTTCTAGACTACTTCTTGCTTGCCTGTGGCTGTCAGGGTTTCTTGTCCAGCCCCCACAATTGCATTTATAAAACAGTTCCTCGTAACAAATCCTGAGAGGAGAGAGGGAGAAAGATTTTCTATTGGTTCTCATTTTAGTTAACACTGAGTAACAGACTTATAATTTTTTCCATTAAATTGCTTTTGTGCTATATTCAAAAATTAGAACAATGGATATCTATAAGACAAAATCATTTTACCCCTTGGGTAACATAAATGGTTGAAAGCCATCAAAGAGGATGGATACCCTGGACCACTGGTAGAATTAATAGGAAAGGCTATTTCAGTTGTTGGTGAGTTTACTAAGAAACCTGGTGATTTCAACTGGATATACAGGACAAAATTGAGTCTGGGCATAACTACTGGATTTGTTCTGTTGGCACTTTCATCTTATGCTAGCGTCTACTATTTCCCTTCCTAAAAATGTGTAATATTATTAAATGAAATATTTGGGAAACATTACCTTTAATATAATAATATTAAAATATTTTTATTTGTGTATAGGTTAAAATGAAAAGTGAAAGTAAATATACCATAATATTGATGGTGCCCATCCATGGGGGCTGAGATTATGTTTGAGATTTTTTTCCTTGTTATTTGCTTACTGGTACTTTCTAAATTTTCTAATTTAGCATGGTGTTATGGACTGAAACTTTGGGTCTCCCCACCCCTTTAGGTTTATATGTTGAAATGCTGACCTATGATGTTACTATACTTGGAGCCACTAAGAAAGGTTGATGAGGTTGTAGAATGAGGTCTTGATCCAGTAGGATTAGTGTCCTGTTAAGAGGAGATACCAGAGAGCTTCTGCCCTCTGTCATATGAAGATACTGTGAGAAGAAGTCAGCCCGTAGCAGAAATCCAACTTTGCAGGGACCTTGATCTTGGCCTCTATAGCCTCCAGACTGAGAGAAAATAAACATCTGTTGTTTAATCCACCCAGTCTCTCTCTATTTTTTCTTTTATAGTAACTGGAGCAGACTAAGACAGGGTCTATTTTTGTAACAAGAATATAAAACAATAATACTTACTTTAATGGGGGGAATGCTGGCTTAAAAGGCACTAAAAACAAAAGTGCAAGAAATTTTGCTAATTCTGTAAGTTTCTAGGCTTTGCTAATTATATCCCAAATTCCTCAAAAGAAACATGTAAGATAAATGTGGAGATGATGAGAAATATGTTATTTGTTTCTTCTTGTGTTTCTTGGAGAGAGCTGTTGCGAGTTTTTGTTGGAATTAACCAGCAGTAAAACTTAGGGCACATAATTTTACATTTGGTACATTTGGTTAAGATTCAGCTAAGAGTTTTGCTTGCTCACAGGGTTCCTGCCTTCTTCTCATCACACACACACACACAACACACACACACACATACAGCAGTTTTAATCTTCCATACTAGGTTGATGCTGCAAAATAACATATTGTAAGGTCAACACTCTATCTCCTTGATAATGTACAATAAATTGCAATCAAATTAGATTCATAACATCACAGCTTTTCCATCCGTTTGGCTTCATGTCTGATTACTTTTCAAATGACTTCTGTGACAACAGATGATGTCGCCTGGGTGCCCTCCTCTTTCCTCTGCTGCCACAGTCTTTTCTGTTTTCCATGCTGGTGTTCATTTGATTTTGAGAGAAAAAAGTCCTAAAGTGCACCCTCTAAAGGAAAGCAGATGGTTAGTGGTGTTTTTGTGGAAGGTGTGTGCTCTCATTTCATCTCTCTCTCTTTCTCTCTCTCTCTCTCTCTCTCTATATATATATATATATATATATATATATATATATATTCAGAATTTTGATTTAACATGTTTCTGTTGTCAATATGTTTCATCTGTGGCAAAAAGACTCCTAGCTTGAGTTCATATTCTTTTCTGTCTCTCTCTAGCCACTCTCGATTCCTCTTCCTTAAACTCATTCAGATATTGTTGTGAGAAGTGACCAGAATTTTTTTCTATTCAGAGAAATTTTGCTTACTATCATGAGGTGCAGTCATGTATTTTAACCCCAAACTGCTCATTATAAGGAAGCATCTAAAATAATTCATCATTGCCCCTTGTGTAGTGTATAGATGATGACCATACCATTTAAACAGAAATTTATGCTACTCTTTCCAGAAAGCATTTTCAGGATTTGCTATTTTCCCCATGGTCTTTAGACCCGAGGTTTTTATGGAGATCAAATACTTCGGAATCTCTCATGGACCAAGTATGGTAAGTAATGCTCTTAATTTAGGCACCCACACCATTAATATCATTAGGTAGCATAATAATAAAGTTGAGATTTAGAGTTCAGACTATTATGCATCACAAAGAGTATCATTCTCCTGATATAAAAAAGAGTAGCCACTTATCTTATAAATGCTCTTCTTAAAGATGGTACTTCACTAACTTGAGTGTTCATGAGAATCCAGGATGTTGGAGCGGATCCCTTGCTCTATCTCTTCATTTTATCTTATTTTATAGACAGTAAACAGACACTAAGTGCCCTGAAATGCTAAGTCCTCCCTTGATCAGGGTTGCACAGCTTGTTTGGGCCAATGGGAAGAGAACTCCAGGCCCCTGATTCCTGGTCCATTTATTTTAGTAAAGTAGGATGAGTTGCACAATATCACACCCCTGATGTAAAAATATTTAATTTTCCATAACTGAATAATTTCCATTCCAAGAGACTCAACTCTTGGATAAAGGAGAGAAAAAAATTGAATTTACCAAATGATATTATCTCAATCTCTCTCCTGATGTAGTCTCTTTAAATAACTCCAACCTCTTTCAGGCAAATGTTTAACCTTTCTGGTTTCTTCACCTCTTCATGCTCCTTTCCAATTAAGCATCTGAATTTTAGTGGGGAGGGAAAGTCACCTATATGAGCTTGGGTGGTGGGATGGGGATCCCATAGTGGTATGCAGGAGGCCTTAGGTGCCACCTTCACGGAGAAGGGAGGATTGTTTTTCTTCTTCTTCTAGAGTCTGCTGGGTCCCCCTGTGATCATCTTGCCTTTGAGGGTATCACCTGACACGGCTACTGAAGCTTTTGGATCTCAGTCATTCTTGTCACTGAAGTATTGGTGGCCTAATATCTGCTGCCTTGTCAGCACCTTTGTGTCCCCTCACTGGGACTCAGGGGAACTCCTGGATCCATTGAGTGCCACTCAAAAGCCTTGGGGAAACAGGTGATGGTCTCAGACTATCTGCGTCCCTCCGCCTTTGCCAGGGGATTTGTCATCAAACAGAATGTAACAATCATTTAGAGGCTCAAAGTCTTCTCTCATCATGCCCATAGAAGTGGGCTACTATCCTTGAGGTGTTCACACGTGCTAGTGTTCCCCCTCGCAATAATTTCCCCTACCTTTCTGCAGATAAACCTTAGGAGGGTTTGAACACACTGCTCTGCCTTTTCTCTTTCTTCTTTCCACCATCCCCTCATGTAGAAGCCTGGGCTAGTTCCCTTTCACAGATGGCAAATGCTTTGCCTTACATCATACCTAGAGTTTAAAATAATCCTATTCTGTATATATGCCCAAACTTGAACCCCCAATATATTTTTTTTTTCAAATTCCTGTGTGATAATTCTAATCTCCTTATATCATCTGGCACAATAAGGGGATATTACAAAGCAGGAGAAATCAAAGAACAATTTAAAAAAATATTTTTTAAAAAAACGTGATTTCTACCTCATGGAGTCAGTTATTCCACTATTGTTCATTGATTTCTTGCCATGTGGCAGTTACTAGGAATGTAGAAAAAGGATATAGCATGTGGCAAAGAAGGAAAGCAAACAACTGAAAACAATCTTCTATACCAATTGACAAAATGGGGTCTTATAACAAAGCACACTGAAGGTGGAAAAAGTCCACATGTACTTGTCTAGCAGGAATCAGAGGAAACTTCTTAGAGGAGGTGGCATGTCTCCTGCAGTATGCTACATCAGATGTTGGCCATGGCTAACAAGTAGTTGAGAATGTTGTCGGTCCATTCAAACATACTCTTATTGTATAGATATGAGGTGCCCCCAAAACCTCATGTGTGAGACAATGCAAGAATTTTCAGAAGTGAAATGATTAGATTATGAGAGTTGCAACCTAATCAGTGGATTAATCCACTGATATGGATTAACTAGGTGGTAACTGTAGGCAGATGGGATGTGTCTTTGGAGTATATATTTTGTTGCTGGTAAGTGGAACTCTCTCTTACTTTTTGGTTAGTTAAGTCTTGAGCTACTTTCCCCCACCATGCCCTTCTGTCACGATGTTCCACCTTACCTCAGGCCCAGAGCAGTGCAGTAGGACCATCTAAGGACTGGGACCTCTGAAACCATGAGCCCCAAATAAACTTTTCCTTCTATATATCATTATTATTAGGTCTTTTGGTCACAATGATGAAAAGTTGAGTAAAATACCATTCTTTAACAATGGTGATGATGAAACAGGTAATAACTTACATTATATAACACTCTCCAGCAACAAAATGCTTCTCTGTGAAACACTGATTTTCCTGATTTGTAAAGTGGTGCATGTTCTTTTTTAGAATAATGTCCATCTAAAAATACGGGACAAAAGGTCACTCATTCATTTATTTATTCCATAATTATTTTTGAGTACTGTTATGTGTTTGGTACAGAAATACAGAAATGAAGAAGAAAGACAAGGTCCTGTCTCAATGCATTTGCATTTTGGGAGGGGAACTAGTAAACAAATCAATGGGAAAGATAGATCCAGATGTCAATAAGTGCCATGAAGAAAATGAAAGAGGATGGTGTGCTACATTGTGATGGGGGTGGACAGAAATACTATATAATTAAAACTTAATTTCAACAGCAGCATGATTAGGACCTAAATATGTTATGCTTTTCAACATATATGTGGGGGTGGCAACAGTGAAATTAATAGAAGATGTCTTTTTCAAGAGATTAACATTTATCTCAAAAAACTCTTGGATTTCTGTCTTTTTTATGGATTGGGTAGGAAAACTCATTGGCTGCTTTATAAAATGATAGTCTTAATCTTCAGTTTCTATAATGTAAGGAGAATTTCCTGGTGGGAAAAGGCCATTCTATTGCTGATTCTTGCCTCTCTAAGTGCATTTCTCTCTATGATATTCATTTTAAAGTAGTACCAATTTTCTTCTTCCCATTATAGAAAATGTGGGCATAAATATTTTTATTAATTTTCTTTTGGAAAATGATAGTATCATGGTTTAATGTTTGATAAAGACTTTTCTTAAGTTCAGGGAAAAACTTAAACAAGAAATTCAACATAGAAAGTAACATATAAAAAATAATTCTGGTTGTCACTATGGAAATTAGTATGGAGATTCCTCAAAAGACTAAGAATGGAAACACCATAGGGTCTTGCTATCCCACTCTTTTATTTAATCTAAAAGAAGTAAAATCAGAATAGAACAGTGATACATACATACCAATGTTTATAGCAGCACAATTTACAATAGCCATGTTATGGAAACAGCCCAACAGGTGAATGGATAAAGAAAATGTGATCTGTATCTATAGCTACATCTATATCTATCTATCTATATGATATATATATATATGAATATATAATATATATAATGAAGTTCTACTCAATGATAAAAATAATGAAATT
Source organism: Marmota marmota marmota (assembly GCF_001458135.2). NCBI lineage: Eukaryota > Metazoa > Chordata > Mammalia > Rodentia > Sciuridae > Marmota > Marmota marmota. The sequence goes on from NW_026000170.1 coordinate 2,000,579, forward strand.
ATATTGTTTGCTGGAAATGAATAGAACCGCAGAACATCATGCTAAGTGAAAGAAGACAGACTCAAAAAGTTAAGTGTCAAATGTCTTCTCTTATACGTGGAAGCTAGAGAGAAAAAAGGAATAAAAAGAGATCTCATGAAATATAAGGGAAACTAGTATCTCATAGGAAGGGTATCGGGGGAGGAAGGAGGGAAGGGAAGGGGGGGTTACTGGGGTATGAAATGCAGTAAATTATATGCAGGTATGAATATGTACCATGAGGCCCACTATTACATATAATTAGAATAAACTAATATAATCATAATAAAAGAAATTGGGTTGTCTGGTATGCCTGGGCCTTGACACATTCTCACCCGGCTGCTTTCTCACTTAGCTAGAAGATACCCCACTTTCCACATGGCTCCCAGACCTACTTGGTGGCTTGGCAGTAAGTCTCTTTCCTATATCATCTGGGAGCATTCTTCAAACCTGCCTAAGTTTCATGAAGTACCAGACCAAGACAGCAATAGCAAGTCACATGGAGAAATCAAAATCCATTTTCTTCCATCCAGTTTTGTTCTACAGAGTCCCATTTTTCTGTCCCAGGTCTTATCTCTCCCTACAGCAACTGACACAGCAATGCTCACTCCCTGATTGCAGGCCCCACCATCTCCCCAACTACTTGTGGAAGTATTATCTTACATGATTTCTGAAAAAAAAAGAAAAAGAAAATCCTCCAAGGATTACCATAATTCAAGATTTTTCGTAAGGGACACAAAGAGTATAAGGAGATGGCCCCTTACATCTCTCAATCTCTGAATAATTATGAAAAGATAGCTCTATTTTTCCTTGACCTATGTAGGATCCCATGTTAGATTTCTAGGGGATAGTGAAGCCCGAGCTCTCAGAAGACAAGTTCAGCCTCCTTTTAGTTCTCCTCTCCTAAAACTTGCTAAATATTATGCAAATATCTTCCTGAACATCTTTGGAACTCCCCTAAGGAATATTTATAATAAGGACATTCATATCTGCTCAAGGACCAGCAAGCAGACACAGCAAATCTACCAAAAAGAAACAAAAACTACTCCAATTAAAACCTAAGTGCCTGTAAACATGCCTGGAAAATATTTTGGAAATTCAAATTTTATTTATTTTTTAATTAAGACATAATTAAAATATTTGTAAAATTTACTTTTTTTTTTTTTATACTGGGCATTGAACTCACCCAACTACTGAGCCACATCTCCAGTCCTATTTTGTATTTTATTTGGAGACAGGGTCTCACTGAGTTGCTCAGGACCTCTCTTTTGCTGAGGCTGGGTTTGAACTTGTGATCCTCCTGCCTTACCCTCCTGGGCCACTGGGATTACAGGCATGAGAAACCAATTTACTCTCTTAAAGTATACAATTCAGCATTTTTAGTATATTTAAATGGTTGTGCAAACATCACTGCTACCTAATTCCAGAAATTTTTCTTCATCTTTAAAAGAAACTCACATATCTACTCACCGTTCCTCCCAAATCACTTCAACCCCTTGCCTACTTTCTGTCTCTATGGATTTACCTACCAAGCACATTTTATGTAAATGGGATTATCCTTCTGTGTTTAGTTTCATCTACTTGGCATAATATTTTCAAGTTTCATCAATGTACAGCATAATTTAGTGGCTCTTTCTGGCGAAAAGTATTCCATTGTATGGGTACACATTTGCTTAGTCATTTCTTAATATATTCATCAATTGATGGGCAATTGTGTTGTTTACACTTTGCTATTAAGAACAATGTTGTGGAGCTGTGGTTGTGGCTCAATGGTAGAGTGCTTGCCTAGCATGTGTGAGGCACTAGGTTTGATTCTCAGGACCACATATAAATAAATGAACAAAATAAAGGCATCAACATCTTAAAAAGAAAAATAAAACAATGTTGCTATGGAACTCATGTACAAGCTTTTGTTTGAACATTGTTTTCAATACTCTTAGTGGGTATAATATAGATATTATGTTATCCATGAGTGGAATTGTTGGTTCTTATGCTAACTCCATGTTCTTTTTGAGGAACTGCCAGTGTTTCCCAAACTGACTGCATCATTTTACATTCTTACCAGTAGGGTATGAAAGTGCCAATTTCTCTACATCCTCATCTTTATCATCATTGTGATAGTCTATCTTTTTGATCCTAAGTATCTTTGTGGGTAACTCATTGTGGTTGTGATTTGTACTTCCTATTAGGAATGATGGAGTGTTCAATTTCTTTTCATGTACTTTTTTGCCATTTTATAACTTCTAGAAATGTCTATTCAGATCCTTTGCCAATTTTTTAAAATTTCAGATTCTTTTTCTTTATACTATTGAGTTATAATAGCTCTTTTTATAATCTGGATACTAGACTCTTTTCAGATAGATGATTTGCAAATGGCTTCTCCCATTCTGTGGGTTTCCCTTTCACTTTCTTGATAGTGTTCTTTGAAACACAAAAGTCTTAATTTTGGTGAAGTCTCATTTATAATTTTTTTTTTTTTGGGGGGGGTTTGGTGGGTTGTGCTTTAGGTGTCATAGCTAAAATTTCGTATCTTAATCCAAGGTCACAAAGATTGACACTTGTTACTTCTATGGGTTTTATAGTTGCAAGTTTTGTATGTAGGTCTTTGCTCCATTTAGAATTAATTTTTATATACAGTATACTATAGGAGGTTAATTTTATTCTTTTGTTTGTGGATATCCAGTTGTTCTAGGACTATTTATTGAAAATTCTATTATTTCTTCATTTCTTGGCATCCTTGTCAAAAAACAATTGAAGATACAAATGTGTGATAAGTTGCTTCTCTCTTGCTATATTCAAGACTCTCTGTCTTTGGCTGATGGTAGTTTGAATATAGTGTCAAAGTGTGGGTCTCTGAGTTTATTCTACCTTAACTACCAAGCTTCTTATAAGCTATTAATTTTTTTTTCTTAATGAAATATCAAACATTTCAGGCATTACTTTTTCAATTATTCTTTCTGCTCTTTCTTTCCTCTCTTGGAACTCCTATTATGCATATGTTGATTTTAATGACAGATTTCTGAGGTTTTATTGATGTTTCTTAATTTTTCTTCTTTCTGTTCCTGAGACTGATAATCTCAATTGACCTATATTCAGGTGAATTTTCTTCTGAAGGCTCAGATTTGCTGTGGAGCAATGTTATGGTTTGGATATGAGGGTTCTCCAAATGCTCCTGTGTTAATGCAGGAATATTCAGAGTTGAAAAGATGATGAAAGTTGTAACCTAATCAGTCCATCTCAGTTTGAATGAATCAAATGAGTGGCAACTGGAGGAGTTGAGTCACTAGGGGCATGCCCTGGAAGAATTCATCTTCTCTGCAGCCGCTTCCACTGTCCTCTCACTGTTTTCAGGCTGTGAGCAAGCAGCGTTCCTTTGCCAAATCCTTCCACCATGGCTTTCTGCCTCACCTTGGGCCCACAGCAATGGAGTCGGTTGACCATGAACTGAACCTCTGAAACCATGAGCCAAAACAACCTTTTTCCCCCTCTAAGTTGTTTTTATCAGGTATTTTGTCCATAGCCATGAAATGCTACCACAAGGAACTCTAGTGGATTTTTCATGTCAGTTATTACATTTTTTTTGACACTGAAATTTTCATTTGGTTCTTTATAAAATAATTTTCTTTATTGATATTCTCATTTTGTTGAGATATCATTTTCATAATAATCTTCATTTCTTTAGATAGGATTTCTTTATGTTTTTCAACATATTTAAAATAACTTACTTATAGTCGTCACCCAATAATGCCATTGTTTGGGCTTCTTCAGGTAAAGTTTCTATTAATTTTCTTTTTTTTTCTTTAATATTTATTTTTAGTTTTCGGCAGACACAACATCTTTGTTTGTATGTCGTGCTGAGAATCGAACCCGGGCCACATGCATGCCAGGCAAGCACGCTACCGCTTGCGCCACATCCCCAGCCCTCTATTAATTTTCTTTCTTTTTTTTTTCCTTTTTCTGTGTGTGGACCTTTTTTTAAATTTATACATCTCATACATTTTTTAATTGAAAACTGAACATTGTAATAACATCATGTGGCAATTCTAGAAATCAGATTCTTCTTTTTCACCGTTCATTATTTTTGCTTTTTGTTGTTTAGTGACTTTTCTGTATTAAATAGAATCAGTCTGTATATTCTTTGTCATGTATAGTCACTGAAGTTTTGCTTGTTTAGTGGTCAGTAACGATAAACAGAGATCTTAAATACCTGAAGCTAATAAATCGTCAGACTTTACCAGAAGCCTCTGTGTGCATGTTAGGACATGACTTCAACAATCAGAGTGTTGACAGCTCTGTCTTAGCCTTCACTTCCTGTTAGTACAAATCTGAAGGGTATTCCAAAATGAGATCTTGGGACTTCCTCATATCTTTGTTGTTTATCATTCTCAAGCTCCAAACATCTGTGTGGCCCTATTGATTCCCAGGAATATGTCAGAGCTGAGCTTTTCAAAGCTATGAACATCTCATTCTTTTCCTTTCAAATTTTTTGGTTAGACTATTCTTTGCCCTATCAGTTATCCACCACCCCAGGCATCTATGAAGTTAAAAAATTAACAAAATTGTTTTCTACAAACACCTACAGGGAAAAGGCTTTTCACAATGGGTGATCTCTGAGCTAAGACAAATAAAGACAACTCTTGCTTATGGCACCTTCTAGAGAGCCACTAGACAGGTTAAATAATGACAGTTCTCTGGGAAGGAGGCTTTGGATATCTTCCAGTCTCATTCTGCACCCAGAGGCAGCTGTCAGGCTGTTAGCATTCAAGGCTATTCCAGAAATGGAGAAATAGGGATGAGAACCGGACAAGTAAAAGTGCCACGGTGCTCACTGTTCTTCCTGAGAGTCAGCCATTTTTCTTGCATAAATGCTTTCTGGATTGCTGCAAGCTTTTGATTAATTTCCAGAGTTTTGAACAAAGTTGATGCTTACAATTTTTTTGCCAGTTTTCTGGCTGCTTTTATGAATGAGAGAAATTTTGAAGGTAATTTTTATATCATTTTCTCAAGTGCTCTCTCCCAATTTTTGATCAATGATTCAGTACATAGACCTTGGCTTTATTAGCTTGAAGTATTTATAAAGCAAGTCCCCCACCCAAATGCTAGGTATTGTCTTAAAATATTGGACATTAAAATTATAGAGAAATGGTCAAGTATATTTCCCCCTTTATATGTAGGTTGAAGTGCATTATAATTTTTTGTAGATCAAAAAATACAGTATTGGTAATTTTCTTAGAGTTTAACCCATTATTTTCTAAAGTTTTGCTTTCTCATTTTGTTTTTCCCGTTTGCAAAGAACAACCATTTAAGGAAACTTTCAAAGAATGTGGTGGATCTTATATAGCTTTATTAAATTGTTTCTTCAAAAGCACTATACGACCATGCATCTTAACTGTCATTGTATAGAAAATAGCATTTATTCAGTAGTGGTCAAACACTATCTGTATACACTTACAAAACATGGCAATTTCTACAGGAACATGCATTTAACTCTGCAGACAGATATAGTAACACCAAACCAGGGTTAAATAATAAAATCAATGAATGAATGAACATTGTAGGAGACAGATTAGATCTGTGTAAAAGATTATGAAAGGCCTCATAAAGATTGTACCATTTCAATTGGATCTTAAAGGAAAGAAGTAGTTTCTTGGACCAAGTGAGTGAAGAAAAACAGGATGGCAGAGAAAATGCCACAAGTTGTGAGAGGTTTTGGCTATTTATGGAAGACAGATGTACATGGGCCTAAATACGATTTTCTTATGTACTTGTTTCATTTTTGTAAAAGTTGGCATTTTTACTTTCTACGAGAAAATGTGCATACTTTATTTCATAATTCATTTTATTTGTGGTATTAGGGATTTAAACCAGGGTTGTACCTCTAAGCTGCATCCTCAGCCCTGCTTTGTTTTAAATTTTATTTTGAGACAGATTCTCTCTAAGTTGCTGAGGCTAGCCTTGAACTTGGGATCCTCCTGCATTAGCCTCCAGAGACTCTGGGAAGTGTGCCACAGGTGTGTGCCACTGAGCCTGCCTTCATTATTGTAAAAGTCTTGGACAGACTGCTTTTTCTGAACACAAATTGTTACATCTTGGCTTAGGATTGCCTGCATGCTTGTTTTCCTACATCGGTTGCCAATAATGTTTAAGAGGAAAAAAGAAAAAAAAAAACCCTAGAGAAAGAATTCATCTAATTTTTATTGATCATGTTATATCTTAAGAATTTCATCTGGTAAAGTGAAAATGTACAAAGAACCTGCCCTGAAAGTCTTAGTTGAGTGAACAAGAATGATTCTGTACTTCAAGGTCATTGTTAAAAACCAGGAGTGCTTTAAAGTAGTTATTAAACCCGATTGCACATTATAAAACACCTGGAGAGATTTTTTTAAAAATACAGATCCTTAGACACCATTTCAGACCTAGAGCATTCATATTCTTATGAAGTTTTTTTTTTCTTTTTTAAAATTTGACTGTTATTTTGCAAACATCCTGTGATTTTCATACTTATCCAGTAAGGGGTCAAGAGCTCAGGAGGGCTTGGCCTTGCTTCCTCTGTCTACTGGTGATGACTGCTTCAAGTCAAATACATCAATGCAACTATGAGTGAATGGATATAATTTTAGTAAAAAACTTATACTGTGTAAGAAGTATTTTCTTAATCAATTTGCAAAGGTACAGGAGAAGGGAATTTAAAGAGTTAATGAAGCAGGAGTGTATCATTCATTTGTCTGTAAAGAGAAAAAGCCATAACCACAATATTATCAACAGAAATCAGTCTCTCGAAGTCCATAAATTTACGGTTATTGCATTTAATGATCATAACTCAATAATGAAATCAGCCATAAAACTGTGACTATCTTCAAGATTAACAAAACATGCATTTGTTTTGACTCCGAGCATGCTATCATTTTATTGAATAGGCTAAAGTCAGTGAAGGAGTAATCAGGAATGGGGTTTTTTTATTTCTCTCCATTACTGCCTTCGGACATTGTCTGATGAATTTCTCTTCTCTTGGAGACAAGAGGCAAAAGTTCAGAGTCAGAGACTTCATTTGCTCAGTACCAGATGGAGCCAATTATCTCTTAGTGGCCACCAGTAGAGGGAGTGTCCGCCCATGTTTGGCCACACAGGACCATCAAGAAACAGGAGGGCTCTGTTTGCAACCATCTTTCTGATTGCCAGGAGGACTTTGTACTTTCCTACTTATCTTCAGACACCATGTTGGAGAATAAACATGAGAAATGTAAAACCTGAAGTACTGAACATTTTCAAGGCTACAAAACTGGACTCAATCTCAGATAATACTAATGAAAATAGAAATGTGTGTGTTGGGATTTGAGGGAGAAGTGAGGGGAGTAGTGAGAAATTAGAAACGGTCTGCATTAAAAATCACTTTCTTCAGTGTGGGTAAGGGGAAGGAAAAAGTGACATGTTATCTGATTACTTTCCCCCATTAACATGTACAGATGTTGTAAAGTTATTAGGGATAATTTGGAAAATATAGTGTAACACAAACCTGGGCTGGTATTCCCTACCAGATATTCATCTCCCTACATCTTGCCTAATATAAAAATCTTATTTCAGCTTCTGTTTTTAGTTTTCAGTAATTTTATTGAAGTGTGTCTAGTAGTCATTTTTTTTAACTCTATACTCTTGGGATTCATGAAGCTTCTTGAATAAGTGTGTGCTAATTTCACAGATTGTGTAAACCAAAAGGAAACACACACACACACACAGAGAGAGAGAGAGAGAGAGAGAGAGAGAGAGAGTCAGAGAGAGAGAGAGACACAGAGAGAGAGAGAGAGAGACTGAGGGGGGGAGAAGGAGGGGGAGGGAGGGAGAGACTCTTGAAAGAATTACTACAGAAAAAGGATACAAAGAAGAGCAGGGGCAAGAAAGCACAAATCAGCATTAAAGGAGGTGCATAATACCTATACCTAGATTCAGGAGGCCTTCCCTCTTGGAGTGTTTTTGCAAAACTCCTTCAGCCTCTAATTACATTAATCTTTATTCTACTCTGGTTTGGGTAAAGTTCTGTACCCTGGCTGCAGGCACTCCTGATAATATATGTAAGATTTCAATAGACCAGTTGAGAGTTAGAATGCAATTACACATTGTGAATTAGTGCAGGTTTGGAGAATTCTGCATCATTATCTCTTCATACATTGTTTCTTGTTCACTTTATCATTTTTTTTTTGTTGTTGTTGTCTTGTTTTATGAGACTCCATTTCTGAATGGTAGACTTTTCTTCTATGTTCCATATATCTTTTATGTTCTTGTCTGTGTTTCCTTCTGTAAACTTTAGCTTGTAGGTTCCATGAACAGAGTCGTGCTTCAGTTAATGATGGGGATTCATCCTGAAGAAGGTTTTGTTAGGTGATTTTGTCATTGTGCTACCATCACAGAATGTATTTAAATGAAGATGGCTAAAACTTCACTGGGATATATGGTTTATGGAACTACTGTGGTATATGTAGTTCATCACTGACTAAAACATCAATATGTGGTACATGACTCTATGTAAGTGGTTATTAAATGGCTATCTTCTCATACATGTATTTTCTTTCTCATCTTCTTATCTGGTGGTTCTGATCTGCTGTCATACCCATCCATAAACATTTTCAATTTCATCTTTTTTTTAATAGAATTTTAATTTAATTTTCAATTGAAATCCCTGAAGTTCTCCATCATGGAACACATTATCACAGTTACTTTTAAATTCTGATTTGTTATGCCATCAATTGACGCATCCATGAATTTGTTTCTATTGTCTATTTTTTTTCCTTTTTGTCCTTGTAAAAAGGGCAAAATGTCAGACATTGTATATGGAAAAAAAATGAAGAGACACTGAATGGTAATATCTTCCTCCCAAGAGAGTTCCTCTCACAGGCAGATGGGGCGGATCGGATCAGTCCAGTCAGGTACTAAGTGGACCCAAGGATGAAGTGCAGCATTCTCCATTTTTCTAGTTTGCATTTGTTCTGGTTCTCTAGTTTTCTAGTAATTTCAGTTGGGCACCTTCTCCTTGGGGAGTTCTGTACTCTAATTTTTATTTCCTCAAAGCTGTGATGAGACTTTGGAAAATTTTCTCCACTCTGCGACAGCTTTCTTCTCAGCTTCCTTCTCTGTTTAACTTAAGATTTCTGCTGATGTTGGAAGAGAAAGCCACCGAGTGTCAAGTTACCTGTTATAAGATTCCCATTTTATCAGGATCTTGGCGCCTGAAGTCTTGGCTTTCTTGTCCTAAATGACTCCAAGTTTTGCTCTTCATTTCTGTGAAACTGACAAAAGTTCTGAGACCTTTCTATCCCTTGTTGCCACAGACCTGTTCCTGAATTCTCCAACTCTCTGCTATTAAGAATCTACAAAGTCCCAGGGTGAAAATCCGGCTCATACGATGTCCCTATAAAGTTGTGGTTCTCTTTTTGTTATAATTTTGGCTTTTTACAACCTGATTTTCCTAACAACTCACTGATGTCTTCAAACAGACTTATATTAACTTTAAAATATTTTACCTATCTTTCCTCAACAGGAGCATAAATTTGTCCCTAGGCACTGTATCATAGCCAGAAGCAGAAATTGAGTCAATGTTTTCTTTGTATTTTTTTCATATTTATCAGCAAGAGATTAGAATTTGGATGGGAGAAATAGAAAAATTTTGCTAGGTTGAACTTAGAGTAAATGAAGAAATTCCATGTTTCTCTGCCTCAAGGTTGTAGTGTCCTTAGAATTTATGGTGCAGTAAACAGATTGTCATAACATACTATATGCAAATTTCTTATAATACAGGTGATACATACTAAGTAAAAATTGGATAATACATATAAAGAAGAAAAACATGTTATAGAACACCAGCGCTCAGAACTATCCACTGTTAATGTTAGTATACATCCTTTTCTTCTGTTTGCTTTTACATAGTGTTCTTTTTTTTTAAAAAAATATTTTATTAGTTGATGATGGATATTTATTTATTTATTTATTTATATACTTATATGTGGTGCTGAGTATTGAACCCACTGCCTCACACATGCTAGGCAATACTCTACCACGGAGCCACAATCCCAGCCCCCATACATAGCATTCTTACACTGTTGAAATTATGTCCTCTCTTCTCACTTTAAATCATCTTTAATATAGACGAATGAGTAGCCTTTCAATGGGAAAGAATATAAAATTTTACCAAGTAAAATGTTACTAGCAATTTTTCAGTAAAAAGTATCCATGATTAAGGAGGGCCCCTATTAATGACTTCTAAATAGGCACAAATACTTATGCAAGTACTTTTGTTATAAAACATGGCCATTCTTCTGTATCTTTAATTCTGTGGAGAAAGAGAAGAAAAACGAATACTTTTTTATTTAGTGATTATTTTAGCAGCGACCCACTGAAGATGATTTCATCAACTTTTAGCAAGTGTTCAGTGATGAAATACGATGTGCCCTGCACTGTGCAGTAATGGTTGTGGCTAAAGAAAACCATTGTTTAATATTTGTAAAGGATAAAAGCACAGATACCTAAGAGAACAATGCAAAAATGTTAGCTTTGACTCAAAGTTTACTAAGTGAATATATGTTGGAGAATTATTTATTTATTTATTTTTGGTACTAGGGATTGAACCCAGTGGCACTCAACACATACCCAGATCTTTTTTTTTTTTTTTTTTTTTTAATCTTGACACAGGGTCTTGCTAAGTTGCTTAGGACCTTGATAAGTTGCCGAGGCTAGTTTTGAACTTACAATCCTCCTGTCTCAAGCCTTCAGAGCTGCTGGGATTACAGATATATGCCACTATGCCCAGCTTTAATAAAATTTTAAATGTAAGCAATATTCAAATTTAGTATTAGAATTAAAAATGGATTTTATATATACTGTCTCAACCAGAAGAAAAAATGCAAGCAAATGAAATAAATAGAAGATAGAAAACAGTAAGGAAGTATTAAAAATGTAAAAAAGGGCAAAAGCATATTAAAAAAATGAGTCAGACATGGGAATGAATGTAAGGAACAATAGGTAAAAATAGCTTATCTACAAGAGGACAAAGTGCCTTGGCTTATAAAACAAAATCTAATGGTATCTTCCTCAAAGAAGAGAATATACATTTAAAATAATATGACATGGTGTGTTTGCAATAAAGGCTTGCCAAAAGTAAGTTAGGTAAATGCAAGTGAAAATCGGCATATGTGAAAGATAACATTTACAGAAAATACTGTTAAACAGGACAGTGAATATTATTTTATAATAAAGAATAAAATTCATGATAAATAAAGCATCATGAACCTTTATTCTGCAAATAAAATTACATTGAAACAGAGAAAGGAAAAATGTCGTGCGAACAAGGATAATTTGACAGAAATGCAATAACTGGAGATCCTCTAAAACCTCTCTGACTCATTGCCAAATAAAGTAGACAAATATAAATCTGGATCGAGAGTGTATAAATGACTTTGTATGCTACAACACAATGGAACAATGCCTCCAAATTATTTCCAATATATAATTGTCTATCCAGTCAAATTACCAATGGAGTCTAAAATAGACACTCAAACACTCAGCACAGTTCCTTTTCATTCTCAGGAGGCCATGGTGCATGTGCTTCAGCAAAATGATAGAGAAATCCAGTAGGTTAACTTTATAAATATATGTAACTGTGGGCTCTCACAAAGAGGAAATATATTTGAGTTCCTATGGAATACTTGGGAAAATTTTTTTTGTGATTACAGTGAAAGTCTTAAAATGATTCCCAAATCAGAAATAATAAAGATCACAGTTTCTGAACACAAATAATAAATCTATAAGTAACTAAAGAGTTGTGATACTTTTGAACTTTAAAATAATAATAGTCATAAACTATTAATAGATAAATCCTAGGTCGAAGAGAAATCAAAACTTCATTTATAGACCATTTAGAAATAAATGACACAGACAGTACTTGTAGCCTTAAACGTTTTATTATTAAACAAGAGAGAACGAAAGTAAATCAAAACCACATTTTACTGAAGATGTTATGAGGAAGGCAATAAAATAACCTTAGGAAAAGTAAGAAAAGTAACAATGATTATTCTAATTAGAAAATGAAAATAAACCAAAATAAATATTTATATGTATTTAATATAAGATCTAGTTACTTAGAACATTTGACAAAATCCCTGAAAGAGCTAATAAAAAGTGGGGAATAAATGGAAAGAAATATAATAAGCAAAAAGGATGAAAATATATTAAAGTAGTGTCAGAAGCTAGACTAAATATAATGGAATAATAAATAAAAATAGAAAAAAATCTCATCTATGAAAAGATAAATTTCTTTATAAAAAGTATTATAACAGAAGGCTGGATGTAGTGCTTTAATAAATAGTTAAAATGTTGAAGAAATAGACTTTCTAGGGAAATATTAATGAGAAAATGAAATCAAAAGAATAAAATCTACATATCTAAATGGAATAGGGTGGAAAACACCATCAATGTAGCTAGTGTAACAAAAGGCATTAGGCCTAAATGACAAAATGGTTAATTCTATAAAATGTGTAAAGAAAAATCTTTTCTTACAATATTTAAAAATGTCCCAGATTAAATAAAGTTGAATACATGCATGTAATCTTCTTCCCCTAATAATAAAAAGGTAGAAAACCCATAAGGATAAGGAAAAAGAACAGTAATGAGAAAGATTTAGAAGATTGCTACAGAAGGGCAAGTTTATTGGTAGGGCACAGGAAAGCTGAAATCTTAAGACAGACAAAGAGGGAAAGTTAAGTGAGGCCCAGAGTTTTTCCCTTTAGAATTCAGAAACGACTTGGCATCCTGGAAGAGAGTATGAAATTCAGTGCTAAAAACCACTGACTACTCAAAAGTCCATAGAGTAATTTCAGTGGCTTCATGAGCTCCTAACCATCAGTTGTAATTGATTTACTACTTCATTACTACCTCCAGATAATAAATCATGTTCTAAGGAGAAACAGAACCAGAGACACCCTGGACTCAAGAACACTGGAATGGTGAAGGACAGGAAAGAGATGCTGTAGCTAAAAATATGGCAAGTGTGGATCCGTGAGCTCTCCAGCCTCCTTTGTTCCCGATTTACCCTTCATTACCTACATCCCTAGCAAGTACACAGTCAGGCAAAGATCTGCCCTCCATTCCTTACACAGGAGAGTACAGGATAATCCTTTGGAGAAGCTGCACAACTCCAGAGAAAGAGCCTACATGCATGATATTAAGAGTGTGTCAATAAAAAATCTGGAATGTGGCCCCATGGCATTGTACTGACTGCCACCCAGTAAGCCTGCCTGAGCTCACAGAACTTGCTAGTCACATTATTATTATTATTTTTTGTACCAACCACTGAGCAACATCCCCAACTCTATTTTATATATATATACTAATTTAGAGACAGAGTCTCATTGAGTTACTTAGCGCGACGTCCTTGCAGAGGCTGGCTTTGAACTTGCAACACTCCTGTCTCGGCCTCCCGAACCACCGGGATTACAAGCACGTGCCATCACGCCAGGCTGCTATCCACATTTTATTGCCTCACTTATCAAGGATGAGACAGGCAAGGGAATCAGATACTTGCAGGTTGCATTTAACATTAAAGACAGAGAATAGTACAAACAAATACAAACACATTAAAAAAGAATCTTGGAGGAAATAAAATCAGGGAACAGAAGGAAATGGTGCTGTTCTTTCAAAACCTGTAACAGTCATTTATATGGTTAGTGAGAGAGGAAAAAAAATGTGAGAAACAATGCATTCATAAAAATATTTCTCAAAGGGAACCATTAGAGATCCTCTAAAATCTCTCATTGCCAAATACAGTAGACAAATATAGGATATAGGGACTTTCAGGAATTTCAAATAGACCCTTCCCCACCAAATTAATTGCATTGTTAGAAGCTAAGTGAAGGCACTTTCTTAGAAATTAGAATACAAGCCTTCCCACTTCCAAATAAATAAATAAATAAATAACAACAGGGTGAGAAAGATAAAATTGTGGAATCAGTGCAGAAGATCCAATCTTCATATAAAAGGCAATCTAAGAAGAGACATCTGACAATACTCTCAAAGAAATAATGTGGGGAAAAATTTCCAGAAGCCAATATTTCTAGTCTTCAATAGTCAGGACCCAAATATCCAATACTGTGAATGGAAAAAGAGCATCCTGAGTGCTCTATGGTATGTCACCATGGCATTTTAGAACACAGGTGGTTAAGGGAAAAATCTTAGGCTTCATCTGAAGAGAAAAGAAAAGAATCATGTACAAATAAATGATAACCAGACGACCCTGAAGCTTTGAAAAATAGAACAATGATAGCAAGCAAAGTCTTCACATTTGAGAGAGAATTACTTTCATTGGATGATTGCACACCCAGACAACCTACCAATCTAGGGGTAAAACAGAAGAGCACTCAAAAAATTCACATCTGAGGAATTCTTTCTCAGGGGTTATTGAGACATTCTAAATTCTTAAAAACATCATGGGGAAAAATCAAGCCAAGGAAGACACAAAATCCAGGCACTAATCTCAGGTTAATCAATTAATCCTTTGTTAATCAATTAGAATTGATGAAGGAAGTCTGTAGTTGACTATCATGTACCTGGCTCACAAAGAAATGCAGGTATCTGTATTTAAGCATTTGGAAAAATTATTGGTAGATCAATGAGAAACTTTGAAAAAACAGTGGAAAGCAGAGAGAAAGCTATGCCAAAGGCAAAATGATAATTACTGATAAAAGAAAAAAATTGTATTAGAAATGTAGCATAATCAAAGAATACTCTATCTCAGCTATAAACAATATATAACCATAAATTTTTTATTTAACCAAGTAATTTTTCTACAATTATGTTGAGAGTTTAATGGAAGGGATAGTTGTGTAAAGAGTACTTTCCATGACTAGAGGTTTATAAATAAAGTTGACATTTTTTAAGCCTAGAAACAATAGCATAAACAATTATGTAGAGATGTAAAGGTAAATATCAGGAAAAAAAAAAGGCTATGACGGTTAAATGTAGGAATGAGACTAAGTTGTATGGAGATGTCTGGGCTGAATCCTGCTTTGTTTCACTAGAAACCCTTTAGTGAAGTGTTTTTTTTTTAATTTCTATAGCTAATTGAATACATATATTGCTTGATAAATATGAATATATCTTCAAAGAGGGAAATGAACAGAAAATGTTGTAGAGTATTGAGAGGATGAATATTTCCTATCTGATTTTATAGTGGTAACCTCTCAGTTAAAAACTTAAAAACGTAGAATACAATAGGTAATCCATTTAAAATGGTGAAATGTAATAGTTACGCATAAGTGTGAGTCCTAAATGGTATTTTACCACAGAAAATTCATAAAGCCATGCTGATGACCAAGAGGAGTTGAAGGCAGGAAGCAAGAAAGGATTAACATGGCAAAAACATAAATAAAAGAGATAGTACACAGTCTTAATAAACACTAGCAGAATTAAATGCCCTTTACACAAAGAAAAATCCTTGGAAAAAAAGATGTTATCAAGATCCTCTGAAATAAAAATAGTTTTTTTAAAAATTTTTTATTAGATACTAGAAGAAGTACCTATGATTAGGCATGGATGACTATAACTATCTGGACATTTTGAGTGAATCAATAAGGCAAAGAAAGATGTAAATGGTGTAAATAAATACTGGAAAGAGTCCAAATTATCTTTCTTTGCAAATGGTATGTTGTCTACCTGTAAAACACATGAAAATAAATTAAAAAGCTATTAGAATTGCAGAGAGAGTTTCCTAAGATGATCTGTTATAAAATAAATATATGAAAGTTAATGACTTTTTATACCAATAATAACTAGTTAGGAATTATGGTGGCTGTAAAAGCTCCTAATTACAACAGCAAAATTAAAAAAAAATACTTAAAAATAAATTGAAAATAAATGCAGAGAAGTTATTTAAAGAGATATATCAAAATTTTCAGGAGGATTGAGTCTGGTTTCACAGGACATCAAAAATAAAAATAGCAGTGACTTTAAAGAGCAGTTCTCAAACATTTTGACTTCAATATTCTTCTTTCAAGGATTCTTGACTTCGCTCAAGGATTCCAGAATAGATGGAGGAATACATACAGTCTTTTCTAAGGCTGTTGTCACAGATTACCACAGACTTACTGCATGACTTGAAAGGAGGACAGACATTTCTGTCACAGGCCTCAGGGCCTAAAGTCTGACATCAAGGTGTCCCCAGGGCCACACTCTCTCTGAATTTAGTCCTCAACTCTTCCAGCTCCTGGTGACTCCATGGGTTCCCTACATGGGGCCTCTTCTCTCCCATCTCTGCTTTGGAGGTCATACTTCCCTCTGTTTCTTTGTCTCTTTCATGAAGACATTTGTGATGGCATTTAGGCCCATCTAGAAAGTGCTCTCCTCAACATTCTTAACCTAATTCCATCTGTAACTCCCTCAATAAGTAACATTTATAAATTCCAGGGATTAGCACTGGAACCCTTAATCAAATAAGGTTTATCTTTGGGTAGCCATTATACAACCTACTACAAAAATATATGCAGAAAAATTGTGCTGGGAGCCATTAGCCAAGTAGGTATGACAATTTCCTTGCCAGCGTACCCCATGTTGCTGACATTTTGCAGTGACATTGAATGTAGTTGACCTTGCTCAAGGACCAGGGCGGATTAGGGTGTTCCCGGTTTAACATAATCGGGTTTAGGGCGTTCCCAGTTTAGGTTCCAGGTTTAAGGTTTAAGATTATTCCTGCTGGGAATAGGGCGTATCCTGCTGCCTGAGTTCCCCTTGAGTTCTCACGGGATTCAGACAATATATTTTGGAGATAGAAGCCCAGTGGAAGTGGATTTGGGCAGAGAACGTGGATTTCCCCAGAACGTGTTTGTAGACGGCTGGTGTGAGTTCGGGAATAAAGAGTTGCTATTTGAATCTACAAGCTGTGTGGTGGCTCGTGATTTTGTGCCCAGCCAGACTGCGGCAAAATTGAGAAATGCATAAAATTTTAGAGAAAATATTGCCCATTAAGAACATACAATAACCTTTGGGTACCCATTGCTGTTACAATGTGTATATTTATATACCTGTGCAAGTGTTTACACATTTTTAAAATCTATTGAATAATTGAATAGTTGAAGTGAAAAATGCCATTTAAAAAACATGAGATATTTCTTTCTAATTTATTTAATCAAAATTAAAATAGCTATTTTTTTTGGAGGGTAGTTTTTCACATGGAAACTTGATTTATCTTAGTCTAAAAAATGGAGAAAATGCAAATAATGCAAGTAATTTGATTAAAGATAATTAGAGGATAATTTTTCCACTGGATATTAAAATATATCCTAAATTAAAATAATTGATAAAATGTTACATGGGTACAGAAATGGATGAGTTAATCTTAATAGACCCAAACAGGGAATCCAGAAAGAGATTATATATACACATACAAACACACCTTTCTCCTCCCTCCTTCCTATTACCCTTCCTCCGTCTCTTTCTTTCTTCCTATGTAACACACACACACACACACATATGTACACCTCTACATCTATCTATTCATCTCTTTTTCTCTATTTCCTGTTTTGCTCTAACAAGTGATCACAAACTCAGTGATTTAAAACAATATAGTTTTATTATCTTATGGTTGTGAGAAGAAGTTTAAAATGAGTCAGGAGGGCTGGGTTCATTTGGGGGGCTCTAGGAGAGATTTGATTTCCCTGCCTTTTCCACCTCTTACAGACCTCCTGCATTTTGTGGCTCATGACCCTTCCTTTCTCCATCTTCAAAGACAATAGCATACATCCCCAAAACTGCTTGTTTCTCTGACCTCTGCTCCTATGGCCTCATCTCCCTAATTCTTCCTTTATTTTATAAGGAACTTCCTGGGCTCATTTTGATTGTAATGGTTAATTGTACACATCAATTTGGCTAAACTGTAATTCCCGCTAATTCAATCAAGGATGCATTTAGGTGTTGCTCTAAAGGCATTTTGTAGATGGATTCAGGTCCGTAATCAGTTGACTTTAAGTGAGGGGGATGAATTATCCTAGATAATCCATATGAATTTAATTCAATATATTGAAAGACCTTGCAGACAGAATTGAGACTTTCCTGATGAAGAAAAATCCCACACTTGGGCAGAAAGTTCATCCTGTATACAGAATTTCAGGCTGAACTTCCTAACAGTTTGTCTTATGGATTTCCAACTGCTTTTGCCAGCTGCCTTAATTGCACAAAAAAATTCCTTGCAATAAGTCTTCAATATATATCATCTACTGATTTTGTTCTCTGGCTAAACCCTGACTCATACATGTACCTCAAGAGAGTCTCTTAATCTCAAGATTCCTAACCTAGCCACGTTTGAAAGATTTCCTTTTGCATATAAGGTATATATAACAGGCTCCAGGGATTAGAATGTGGATAGCTTTGAGGGGGCATTATTCAGCGTACAATGATATGATAAAATAATTTCTAATGTCATTTGTTTTTAAAGCAAAAATAAAGACAGATCCTGTAAAGTCAAGCTTTAATTAATCATCTATGTAAAAATATAACTTACCAATGAACTAAAGAAATAAATAAAAATAAAGCATTTAAACAAAACACTCCAATTAAAGGTAAAATGCAATGGCCAAACATGAAAAACAGTTTCTAAAAAATTTGAACCATATATAATGAAATTTTGATAACATCAAAATATAAAAATTTTTTCACTTCTAAAGCAGTGGAAAAATTGCACACTGACCAGTAAAAAAACAAAGTTTACCACATGTGGTTTAACTAAAAGCAAGAAAATGGCCCAAGTGAAAATGATAAATGTTCAGCTTTGCTTACAAACAAATTCAAACAATTATGAGCTCCTACTTTTTGACTTATCTGAAAAAAATTAAATAATAATATTTAGTATTGGCAACATATATGGAATGTGCAGGTGGTTTTGCATAGCAGTTTTGCCAGATGTTTTAAGTTCCTTAAACTTGATCTAGCCATTCACCTTCCAAGGACTATTTCAAAGAAATAAGGGTTGAAAGAGGTTTCTGTTTTGTTTTCCCTTAGAAGGATGTTTCTCACTCTTTTGTGAACTTCATTCTTTCCCATGACTTTAAATACCATTTATGCTGCTAATTTTGAGGGGTCTCCAGCCAGGTCACCCTTCTGAATTTTAATCTACAAGTTTGGGTGACATCTGATAGACACTTCACACTTAACATGTCCAGACTGTACTTCTAACATCTCATTTCATAAACCTCCTTTACCTACAATTTTCCTACTTCAGGACATGGAAATTCCAGTTTTCAGGCTGAAAAAAGGATGGAGTAATTCTTTGTATTTTTATTATTATTTGGGGGCACTTAACCATTGAGCCACATCCCAGTACTTTTTTTTTTATTTATTTTGAGAAAGGGTCTCACTAAGTTGCTGAAGCTAACCTTGAACTTGGTATCCTCCTGCCTCAGCCTCCCAAGTGCTGGGTCTACAGGCAGGCACCACTGCACCCAGCGGTAGTCATTCTTGACTCCTTCTTTTATCTTTTATCTCATTCCGTAGCCACTCTGTCAGCAAGTATTGTAGGCTATACATTCCCAATGTATCAAGAATCTGATCCTTTTACATCCCTTCCATTAGTGCCACCTGAATCTAAACCATCACATTTCTAGCCTGGTTGAATGCAACAGCCTCCTGTGGAGTGGTTTTCTTGCTTCCTTGTGTGTTCACTTCTTCACAATCCAACATTTTCTAAAACGTAAATGTCCTTTTTTTTTTTTTTTGCTCAAAATGGTTACAAAAAATCAGAAACCTTATAATAATGGCCCATAGGAAGGCCACTCTCTAACTTATCACCCAAACTGGAGCATGTGTAAGAATGAACATGGAGCCAGGCATGGTGGTACACACCCATAATCCCAGTGGCTTGGGAGGCTGCGGCAGGAGGATCATGAGTTCAAAGCCAGCCTCAGCAATTTAGGAAGTCCCTATGCAACTCAGCTAGACCCCGTCTCAGAATAAAAATATAAAAATACAAAAAAATAGAAGTTGAGGATGTGGCTTAGTGGTGGTTATAGCTGTGGTAGGAAAACAGGTGCAGACCCTCCCTCTACCCTCACCTCTAACTTGTCTTTTACCACTCTTTCTTTTACTCATTCAGTGTTACTCTCAACCTGCTAGGACACTCTGTGTAAGGGCTTTTGCACTTGCTGTTCATTCTTTCTGGAATGTTCTTTTCTTCACAGATTACTTCTTTACCTCATTTAGGCCTTTTACAAACATTTCTTCCTCAGTGAGACCTTCTCTGGCATCCCCTTTCTGTGCTCAGGTTTATTTGCTCCCTTTCTTCGTTGCCTCTTATTGTTTTTTTTTTTTAACATTATCTAATATACCATTTATTTTGTTTATTTATCGTATCTACAGTCTGTCCTTTTCACCAGGACATAAGAACTTCAAGGGCAGGAATTTTTCTTTTTTTTTTTTTCAAATTGTTTTCACTGTAATATTTTTTTGCATCTAGCATAAATAAATATTTATTGAATGAATAAATGAATGAGCGAAGGAATCACAATGCTCTTCTTTATCAGTGTAAACAATTGGAATATATTTACAAGTTCAACTTTAAAAAGTCAGTTAATTAAATCATGGTGTATTTACATGGTGGAATATTGTGCAGTCAGTGAAAATAATGAACTTATAAGTACATTCATTTATGGCTACATGATTAAAGGATTTACAAAGCAGTATGTGTAGTTTGTACAGTATGTGTGCAGATGTGAGAAAATATGATGTAGCAAATCATAGTTACCACTAGGCTAGGAGATCATAGGTAATTTTTTTTTTATTTCATTCTTTTTGTGTTTTGAAATTCCACTTTGACTTCAAAGTGCGGGTAGAATTTCTATAATGAAAAAAAAGAGACAAATATAAGAATTGACATTATTATTGGTGAAAGTCTGAAGTTGCCACTTAGTCTTTTATTTTGGATATGCCACTCATCCTGTGGGCCATGATTTCACTTGAAAAATAATTACTTTTGAAACTTTTAAAGTCATGGAAACTTATCTTCAAAAATAACCTAATCAACTGAAATGGATAGATGTGTCATTAGTTGAAATAAGAGTAGGGAGCACTGGCTCAGGGCTCTAAAGAATTCATTTTGTGAAGCAGTGAGAGAGGGGATCCCTTGGGTCCTGTGGCAGACACACCCAGCCCTGGTTTGGGTTCCCCTGCCATGGGGTAGTGTTGGATCTGGAAGGAAGCTCCCCACCCATGGGAGTCCCTTTTATTGCTTAGTGGAGCCATGCAGTATAAGGGAGAGGGATGAGCACCCTTCCCTGGCCTGGCCCATAACCAACACACTGAGATCCTCTTTCTCCCTGGCTGTTGACCAAATGTCTATGCTCAGTGTGCTTTTAGAAACCATGCATTGATGATGGCAAATGTTATCCTGGAGCCCTGAATGCCAACATAGAGTGCCCCCAAGTGCTACTATTAATTTTTTTAAAATACTTTTTGCAGTGCACAGGATTGAACCCATAGCCTTTGACATGCTAGGCAAGTTCTCCACCATTGAGTTAATCTCCAGCCCTCAAGGCTCTTCTTGACCTATTCTCGTCTCTCTGCTACAGGGCCAAAGGGATCCTCTCTTAAGTACTTTGCAAAATGAGTTTTTCTAAGCCTGTGCTTCCTACTCTGCTGTATAAGCTAGACTTTTCTTGACACTTTTAAACACTGTATAGTTCTAAATTTATTCACAGGGAATAGTGGAATTTAAGTAGAGAATCATATTTATATTTTTGGTACACTTTTTCTCATGTGGTACCATTTGAAGAACAGAAATGGGAAGAAGCTTAATAATTCATTTTCTGGACACTATTCAAAATATTCATCTATTATACACTAGAGTGATTTTATAGCACCATCTTGATTTATTTATCCTTTGACTGGATATCTCAATGCAAGGTTTTAATCTCTCTAGTACAATATTTTTTTTCTTTGACTTTTTAGTTGCCAACCGGGTTCCATGGCTGTGCTCCTTAGAAGAAGGGCACCCATCTGTGGGCCAGGTCTGGGGTATGGTGTGAAGTTCAAGATATTCTCTGCTGGGAGCCTGGCATGAGAGTAAATTGGACTTTTTGCTTGTTCTTTCAGTTTTAAAGTCCAGCACCTTAAGAGTTCTTTCTTTGGCCATTTATTCACCTCAAATTTGTATTTTTTTTTTTAACTCAGGAATTGAACTCAGGGGCACTTAACCACTGAGTCATGTCCCCAGCCTTTTTTGTTGTTGTTATTGTTTTATTTAGAAACAGGGTCTCATTGAGTTGCTTAGGGCTTTGCTAAGCTTCTGAGGCTAGCTTTGAACTCACCATCCTCCTGCTTCAGCCTCCCAAGCCTCTGGATTACAGGTGTGCACCACTGTGCCCAGGAAATTTGTATATATGTATATGTATGTAT
>NW_026000170.1:2023278-2126506 GCF_001458135.2 Marmota marmota marmota
AATATATATATATTATATATATATTATATATATATATATATTTTTTTTTTTCCCTGAATATAAAAATGCAGGATATATGTGCGGTGGGGCAAGGGAGGTGCAGGGGTGGGGAGGAAGGAGAACCAAGAGTGCTTAGGAAGGGCCTATTTGCACTTTTTGGTGCCTGTTCTTTCAAAGATCCTCCCTGGAGAGCGTGTGTATAAAAGAAAACTCTGCTGAGCAGTTCTGGGTATCAGAGGTTGTTGACTTATCTGAACTAGTTATATGACATGCATTTGAGTTTCATGTCATCTGTGTCACGCCTCAGTGCCAAACCGTTCCCCTCTTCCCCTCCCCAGGTGACTGTCCAGCTGCCTGACTCTCGAAGCCACTTGATGTTGGCAGGAGCGTGCAACTCCTCCTCAACCCACTCCCCTTCCAAGAAATAAAAATAACTCCAAGGCGGTGCTTGGGCTGTCACCCGCTGGTTCACTGTACCCCAGGGAAGCTCCTGCCTGTGATGTCGCATTCATTTCTGAACACTGGCATTGTACTTTGAAATTCCCAAACAAAATGCACAGAGAGACACTCGATGAATAACAACAAAAACAGCAGCGTTTATTTTTGCGCGTGGCAGTCTCAGTTACAATTTTTTTTTTTTTCGCGCTAAAGACCTCTTTGCCAAAATTAGTTTAGATTTCAAGGCACGTCTCTTCCTTTGTCAAATATAAAGGTCACTCAGTTGAACAAAGGGGAGGCTGTGTGTTCTGGGTGATCACAGATGAAGCTGGAAAGGCAGCCTCTTTCAAACAAAATAAGGGAGTAAGTGGAAAACGAAGGCGGTGCAATTCTATAGAGCCAGCTCAGCAGCCAGGGAGGCAGGCAGTTTTTTCCTTGACATAAACACAATAACACATACAGAAAAGCCTATCAGAGGAGGGTGACCCAGGTGCTGTATAAACAGATTTCTCAGACAGGCAGTCGGAAGCCCCTTGGTATCTTTAGTTTCCCCCCACTCCCTGCTACTCTATCCTTTGTCAGATTCAATGCAGCCTTCAAGGGCACTGGAGGCAAAGGAGAGAGAAATGTCGGGGAAGGGGAGAGGGGAGGGGGAGAAAGCAGTCTCCTCCTTTAGCCTTTGTTAAGGAATAAAAGCACACAACCACACAACGTGTAAAAATCATTTACTCTCTCTCCAGCAGCGCCAACGTGTTTGACACTGGTTTGCTGAGAGCTTATAGAGAAACTGTGTTGACATTTTATTCACATCCAGGTTTTGAATTATATAAGACTCCTTTAAGATGCACGGTTGGATATGATCTGAATAGTCAAGCTTGGGGGAGGGAAAAAAAACAACAACATATAACACCCAGCAACTCTTAAATGTTTCTATGAATCCTGAAGTGGAAAGGAAAGATAAAATGGTAAGAACAAAAATATTTGCTTCCTCTTAGACAGGAACATAATGCACCTGCATCAGAAAGAACATAAAAAGTTACACTTTGAAAGAAACACGAGTATGTCCAACTTTTTTCCAGTGCTTCTCCCTGCTCTCTTTTAGGCTAAGGGAATGGAGAATCTGAGTGGAATAACTGAACACAGTAGAACTCTAAAAATCC
Organism: Marmota marmota marmota; assembly: GCF_001458135.2. NCBI lineage: Eukaryota > Metazoa > Chordata > Mammalia > Rodentia > Sciuridae > Marmota > Marmota marmota. Next base: position 2,024,877 of record NW_026000170.1, read on the forward strand.
GTCCTTTTGCACAAGATATATGTTGACACCATTTTCTTGTGGCAAATGTGCATATACTTGTGTTACATGTATAGTCATTGCACACGTCACACATGTTCATTGCATATATGTTGCTCATATATTCAATGCAGTGAAATTAGAAGTGAGAAATGAGGAATAAAATCACAAATAAAAACCACTCAGAGATAATGATGGTAACATTTTCTAATATTTTATTTTCTGCACATATGCATGCATGATATACATATATAAAGTACTATAAATAAGTAGTCATTCTATGTATATTGCAAAATAAGTTGCACACTCATTTTTGTCATATATCGAACATGTCATTTTTAATGGCTACATAGCATTTCATCATATGAATGGAACATACTACCATAAACAAGAAATATTCGGTTTCTATTTTTTTAATTAATAATGTTGCAACTATTTTCTTGTTTTTTTTGTGATCAGCTTCTAGAAGTGAAGGGGGTGAAAATTCATATCTAACAGCAGGTGACTGGCTTGATTTTACTTATATATTCATTAGGCTTAAAAATTCATCTTTGATATTTAAAGTATTACTTGAATATATTTTTGTTACTGTCCTAATGCTCTTTTGGAAATCCTAGTATATAAGTACACAAACACACATCACACCACCGCTTATTGACCCATGTAGTCCATAGGAGAAAAGCAACCTATATGTAACCATAAATACAAACCATGTATATTTATATACACACATGACACATATGTCTCTGTGCATCTGTTTGTTTATATTACATGCATACATGTGTATATATATTCTTTTTAGTGTGCATATTTCTTTATCTGTTTATTTATAATGCTCTTGTAGAAGAAAAATAACAATCAAGCTATAAGAAAGACATGCTTCTATAAAATTGAATTCCAAGGATTTAAAAAAAAATCCTATGAATGTATTACCAAAAGAAAATGGGTCACCAGAGAACAAAAGTTAATTTTTACTCAGCAAATTAATGGAAATTGCTGTACTGAGAATATAAGGAAACATATATACCTTTGTGCATATTTGATAAGTTCTCCCAACTGTTTCAACTTCTAAAATATCATAATAATACTTTTCTTACAAATTCTTGGAGTTTTTTTTTCCACTGAAGATTGGATGCAAGGGTGCATTACCACATCCCCAGCCCTTTTATTCATGTATTTTTTTTTTTTTTTAATTTTGAGACAGGTTCTCACTAAATTTAGGAGGATCTCATAAGCTTTGGAGGCTGGCCTCAAACTTGGGATCTTTCTGCCTTAGCCTCCTGAGACACTGGGATTACAGTTGTGGACCACTGTGCCTCGTTTCTTATGCTCATCTTCTAATTTGCTTAGTCAAATCCAGTAATCTTTAATCTTCTGTTTGCCATCTCTCCTGAAATATTAAATTGTGTGTTTATGTCTTTCCTCTCCAAACAGTCCTAATCAATATCCAATTTTCCTAGCTCCATGAGTTCTTGCTTTTGTTCCACAGATAAAAAGTTCTTTGGAATGTGTATGAGAATATGAATTAGTCATTTTCCATTTTTTTTTCCTGCTTCTTATAGTAGCTCTGCTTGTTAGAAAATGTGTTCAAGTTCCTGAAATCGGTTCTCTTCTTCGGAACTGTTGAATCTTATCATAGATCCGATGACTCCTTTTTCCTTCACCCACTCTGACACAGTGACACAGTATGGCATTTGGTTTTCAGTTTGCTCACATCCACAATTGTGTGCTGCACTTGGAGTGCCTCGGGTTCCGAAGAAGGGAGACAAGCGATGCTTAGATATAGCTCGGTTATCCTTAGCAAGGTCAGATGATCTGATTAGGAGGAGGAAAGAGGGTGATTGCACCACTCCAGGTGGTGGCTCTGAGAGGGAGCTTTGCCCATGTTGAATGATTACATTGCTATGATTGTTGAGGCTGCCTGATGTTAGCTGGCCTGGTGCTCACAATTCTCCATCAGGAAGGGCAGTGCTCGTTAGGAGTCCGCATCCAAAGGACTTCTCTGTTAGATGCCTCTACGTTCTAGATAAAAATGGAGCCAGAAATATCAAGGATGGATCCTGACATCATGCTGTTTGGTGTACCTGTAACTAACTCCTCTGAGGAGTTTTCATATAATTTAGGTTTAAAAATATATATTTACATATATATGTATATACATATGTGCACTTCTAGTTTTGGAATGATTTCATGTTTATAAAAATTGCAAAATTAGTAGTAGTGAGTCCCTGTATATGCTTCAATAATGTTAGCATTTGATATAACTCTGTTATCTTTATAACAGCCAATGAATTGATACTGGATAATACTATTAACTAAACCACAGGTTTATCAGTATTTCCACTAGGATTTCTTTTCTCTTCTAGAACCCAATTCACAATATCCATTGCATTTAGACATATATTAGTCCTTCCTTATCCATGGGGAATGTGTTCCAAGACCCCCAGTGAATGCCTGAATCCAGACAGTACTGAATCCTATAAAGACTGTTTTGCCCTACAAATGCATTTCTATGATAAAGTTTAATTTACAAATTAGGTACAGTAAGAGATTAATGATAATGACTAATAATGAAATAGATCAATTAAACAATATGCTATTATGAAGGTTACATGAATGTAGTTTCTCTCACTCAAAATATATATTATACTCTGTGAGATGATATGGTGCCTACATGATGAGATGAAGTTAGGTGAATGACATCTTCATTGTGATACAGTGTTAAACTGCTTTGTGAGTGTTACTTGAAAACAACCACTGCGATACTACAACAGTCAGTCTGATATGTGAGAGGGCTACTATGTGGTTAATGGGAGGGTAGCACATACTGCATGGATACACTGGACAAAGGGATGATTCATGTTTGAGGTATAACAGGGCAGAATGGTGTGAAATTTTGTTTTAGTTAGCTAATCCCTATCAGGGGATTAATTCACTGATTGGGTTTGTTAAGGTGCTATTCCAAAATCCCAAATAATCCTCCAGGTCTTTTTGAAGAAAAGACAAAGGATTTATTCTGCCCAGGGCCAAGGGCACAGAAAGCAGACAGTTCTGCAGTCTACAACATTGAAGGCAGGTGGAGGTGCCATTTAAACATAAATCCACAAAGAAGCGGAGTGCGAGAGGCAAGTAGAGTCACAAGTATATTCTCAGAAATTTGCACCTCTTGTAGCTACTCAGAAAGTAGTAGCACAAGCTCCATAGTTTAAAAACATTGTGGTTAAGGTGCAAGTGGGTGGGGGTGTCAGCTTCTATGCAAGTTGGCTCTTATAGGAAGCCAACTCCCCACACAGGGTGAGAAGTCCAAGCAAGATGGAGTCAGCCTGACTCTTTCAAATCAGCCCGTAGCAGGTTAACCATTTCTTCTCTGAACCTTCTTGCATTGTCTCACATGTGAGGTTTTGGGGGACACCACCTCTAAATTATAACAGATTTCATGACGCCACTTAAAACACTATGAAATTTAAAACTTATAAATTATTTATGAAGTTTTTAATTTAACTTTTTGAGTATGTTTACCTAAAACAGTGGAAAACACAACTTCTGATAAGGGGTGGGGCCCTATAATTGAATTTTACCATCTAGCAATAGCTACCAAGCATTCTTTTTATACCCTTACATAAAATCACTTTAACTTGATTTCCAAGAAGATATCTCCTAAAGAAAAATGTACTTCATCTATCCCTTTTCTCACTTTAGCCTTACTTTTTTTTTTTTTAATTGGGGGTGGGAGTTGTACTGGGGATTGAATTCAGGGTCATTTGACCACTGAGACACATCCCCAGCCCCATTTTGTATTTTATTTAGAAACAGGGTCTCACTGAGTTGCTTAGTGCCTCTCTTTTGCTGAGGCTGGTTTTGAACTTTCTGTCCTCCTGCCTTAGCCTCCCAGCCACTGGGATTATAGGTGTGGACCACTGCCCGGCTAGCCCTACTTATTCTTGAGAAGGTAAAGTCCCTTTTCTACTTTCCAAGGATAGTATAGATTATCTTCTATTTTAATTTCTTGTTTTCTTTCTATTTTATTTATTCAGACACATCAAACTCAGAACATGATCATTAGCCATAGAAACCAAACATGTCTATCAAAAACGGTGCTTGCACCATTTTTGTTTGTGATTACAGAATTTCTAATATATAAAATGCATTATGTGTGTTGGAGTCTGGAATAGAATAACTGTTTCTTTTCAGATCCAAGTACACTGAGCTCAAATGAAAAGTCATTTTTACAAAAGAGGCTACACCGAGATCAACTCCGATCTCAAGGATGAATTTCGAGGCTTGGAATTGAAGTCCAGTTTTGCTAGCCCAAATCTACCAAGGGTCTGTTTCCCAAGGCACACAGAGTTCCTAATAGTTGATCACAATTAATCTTTTCCCTTCTTACGTTGTATTTTCGGGGGTCCTTCAAAATTAGATATAAATGTCTTTCTCCAAAATTCATATGGGTAACGTGGTACTAATCCCTCTATTGCTGAGACTCATGGAGTTGGAGCACACACATGATTTACCCTGGGTTGATTTTCATTATACTTTTAGGTGGATGCCTGGTATGGCCATTGATTTTCTCCCAGCTCTATGGAATGAAATATTTAAATTTGTTATTCATAGTCTATCACACGCATCTGAACAGAAGCCAAGCAAAAGCTCATGCACACACAGCAGCATGTATCTTTGGTTTAGTTTAATTCTAGGGGAGTTCACTGCCTATCACTGTGCTACTCTTTTGTGGTTAAGGGGTTGGACTTAGGGTCAGCATTATTCTAATTTTCTGTTTCTTCTTCCTCTCTGGGAATATGCACTCTGACTTGTTACAACTCTTTAGACAATTTCTTTTTATAGTGAAGTCCATTAAATTACAAACACATTAGATTCCCCAATCTATTCCTGCCTTCAGGAAAGACTAATGTGGTTTACAAATGAGAATTAATGTATAAATGAATCCCAGGATACATCCTGAACAGAGGGGCTGTCAAGTGATTATGAATTAATTTTTAATAAACCTCATGAAGTGTCTCAGGATTGATTCGGTTGGTGTCTGTGTTCATGTAGCAGCCAGCAAACATGGTAGCACACACAGTCCACAAAAATAAAGAAAACTCAGGCTTTCCACAAAGAAAAATAAAGATTCTAAAGATACAGCAAACACTTAGAATAGCTTGGAAGAAAATATTAGTTTGGGGAAATTGCCAAAATCCTGCTCTCACTCTTCTTTTGTCTGGGCCGAGAGTTGTACAAACCAAACATTTAGAAACTTGCATTTACAACCTATTTCCCCTTTTCCTTCTAACTAGTGGCATTTCTCACCTCTCTGCCATTGGACATTCTGTTACTGACCTCATTCTTGCTTTGGGAATCTTCTTGGAGGATCTATGAACATTCATTACCCTTTCTTTAAAAAAAAAAAAAAAAAATTCAGTAGGCCTAGTCATTTCCTGCACATGGTCCTTGTCCCCCTATGTTTTGGAATTAAGAATTATCTTTTTTTTTTTCTGGGTCTCTGTAAAGGTTCGAATGCATATTTCTGAAACACATGGACAAGTTTCCTCTGCAGAAGTTTTCAGGAACCAGAATGGGATCTTAAAGGTAACAGCCAGAGAACACCAGGAGGATCCCTGAAATGGTTTCTCGTTGGAATTAACCAAGGGTTTAAATCAGACCAATCACAGCTAAAATTCTCAGTGGTTGTTTTTTGCTGTTTAATAGAAAAATTTCTCACATGAATCCAATTTCTTAAGAGGGCTTTGGGAATGATAGTAGTAAGAAGCAGAGAATCATGAGGCTTCCACTGAGATGTCAAAGGAAAGCCTGGGAAATTAGGCAGGTTTTGTGAGATGGGAATCCTGCAAGCAGCCCCTGATGGGGCGATGCTTGAAGCTGTGGGAAGCTAAAGCTGCAGTGGCAATTCTAGGAAGGCAGAGAGAGCAGCAACTTGTAACAGCTGCCCGGCAAGCTGCAGGAAGCAGTAGAACCCTCCTGAGACGGTGGCCATGTGGACTGCAACCCATAAGCCATGGGATCAGGGCTGCCTCTGCCTTTGGGAACACACATCCCACCACAGTGAGCCCTACTCAGACATGGAGACATGGAGCTTTAGGATTTAATGTTTGTCCTGCTGGGTTTCAATTTGGCCTTGGGCCAATCCCTCCTTTCTACCCCCTCTTCTTGTCTTTTGGAATGGGAATTTACAGTTAAGTTTGCCTTGAGTCTCAGAGGAAACTTTGTACTTGGATTTTTGAGCAATGCTGGGACAGTTAAGACTTTGGATTTGTGGGATGGAATGAGTATATTTTGCAATGTGGTACAGACACAAACCTTGGGGACCAGTGGCAGAATACTATGGTTTAATCATGTGTTGAAAACTTGCTCTCTAGCGTGCTGTTGAGAGGTGGTAGAAACTTTGAGAGGTGAGTCCTCATGGGAGGTCCTCAGGTTATTGTGAGCATGCCCCCAGAGGGGATTGTGGGACCTGGTACCTTTTTCCCTCTTCTTAATAAGGCCAGTGCTCATATCTGCCATATGTTCTCACCATGATGCAATACCTTGCCACAGGCCCCCCAAAATGGGGCCAACTGACCATGGACTGGAATTTCTAAAGCTGGGATCCAGAATAAGTCTTTTCTTTTTATAAGTTATTTATCTCAGTTATTTCATTACAGTGATAGAAAGCTAATTAACACAATACCCTTAATTTAGCATTCTTGAAAACACTTTGAAAGATAAAATGATAAAATGGTAAATATTATAAATGTAAATTGGTAAGTTAAAGATGACTACAAATTCTTTGTTATATTTCCACTGAGAAGAGGAGTCAAGTTCCCTTCCCCTTGTATTTGGGTTTGCCTTTTTTGAGGGGGTGGTGGGATACCGGAGGTTGAACTCAGGGACATTTAACCCTGAGCCACAACCCCAGCCCTATTTTGTATTTTAATTAGAGACAGGGTCTCACTGAATTGCTTAGGACCTTGCTTTTACTGAGGCTGGCTTTTAACTTGCTATCCTCCTGCCTCAACTTCCAAAGCCACTGGGATCATAGGTGTGAGCCACACTGCCCAGAAATGCCATCCTGGGGCTTCTGAGACTGGTCTTAAGAAGCCTTGTAGTTCTGCATAGGTTTCCTGGAAGCCAAGTATTGTATAGGAATGTCAATGTCCTGAGATCACCAGGTTATAAGAATCCTGAGCCACATGGAGAGTTCCTGACAAGATGAAATACTGTACAGAGACAGAGTGGCCAAGAACCTTCATGGCTCCAGACATGTGGGTGAAAAAGTTAGACTGGCAGTAACTCCTCCACCCTAATTGCCCTGTTGGATACCAACCACAGGGATCAGAGATGAACTTCCCAGCTGAGTCATTCCTGAATTCTTCAACCCTAACTTCTAACCAAAATAAAATTCTTCTTTTTAAGCCAATTTAATTTTTTTGAAAATTATCTATAGATAATAAAATGTAACAGTAACCAAATCAAATAAAAAAAAAAAAGAGGCATGAGAAGATATTTAGCATACTGAACCAAACAGAAACTTGGATAATTTGTACAAAACCATTTTTTTTTTAAATGCTGTCACTCATGATTAAAGATCAAAGCCAAAAGTGTAGTTAAAATCGAGACTGGAAATCCGTGTCCTTCCGAGAGGAAGATTATAGGTGCAGTTGTAAGCCAGATGTGAAACAATATGCTAAGCCACACAGTAGTAGCCCAGGTCCATGCTCAGATTACATTTAGATTTTACCCAAGACTACAGTGGCTAATTCCCAGTGAAGCTTGGCATAATCCCAGAAATATTGGCCAAAGAAAATCAAACACCAATATTGCGTCCCCAGCTATTATTTATCATTTCTTAATCAAGTCTGTATGTATGTATGTGCACATGGTCACATAATTAGAATACTGAGATGGCATCCCAAGCCTTAGATTCTAAGGTGGCTTGTATCCTTCCCCTGAGAACACATATTTCCTAATAAAAAAAAAACTGTTCACTTCTTAAATGAACACCAACAAATATATCCTTAAAAAAGACAAAAAAGAGGAATTATTTAAATATTATGCAATTTAAAGCTTCTAGTCTAATTGCATAATTCCTTCTGTTATTTCATACATTTTCTACAGCATGGAACAATGTCAGTCTTCAACAGTATCTCAAAAATTCTATAACAATTAACCTTTAATTTTCAATACGAAGTATCAGCTTTCACTATGCTTTAAAGGAGCATGTATTTCCTTGTGACTTTGCTGGCATTTAGCTGCTTGTTGGGGAAGAAACACCCACTTGCTGGGCAAAGAGGTCAAGAAAAGTAGATTGCTGTTTATTTGCTTCTCTCTAAGCACAGAGAAAAATCCCAGGAAATAGTGAAGTCTCAAACCATCTATTATGCTCTGACAATTTACTTTAGTTATGGCTGTGGGGCATTTAGATTCCTTTCCCTGACACATCCCAAGTTTCCCCCACCCCTCACCACATTTAGATCTTTCCTAGTAGTGATTCCAACCATCCTGGAGCTTCATCTCAGCCCTCCAGCTCTTGTGGTTGACAGATTCATGTCAGTTCAGGATGTGGCTCCTCTTTTGACATTCGTCAGAAGACTCTTTTTTTCCCTTTTGACAAGGTGAGGTGAGGGGAAAAATCACCCACACAAAAAGATAACTCTAGATTCAATTGTAGATATTTGAAAATCTACTGATAATGTACTGTTTTGGGGGAGAAATGTATGTTGGAACAAACAGATAAACAAGGTATATTCTAAATGCTAATCAAGGCTAGGTCTTGGGAAATAGCTGTGTGTGTGTGTGTGTGTGTGTGTGTGTGTGTGTGAGTTTGTTTCAGTTATCTATTGCTGCATAATAAACCATTCACAAAACTTAGTGGAGTACAATAGCCATACTATTATACTTATTAATTTGTGGATCAGAAATATGGTCAGTGTTCAAGGGAGATGAGTGATTTCTACTCCAAAATGAGGTGGAGAGATTTGAACAGCTGGACACAGCTGAAATAGCCCCATGGGGCCATAAGTGGGGCCTCAGTTTTTCTCTACTTCATATCTGATGGGACAGGAATGTCCAAGATGGTTTCCTCACCTGCATACCTGACTAGTGTGCTAGCACAGCAGACCTCCTCACTCTAACTCCACATGGCTTCTTTGTGTAGCTACTTGGACTTCCTTGCACCATGATAGCCCTGTGGTTGGACTTCTCATACACCCTGAGAACAAACATTTGAGGAAACTAAATGAAAACTGTAAAACTTTTAATTGCCTTGATGTGGAAGCCCAAAAATGTCCCTTTTGTGGCATTCTTTAGGTCAATAAAGTAACAGCCAGATTAAAAAGAAGGTCAGAAGAAGGTCAATGAGATACCATCTTGATGGAAGAAGTAGCAAAAAGTTTATGGTCACTTAAAATTTTCCATGATGGGTACACTGTTGCTCAGTGTAACTGGGCAACTGTTACTGATGCAGGTGCCAGTTGCATTGGGAAGAAAGCCATGATAACCTGGGTAATTCTAGAAGAGATTAGCAATGGAGGTGACCTCCTCTTGCTCTCCTTGGCTCCCAGACTAGAGTTGGAGGCATGATTCAAGGCACTGCAGCAAACAGACATGAAAGGTATCAGACTTCAGAGGAGCCTTGCTGGTAGAACGACCTGATGAGGTGGCAAGAAGAATAGCAGAGAACCCTTGGACAGATCATGTATGGCAGGGTCATTGGACTTAGTGCTAGAAGGGTAGGGAATCTTGAAACAGGAAAGAAAAAGAAATTCACGTTTTAGAAAGTTTGAGTCTAGCAATTAAATATATATATATATATATATTTAAAAGACACATGAAGATATTGGATAAACCAAATTAGTGAAGAGAAGTGGATGAGTGTTATCATTCAATCAGAATAGCTATGTCTATATTGTTTGGTCACAAAACTGTCTTTACCAACCAGGAAGCACATTAGATGAACATATCTTTATTCACAGGAAGACAGAACTCATTTTATATTCAGTCACCAAGTTTTCTTTTTCACCCTCCCTTCCCTCCCCCTTCCCTTCTCTCCCCTCCACCTGCTTGCTTGCTTTTTCTCTCTCTTGGTACTAGAGATTGAACCCAGGGGCACTTTACCTCTGAGATATATTCCCAGTCCTTTTTTTCAAAAGTGTTTTTATTTTTTTTTTTTAAATTTGAGACAGGGTCTCACTAAGTTGATGAGGGGCTGGATAAATTGCTGGGGCAGGTTTTAACTTGCAATTCTGCTGCATCAGCCTCCTGAGTTTTGCTGGTTGTTTGCTGAACTTGGACAAGCACATAGAAAAGAGCACGTCTATTGTTCTCTGTGATAGATGTGGGTTGAGTGTATGTGTGTTCGAGGATAACACATATTTAAAACAAGGAGATAACAGAATAAAAATTTTCAGCTTTTGCAAATGCACATTTTTCTTTTTTTTTTATTGGTATCAGGAATTGAACTCAGAAGTGCTTAACCACCAAGCCACATCCCCAGTCCTTTTAAAATTTTTTTTTTTTTTAATTTAGAGACAGGGTCTTACTAAGTTGCATAGGGCCCTGCTAAGTTGATGAGGCTGGCTTTGAACTTGCAATCCTCCTGCCTCAGTCTCCCAGGTAACTGGGATTACAGGCCTGCAACACTGTGCCTGATAAATGCACATTTTTTTAAACATTTTTTTCACAAATATATTATTGTAAAAAGTAAAATAAGGAGAATTTCCTATTGTGACTCCTAACTTCTCAAATGCCCAAGTTTGTTATGAATACTTCCAGATGGTTTGGGAGAGATCATTTTGCCCAATCACATGCTGCCATTATTTATTTCAGGAGACATTTAAATCCTCTGGCAAATAGGCTGTTTTAACTCTTGAGCATGGATTTTTATATTCAGCCAAACACAATCATAAAATTTCATTCGAGGTCTTTTTTTCAAAGGACAGAATCTTCATCCCAAAATTTCTAACCTCAATTTGAAAAGCAAAATAAAGTTACATGGATATTTACAGAAAAAGTATATTTGCAGAGCCCTTACTATTAGTCATTCTGGAAATTTATTTCACTCTGCCTGCCTTTCACATGGGTAATATACATTTTTTAAATATAGTTTCCTTCCTCCCTTAGTTCCAGAGATATCTTCCTTCCTGAACTGGGAGTAAGACTTGAAACAATCATAAAGTCAGAGTTCTACAAAGAGGCAAGGACACACAGATTTTGTAGAATTTTATTGCCACTTGATTTCATAAATTGCTTGAGTGAAATTCAAATCTCTAAACTGTAATATCTCTTCTAATGTGATGTTGTTCAATTTCACAGTAATTGACAACACCATTTATTTGTGGTTAATCCCTTAATGTTAAACCGCCATCTTCCTTGAGGCACTAGATCTCTATGGCAACCCACAAGCTCCCACTGTGGGAACTTATCTCACCCATTACAGCTAGAGGGATCATTTTGTTCCACTTGGCTTCAAAAAATTTGTTCATACAATTCTCTCTACCCCATAGTTTGTGAAGATCCTCCCACTCACCCTGAGCCTCTCACACTTGGGTTCTTGCTGGGACTTAACATTTTCTTTCTTTAAAGAGATAAAGAAAAACATCACACAGTCTCAGCGTCATGTCAAAGTGCTTTCTACCTCTGTTCTTCTGTCCAGATGTGCAATCTGTGCACTTCTCTCATCTATTCTGGGTTAAATAGATTGGATTTAGTTCTTTCTCATGGATCACTCTTCTAGGGGAGGGTACTTGGAGGGCTGTCATCCTATTTTGATGCTAAGTTTTTAGTTTAGTTGTCAATGAGAAGTGACCATTTATCCTGTGGATGTCCCAAGAATCTAGTTTCCATGATGCTCATAGATTTTTTTTAACCTTTGATGTTATCCTCTTGTACATAAATTATTCAGCAAATGTGGTAGATGATCTTAAGCCTGATTGCCATGTAAGGTCTTAGTTGAGAATTTCCTTGACTTAAATTATGGTCTCTGGAACAAAAATACAGCAACTCTTTCTTCTAACTACAATTGAGGTTAGCAGTTGCTTGCACAGTGCCTATTTTGATCTACAAAATCAAGCTGTTGTAGTAATGTTAGTAAGTAGAAGTGATGGATTCTATAATAATTTGCCTATTGGTTTCATGGATGTCAGAAACCATTAGAATTTATAGGTTGTTTATAAATGCCCTAAAAGTGCTACAAACTTAGGCAAGTTTTAAGGAGTTAATATGCAAAACAAATAAAGAGGAGCTTCTCAAACACAATAGGAACTCAATTGATTTTTAACTATTATTATTATTATTATTACTACTACTACTACTATCATATTCTCTGATTGATCCTGAAGGTTATGGTTAATTCTTCTCATTCTTCCTTGTAGCCATTCATTTTTATTTTTGATATGCAAATACTGAAACATATTTCTCAACAGGAGCCAAATCCCAGCAAGCCTACACAGACTTGGAGTCAAATTTTTACTTTCTTCCTTTGTCGGCATTGACTGGGTGAGGATGCATCAAAATCCTGGCAGAATATATAATTGTCTGGATACATGATTAATTAACAAACAATATTTCTATGTAGAATGGTACACAGGAAAAACTAGAGAAAAAAATTAAATGTCAGTCTGCATTCCATGAGTTTAAGAACTCCCTCCCACTCTGCATACCATATGCATTTGACAAAAACAGAGATTAAGTATTCACTGAATTGAAAAAAAAAAATTAGACCTGCCAAATGAAGTTTCATGGCTTATTTGTGAATTCATTTATGTTAGCAAACCTTGATTCAGAAATATTTTATGGATATGCTTTTAAGAGGAGTCTGAGGGTCATAAACTAGGAATTTTTTTAAAGCTTAGATAATTAGAATTAAGCAATTATTGACTCCCTAATAACATATCAGACATCTTATATTGTGCCAGATATCATATAAAATTGAATCAAAATATATTGTTTATATTTAAATGCACAGAATATGCTGTATCAAAAATTTACATGTACTATACATATAAGGCAAACCACCTAATTTCCTTTCTTGAAGCCTTTAAAAATCTTTGTGTTTATCAGGAAAAACTCTGGAAATGTTATGTAACAAGGCCTGGCCAAGGTCTCAGCTGTTTACATCAGTGAACATTGCCACAAATGACATCTCTAAAGCAATTCTGAATCCTGTGGCTCAAAGGGCAGAGAGCCCTGGAACATTTTCCAAACTTGAAGCTGGATATTGCTTCACAAAGGTATGCCTTCCTAATGAGACTGTTCAACCTAAGCTTTTATGAAAATTGTTCCAATTAATAGTCTTCTATGATGGATATGGGATTGTGGTTATGAATTTCCATTTCGGTTCACTTTGTGCAAGAGCAATCATCCTTAACGGCTCATAATTTCTTTTAATTGGATATTTCATTACCAGGCAAGGGTACAGAGAGCAAAACTAATTTTCCTTGCCTTTTATTTAGCCTACTGTTTTGGAGAGTAAGTGCTTATGCTCTAGGCTTAAAAAGCAATCATTGTTCCTGCTTCTACAATTAATTTCCTGAACAATGGAGAGCAAATTATTTTGTGTTCTATGACTCAGTTTACCTTTTGGTAAAATTGTTGACAAGTAAGACTTCAAATGTCAAAATGGTACATTAAAAATGAACAGGCTCTTTTTCCCACTCAAGTTCTAAATACACTGCTATTCTCACTAAGAAAATCTATACATGTTTTGCTTCCTTTATCTCTGTTTCTTGACTGAAGCTGGCACTTCTCTCGGTGAAATTTGGGATGGTCAAAAAAGAAGCTGATTTGGATTAGATAACTTTCCCATTAGTCCTGATTCCATCATTTGCTTGGCCAGGAAACCTTGGTACAGTCATAAAGCTGTTCTAAGAGATGAATTCTCATTTGTCCTTGGGCCCTGTTGGCTCCCACCAGGCATGGAGGAGTTGCTTATTATCTGTTTGTACCAGCAAAGAAGCCTGGCAGCATGGCTTTAAGGAGACATTAGGATTTAACCCTGCTGTGTGTCACAACTGTGTTTGCCTCAGTGACTCTGACCCCCATTCCCCTGCCATTCTCAGCATCTCCATCTCCTCATTCTGCACTCCCAAATCTCCTCTCTATTCCCTTTGTGATCTGCAAGATCTCCAGGGCTTTGATCCCACCATTCTATCCAGTAATCTGCTGGCTTCATTCTTTTCCTAACTCAGATCGAATCCCGTTGTGCCATTAGAAGCATCCCTTGCAAATGACATAGTTGTACTGTATCTTTCCCCCTACGTTTTATTGTTTGGGGAAAAACTCAAAACATTGGGTAAACATTACTGTCTGTCTTCCTCACGTCTGCCCGTGTGCAGGTTGAACATGGCTGGGGAACAGTTCGTGATTAAAACTTCACTGTAATCATCTCAATTCTCAATTTGACACCGAATACTGTCAAAAAATCCAACTATTCTTCTCTAATAGGATCACTTTACTACTCTCTTAGGAGTACTCTCTGTTCAAACCTCCAAAACCTAGTTTCTACTCTCACATCCAGAGAACATCTTGCCTCAAACTTTATGAAGAATGTAGGAGTCCTAAGAAATGAACTGTCATCTTTTTTTTTTTTCCCACCAGGAACACTCTAAACCTTCTAAAATTTACTTCCATCTTCTCTTCCTTCCCTTGGTGAAAGTCATTTCTTCTTCTTTTTCTTTGCAGTATCATTTTTTTTTAAATGCTAAATTCAGTTAACCCATTGCTGTCCTCATCTTGCTCTGTCTGTTCCCTGGTTCCATACAGTCAACCAGTTCTCCTCCAGACACACCCTCTGGACTTGCAGATTTATTCATCTGCCTTTTGGTTTTCCTTCCATTTCCCTGGATATTATTCAGGGCTCCTATGTTAATGCTTTTCCCCACACTGGCCTCTCTGAGTGGGAGTGGTCTGAAGTTTTATTCTAGCTTCTCTTCTTTACTTACCTTTTCTCCGAGGTTTGTTTGTTTCCTTTCCTTGCATGTTTCTAACACATTCATGTTGATAAATTTGAAGTCATCAGCAACAGTTTTAGGTTTACCTAATTAACTTCCTGCTTTTCCTCTCAACTTGGATGTCTTAGAGATACTCTTAAGTTAATGGGAAAATTAAACATTAATCAGGAAAATTAAACTCTTGCCTTTTGTCCTCAACACTCATCACTTTGTAACTTCTTCTCTTGGAAAATGGAAATATCAGCTTTCCTGTTGCTCAAATCAGAGCCTAGGTACCAATATTTCCTGTACCTTTATTCCCCTGCAATCGTGGGGGCTGAGCATGGGCCTTGAGCACGGCAAGCACTCCACCACTGAACCACATCCCCAGCCCCTAAGTGACATTTTTGAATGTAAGCCTTAAGTCGTTCCATGTCACTCTTGCTGAAAGATTTTTGTTGGCTTCTACTGTACTTGGATTAAGTCCCAGTGATTTCACATGGCCTTTAATGGATCAACCCGATTCAGCTTCCACCAGAATTCCACACCACTCTCATCCCAACCTTGGTTATATCCCAGTCATGTTGATCTATTTTTATTTCCTGGTCCTGCTAAATTCACTTCTACCTCCAGACCTGGACATGTTATGTTGGTTTGGAAATCTCTACACCATTTCTTTTGTAGTTTGTTTTCTCAATTCCTTTAGATTTTTTAGTTTAAGCAAACCTCCCCAGAGGTTTATAACTACAATGAAATACACTGTTGGTCCTCACCCCATTTTTCTCCATCTTAGTGATTACTTTTTTCTTCATTGGAGTAATGATGATTGTTTTATAGTTATTTATTGGCCTGTTTGCCTACTTTGGGTACCGTTTTCGATCTAAGTATCTAACCTCTCTATGGCAGAAGCATGCTGGTCTTGTGACTGTTTCCTCTTGATTGCCTGGCTCATTTCCTGGAGCATACTAGTCACTCTATAAATATTCATTAATGAATGAATAAAAGAATAAGTAAGGAAAGAGGCCTATATAAAGTTAATGGAAGGGTCAAATGGAATTATGTAGGTCAATCACCTTTGAAAATATTAAAGTGTTAAGGCAAAGCATTTTTATTCCTTTTCTTTTTTCCTATAGAGAGGAATGAGACTAGAACTATTTTCATTCTCCTATCTTCCAGGCCACCTTTCTGCCCTCATTCATAAATCTTCACAAATTCCATCTCTTGCAAGAAGCCTGTGCAGACCAGGTGGGTTGGGAAAAAGTTCTCACCTCCCTCTCATATTTATGCTTAGCAACTGTCTTTCCCATATGTCCAATTATGTCTACGAGATTAGAAAAGTGGAAATTATATGGAAAAAAAAACCAGGAACCTTAATTAACTCTAAAAGATGAATGTTAATTCTTTTCCCTTTGTGTGTGTATGTTGGTGTGAGTATGCTGTAAGGAGTTTGCAGCATGGGGTTGAAGTAGGGTTGAGCTTGATGACTTTAAAGGCACCATCTGCCCTGAGATCCTGGTTCTTTTAAGATTATGTGTTTGCAGGCTTATTCATAAGACAGTCTTAAGCATTCAATAATGGAAATGTTTTC
Organism: Marmota marmota marmota; assembly: GCF_001458135.2. NCBI lineage: Eukaryota > Metazoa > Chordata > Mammalia > Rodentia > Sciuridae > Marmota > Marmota marmota. The sequence continues at coordinate 2,041,383 of NW_026000170.1, forward strand.
CTCCCTGTTTAATAGGTTAATTCAAACCAGAGTATCCTCCTTATGGAGTCCTTCACCTGTTGAATAAAATATACTCATCATTGTCATTATCTCATGTAGGGCAGATTTTGTATCCTGCGCACATCATAAATAAAGCCCCTTGTGAGCCAGAATCTAAATGTCCATCTGCTTACTTTACTTTTCTACCTGTGTTCCACCTATCCCAAAGTCCTTTGGATATTTTGAAAAACTTGTGGCTTACTGGCTATAAACTGTCTCCTGCTCTAGCACTTAGTGTATCCTCTGTCGTCTTTTGAAAGCTCTAGAAATCATTTATCCATCCTTCAAGGATGAGTACAACTTTGATATCATCTCTAAAGTTTTATTTAACCCTTCTAGAAAGAGTTAGACACTGCTTTTTTAGAGGTGTCATATCTTCAGGATATCTACAACCTTTCGGAATACCTAGAACCATGTTCATATTCATGACTCCCAGAGGTGTCACCTACATCCTAGTCTATGTGAATTATAGTCCTTGAAGTATATAGTAAATGCACCCTCTGTATTAACTACTTCTAATTGTAAGAGAATTTACCATTGTCCTGTCTCATGTTTAAGTATGGTAAAAATTTTTGGAGCAATATTCTTGACTTTGCTACCAATTGTTACTTCCATCTCCTAGTTGATGATAAATTTGGTGGTGGTAGAAGTCAACTGTTACTTATGTAGTCTTGAGCTTCAAGAATAATCTAAAACTTATTTATTTATTCACTAATACAAACATTTATTTGTTTTAAGGAGTAAAACCTCATGAATAAGATTCAAAGCAGAATTAAAATGTGGTGCTTTTTGTAATAAAAATGTTTCATTTTTGCCTGTCATAAACGTGCAAACTTTTTTAGTTCAATTTAGTCTGCAATGATCCAATTCTGTTGCTTTTCTCACTTAAATGTCATCTATCATTTAAAGCAATAAGCAAAGATCTAAATGGAGCAAAGTGAGTCTAAGTCTTCTGATCAAATTTTGGAGAGCATTTGTAGCTTTTTGGAAATTATGCACCTGTTAAAAAGTAACAGGGTCCCCTTCTTGTTTCTACTTATTTGAAAATCCCATTTAATAACAATTTATCTGTTGGGTTTGCATACTAAATAGTTAAACAGGAACAAATACTTCCTTTACAGAATTGGTCTGAGTTTAGCATTGCCAGTTGGCTAGAGGTCAAAGTTAATGAAGCCAAAGTCACAGGTTTGAAACTCTGAAACTTTGCTTTGTATGTAGCTTCAATTTCACTTTTCACCCTGAAGAAGTAGACTCATGATTATAAACCAATTACCTCAACAAATACTTAGAAGGGAAAAGAATATATGGTTAAGAAGTCCAATACCACTAATATAAATAAAACTCATAGTTTAATTTAGTACAGTTTATTCCATTTACCAAAAAGGTACATTTCCTCAATCCCATAACATTGAGTATAATTTTTATGTTGATAGTGCTCTGATTTAAATTCCTCTTTTGACTCCAATTCTAATTCATATACCTATTGACGTCTTCCTTGGTTGTCTCTTTGGCATTAAAGATTTATAGTGACCACCAACAACAACAATAGAAACCAAAACCAAATGAAGCTAACAAATTAAAAATATTCTGCTTTCACTTATAACCAACTTAGTTTTTCCTCAAATTTTCTTCCTCTTAGCCAATGGCACCACTGCCCAACCAGTTATTAATATCTAAACCTAGAAGTCATCCTCAACCCTTCTCTATTCTCATCCCTCAAATTCATCTGTCAGTTAGTTCTGTTTTCTGTCCTGACAATTACTCTGGAGTCCCCCCTGCCTCTGCATTACTGTCATCGAGCCAAAGCTACTTAGATTATTTCTATACATCCCAATTGGTCCCCTGGTTCCATGTTTGCCTCCATTCAATTGGTTCGTCACAGAGAAGTTATCTTTAAAATATGAAATAGAAACTTAATCTTGTAAGTCTATAGTATAAAACACTCCAGTGACTTTCCTTTTTGCCTAAGATAGATCCAAACTCCTATACATGGCCTTCAAAGTTCTCACTGAGCTGGTCTCTGCCAACTTTTGTGACCTCACCTCAATTTTCCATCTCCTCTCTCCCTTGCCTCATGCACTCTATAGATACACTGGCTTTTGTTCTTTCGATACATCAACTCTTTTCCATTATATCTTGCATTTTATATTTACTTAGCTTTAAATTCTCTTTCCTTAGATTTGAATTCCTCATGCCAAGTTTCTTATCATTCAAAGCTAAATTCAATGATACCTCCTGAAAGAGAAGTCCTTTAGAAAGCCAGACCTATATTAGCTAGTCTATATCTCACTAAACTCTTTATTATGTCACTGTACTCTGGGGTCTTCATAAGGACTTATTATCTAAGATTATCTTGTCTATTTGTTTATTTTGTGACTCCTTTAATGAAAAGTTAAACTCTATGACTGCACAGATTCTATCTGATTTATTCACTCTTCTGCTCTATAGCCAGTATTTACATTAATGATTTGTTATGGTTTAGATAAGAAGTGTCCCCAAAGACACTTTGGATATAAAGTGTCCCTAAAACTCATATGTGGGAAACAAGCTATACAATGCAGTAATGTTCAAAGCAAAATGCTTAGATTATGAGAACAGCAACCTTATCATTGGATTAATCCATTTTAGGATTAATAATTTGAATGGTCAACTGGATGGTAACTATATGGTGGGGAGGGCATAGCTGTAGGAAGTAGGTCACTTGGGGATTATACTTTTTCCCTGGTTCCTTTCTCTCTCTCCTTCCTGAATGCCATGAATTGAGAAGCTTTCCTCTATAACACAATACTTCTGGCATAATACTCTGTCTCACCTCATGCCTGGAGCAATGGGTTTGGCCAACCATGGACTGAATCTTTGAAACCATAAGCCCCCAACAGACTTTTCCCCCTCTAAGTTGTTTTTGTCAGGTATTTTGATCATAGAGCCAAAAAGATGACTAACCTATGTTAAAATCTAGTAGGCATTTAATAAATATTTTTGAATAAATGAATACTGGTTTGCTACAGGAATATTATGAATCATCAGTGACAAATATTTTCCCTTGTGTGTTAGCTTGACACATTTCTTAATTAATAGTTCCATTTGGATTTTTAACTGTTTAATTAAAACTTTTGAAACTCCCAGGTTCAATCCTTTAAATAGAAAAGAGGAAAACAATAAATTTTGTTTTTGAGAAGGTACATGGGCCAAAATAAGCTAAACACAGCTCATGAAACATTCCATGAGAAATGTCAACTGAAGAAAATGTAATTGGAAGTCAGTAATAATAAGTATTGTTATTAAATTAAAAAAGACAAGCAGAAAATATGAAATGAGGAAAAAAACAGGAAAAGCTTAAATAAAGATATTGTGAGGCTGAGTTAAGTGAGATTAAATTAGAAAAAGGATTAGTTATTTGAAGATTTCGTGTATTTATCAGCTTTGAATGGTGGAGAGAAAAGGTGGTGGTTATTTCTCGTTGCAGAGGTACATAAAGAACAGAAAACAGTGTTACCACCACTGTGGTACACCACTGAGTACACGCTGCCTTTAGTGGTCTTTACTTCCTTTGTGGTCTTTGTTCAGAACACGTATTCTCTTATTTTCATGATAACTTCTGTGGCTTATAACTCTAATATCTCCCCAAGGGAAGAAACCATACCTTGTACTTGCCCTTTGTATTAACTTTTCAGTTACTTCAATGTCAGTCCCTGGTAGGTGCTCCAGCCGTCTTCCTTGTTAGAAAAGTATAATAAAGTTCTGTGTTGGTGCAGGCACAGACTTGGAATCAGGTGGAGAAAAAAGGTTGTGGTTATTTCTCATTCTATTCCTGGTTCTGTCCCATTCAATGCTGAAACATCTTTAAACTTTTCTTTTACACAGATTTTTATATATAAGTTTGGAGTATTTGGTAGCTATAAAATTCTCTCTCTCTCTCTCTCTCTCTCTGTCTGTCTCTCTCTCTCTCTCTCTCTCTCTCTCTCTCTCTCTCTCTCTCTCTCTAAACAACCACAGTAACACCTTAAGCAGAACTTTTCATCTACAACAAAAATTGGCTGAGCTTGACTGAAAAACCTCCTAATATGCTAAGGAACATTTGAAATAGAAGGTCTTCAGATACTCCAAAATCTTGCAGTAAGAATTCTGTGTGTAGCAAGACTTCAGGTGTGAATCTTTTACCATTATCTGAAAATTGTAGCTAAGGCATTGTTCAGCACAGGATTAACCTTGTTCAACTAAAGATTTGACCTTTGGCTTCAGTGACGTCTAAGATCTTGAATATTCGGCCTAGTAAGGGTTGCCTCCACCCTCTGCCCCTGGCCCATGGGCCATGCTAGACAGTCTGCATGAACAATGCAATTTATGTTTGGAACTTTGAACCACAGGATAGCACCTTGACCTCTGTAGGGGTTGGAGATGAAGGTTAGTTATGGCTTCATGAACTACCCCGATACAGAGTTTTGACATCAAAGTTCAGATGAACTTCCCTGGTTAGTAATACTCTGTGCCTATTAACCACACATCATTGATGGGAGAGGTAAGCACATGGCTCTGTGGGAGAGGACAATGGGAAACTAATACCTGAACCTCTCCTGGATCCTGCCTTCTGAGCCTTTTCCTGTTGCTAATTAGAATTTTAATCCTTTTGCTTTAAATTAACCATAAACAGAACAGCTTTGCTGGGTTCTCTGAGTCCTTCTAGAGAACTATTGAGCCTGAGCATGGTCTTAGGGACCTCCCATACTATGTACACAAAACCCCAAGAAAAAAGCACAAACACTGCCCTGCTGAGCCACCAGACACTTCAGCTCTAGGCTTTTCTGAGAGTGAAATGTATGTTAATCACCACATTCCCCACCTTCCCCAGTCTTCCTAAGGAGAAGTCTAAGAACTAGGCAGTGAGGGGTGTGTGTGGAAGTGGGGAGACATTAGCTTTGTACAGAGCGCAGAGATGTGGTGAGAGACTTTCCTATTCTCTGAAGCAAGAAAAAAGGGTTCCAAGAGAATCAATCATAAAGGTTGATGGTGTTGCCAGGTGTGAGTATTAGCAACTACTTCTAACAAAATGCTGCCATGTGGATGGTCTACAACCTATTTGGTGCTGCCTTGGACATAGCAGGGTGGGTGAGAAGGCTCTTGACAGAGCCTGACATGAGACTCCTTTAGTCTGAGGATGCATATGGTCATAGAGATTGATGCTAATATCTACTGCTCACTTAAATAGCTCAGGAGAAAAGATCTGTGCTGAGAGCTCATAGAACAGGCTTTAAAAGATGGTGGTGTACTTTGCCCTATGATTCTCAGAGGGTTGAGCAGTGGACTCCAGCAGTTCCAGTGGATACATGTGAAAGATCAGGGAGGTCAAGGAAATAGCCTGATCCCTGGGGCATTCTGAATGGCCAATCAAGGAAATAGTGGTAGAGAAGACCTGTGGGTGTGTATCTTTGGCAGGACTGAAGGAAGATGTAATTTTTTTTCTTTGAATAAATAAATGAATAATAAAATATCCTCAAAGAAGGTGAAAGCTGGGGTGACACTAAGTATCACCCATACAGAGGCTACCACCTTGGGCTGCCAGCAGTAGATAGAAAACATTTGCTCAGCAAAAAGATAGAAGCATCCTCCTGCCTTGTATATCATTTACATTTGATCACCCTGTTTCTGCTATTTTCCTCATGGCCTCTTTTTAACAACAGTGGGACATGGCTTAAGGGAGGGAGTGGAAGCACGCCGTGAGCAGTTATATTGATCAGCTTTTCATTATTATAACAAAATATGGATGCAGTCTATTTATAAAGAAAAGTCTATTTGGATCCTAGTTTTGGAGGTTCAAGAGTATGGCACCTGCATTGGCTGAGTTCTGGTGAGTGCCCCATAGTAGGAAGCAGATGGTAGGAGTACAGGATGGGTAGGTGGTCATATTTTGAGCCAGGAAGCAGAGTGAACTGGCTGGGACCAGACTTCTCCTCTCATCACAGCCTCTTGTAAGAAGTCAAAGGGTTGTGGGAGAACTACCTTCTGAGAGCATACCATCAGCGATCTAAGGACCTCCTACTAAGCCCCATCTTTTAAAGATTTCAGAGCACCCCCCAATAGTGCCATCCTGGAGGCCAAGACTAAAATCATGTAAACTTCGGAGAGGACACAATTAAAACATATCCAAACTATGGCAGCCGCCATATTGTCTTCCCACATCAAGTTTTCCTGCCTTATGCCTACTCTATACTGAAGAATAGGAAGAGCTTTGGAACAAAAAGAGATTAAACTTTTCAGCCAAACTGGAAAAGTTCAATAACTGAATATATTTAGAAGTATATAGAATCTAAGCTGTCATTAAAAAAAGGGGAAACCAGTACAGAATTAGTGAAAGTTATGACTTAACAAAAATTTATATTTAGATACTCCAAGTTGGAGAGTTTTAAATAAATCTCAAATATTTGGCCTTCTGTCCTTTCCTTCTCTGTCTTCCTGCTTTTCTTCTTCTTCTCTTTTTTTATGTCTCTCTCTTTCTCTATCTACTATCTATCTATCATCAGTCATCTAAATATTTGTTCTACAGATCCCTACATCTGAATACTGACAGGCAGTCATGGCAAAGCACATTTCATACTAGAATTTGACTTTCTGACAATGATTGAATGACACAAACTTCTTTTTATTCTTTTTTTTTTCCTGTGCACATTTATTAAAGAAAAATGAACAAGTGACTATACACTATTCTCACTATACTGCTTTTTAAAAGACACACTTAGTGTTTAAGGGTACAAATGGTCCTTTGGGTGTGTTGGCCTCAAAGGTCTGAAGTCAAGGTGATATTTTCAGTGCTTCTTCAGTAATGGTGTTCAGTGAGAAAGTTAGGGAAGTGTGTCCTTTCACTGAGATAGCCAGATCAGGTGGCTGGGCCCATGGTAAAGAACTCTGCCTATAGGAAAATGATATTTGGAAGATGTAGTATAATGCCATGGTTCACATGTAATTAAGGCCATGAAAGATTGTACAAATGTCAGGAGGTATCTTCTGTGCACCTTAAATTTTTACATACCATTTAAGGGAGAGTCCAAGTTTTTTATACAAGTGTCACACATTAACGAATCAGGTTGCATTGAGATCCTGGATATCTTCATCTCTTAAATAAATATCTTCATCTCTGACATATGTCAGATGGAAACTATTTAGCCTTCTCAGGTCTCATTTTCTCTCTCTCTTTTTCAAATGTTAGGATTAGGTCAGATGATATGTCAGACCTTTCAAATTCTAAAGGCTGTGATTCTCCGAAACAGGTATGTATGAGAGCAGCAGGGGTGTCTCGCTTCTGGACCAGCCCCATTATGAGCCTGTTATATCAACAAGACACCAGCTTGGCTGCAGCAGAGTCCAAAAGATGCTCGGGTTGGGTGGTTTCCTTGTAGATTTTGGTCACCAATTCTCAAACGAGAAATCACAGAGAAACCATCTCATCATCTTCACAGCTGGAGGGAATTATTGTACTACCTAAATTAGGCCAAGGACTGAGCCACAGTGGGGACTGAACTGTCTCTTTAAAGCTGCAGTCTCCAAGTCAGGGTAAAGGGCACTATCAGAGGAAACCCGCATCAAGGCTAATGAGGACCTTACTGAAAGCAGCCATGGGAATACTTTAGAAAAACTACCTTCCTGCGAATGCCCGATTTTTAAACTCTGCCATTCTCCAGCAAAATACTTTACTTGTGCCTCCTACCCGCTGCCAACCCCTTAACTTAATTCAGACGGAAGAAGAATTGGTGCTGGCTGTGCTGTCCCACCCTCCTTTCCCCTTTCACCTTCAGGGCAGCATGGAGAGAATCAACTGCAGACCCATGTTTTCATTAGAGAGAGAACAGGTTGCCTGTAGCCTTTTCCTCGGAGCTGCAGGTGTGCTCTGAACAGCTTCTTACTGACCACTGCCTCTGTGTACATGGAATTTTTGTTTGGTTTGTTCAGTGATTCCACCCTGGACCGTAAGCTCCGTGAGGGTAAGGATCATCTGTGTTTTTGTTTCTTTCCCACCATATTTATTCAGCCCCTTACACATCACTGAAATAGTACAGCCCCTTACACATCACTGAAATCCAGTGAATGTTGAATCAATAGTTGTTGTTCTCCACATTGTTAAAAAGTTCGTTCTTTCTTTCTTTCTTTCTTTCTTTCTTTCTTTCTTTCTTTCTTTCTTTCTTTCTTTCTCTCTTTCTTTCTGTCATAAACCTGTAAGTTCTTTCACATGCCATTTTTGATGAACAGGCCATGTTCTAAGCCAGGGTACAGTAAGAAGTTTCTGTCAAGTGATGATTAACATCATCTCTGTCACAACTACTCAGCTCTGTCATTTAAACATAAAGACACTCATAAGACCAAATGTAAATGAATAAATATGCCTGTTTTCCAATAAAATTTTACTTACAAAAATATATGGCAGGTTCGATTTTATCCATGAGTTTATGGTTATAATCCCCTCTTCTAGGGTATAAGATAGGCCGTGGAAATTATCTGAATGAAAGTATAAAAGATGCATGTGAATATACTCTTTTATTTTATAATAGTTCTGAGAAAATATCTGGTTCTCATGGAAGGCTCCTAACCAGAGTCATGGGACTTATTGTAACCAAGAGGTCAATAAATCAATTAACCGGTCAGTCATATACTGATTTCTTATATGTGCTCAGTGCCCACTTTGTGTCAGCATTCGGGGAAAAAAACATTCTCTATTGAAGTGCTGAGAAATAAATTATGTCTGATGAAAATTTTCATTTCCATGTGAAAAAAGCAACATTTTTCCATAAACCCACAAGAAATTGAGTTCTTAGGATTCTGTCAAACATGTTTTACAACTGTGAAGTTCAGTTCATAAAATCTCTTCTCTAAGACCTATTTTTTTCCCTGCCAAAAAGAAGCATGAAAAAAACCTAAATGAGTCAGATATCATAATATTTCCTAAGTCTGAAATAAATAGTATACCAAAGATAGTAGGATTTTAAGCTCATTTGAATCTTGCAGATTTACCTTAACTTGACATCTTAGCAATTTTAAACTTCCACGCAGAAGGTAATGTTATAGCATGACAAGTTATATGATAAAGACAGGGATTAAAAAAAATAAAACTAAAAAGAAACCAAAGGAATCCTGTTCTTGTTTTAAATGGTGCTTTATTCACTTTCTGATTTAAAAGACTTTTTTATCTTTTCTTTCTTTTTTTTTTTTTGTGTGATGGTATTGGGGGATAAAGTCCAGGGTCTTGTGCATGGTAGGCAAGTGCTCTGCTAACTGTAACTGGCAGTTACACCTCCAGCCATTTTTTTTTTTTAATTTTAGAGTTGCTTTAAGTTCATAGCATAATTGAACAAAAGATGGAGAGATTTCTCACATACTTCCTGTCCCTACACATGCATAGCCTCCTACATTATAAACATCCCATACCAGAGTGGTATATTTGTTAACAATCAATCAACCACATTGGAACATCATTAGCATCCTAAGCCCACAGTTTATTTTAGCATCAATTGTTGGTATTATAAAATCTGTGGGTTTGGACAAATGTCTAATGACAAGGATCAACCACTGTAGTACCCTACAGAGTTGTTTCACTGCCCTAAAAATCTCCCCTGATCTTCTTTCATTTCTTTTTTGCTTTTGGCAGTGTTTTTACATATCTTCACTGCTCCATGTCATCAGATAGAGTTAGCAGCAGTCTCAACTTCCTTTGTAAAGGAAGAATTATATCTATAAAATAATTAAGAAATGGAGACGTTATTTTATTTAAAATCATCTTCATTTCTTGACTTTTAATGACAAATTTCTGTGAAGTTTCTTTAATGAGTACTCAGAATATGATAAAAAATAATTTCCGAGTAGCTGCTATGTGAATAGAATCGTGATACCATTAGCTTCTTCTCTTTGCAAGTTACAGCCTGGAAACTTTGGCATAACAGTACTTTTTATTTGGAGGAAAGTATATATCCTTTTGAGAAACCGGTTAATATCTATAAATTGCTCCCCAGAAAGTAAATATACACAATGTAAAAGCAAAGATTCATAGTTATAAGCTATAGATGCCAACTCTAGGTAATAGGAAACAAGATATTTATTGGCAAAATATTGGCAGGCTTATGGAGGTCATCAGTGCCTGAGAGAGCAGGACTGAGCTTGGGGTATCCTGAGGAGCCAGGAAGGATGTCAGAGGCCTGGTAATGGCCTTGGGGCTAAGCTTTCTTGCCAGAATTATCATCCTTGTTTTACTACTTCTGCTGCTATCACTGCAATTAATAATTTCCAGTTCTCTCCATTCCTTTCATTACTGAATCAAGATTTAAGTTCCAGGAGGAAGCATCCAATTGGCTAACATTAGGCCATTTGCCCTTGTTTAGGTTGTGCCAGGCAGAGCAGAGATGACAAAATCGTGAATTTCTTATCTATAAAGAATACATTTAATGAGGGGCTGGGTGATTTCTATAAACAGAATCAAGTTTTTGATAAATTTAGTAGAAGATGGATGATGTAGAGTTGCCAAATAAGAACAAATGTCCTTGCTTTTACCTAGATACAAATAGAATTTTGGAAACTATTAACTGAAAACTACCAGTATGATTTTTTTTTTTTTTTGTACAGTGATTTGAACACAGGGGGCACTTTACCTGTTAGCTACATTCCTAGCTCCCCTTTTATTTTTTTATTTATTTGTTGGTTGGATTTTTAAAAACTTGAAATGGTTTTGTCAAGTTGTGAAGGCTGGTTTAGAATTTGAGGTCCTTCTGTCTTAGCTCCCCATGTCGCTGGTATCATAGGTGTGCACCACCATGCCTGGCAATGTGAATCCTTTGAAGCTCCATTTTTTTCCTTCTTTAATATTCAACCTCAATTCAGCCACGTTATATTAAAATCTATAAAAGGAGAATCATTGGGACACATCATCAAGTCAGATACAATTCTTATCTCTAAGGGATTTCTAGCCCAGTAGGGATAAAAGGAAATTTATATAAACTACTCTTATAAAGATAGTAGTAATTGTTAAATTCATGAATAAGTTATAATGGGAATGTGTAAGAAAAATATAGCTATTTCAATCGGGAGGTTCAATGTAGGCTTCATAGAGGAGGGATTTAGAGATTAACCTTTGAAGGAAAGTAACATTTTAATATGTAGAAATGGAACCAAAGGGCATGGTGGTCATGAACTAAGAAAAATTTGTGAAAAAAAAGGTATAACACCATTCTAGTACATCATATAATCAGTTAGTTACCTAAAAATATGCAGGGTGAGCTGTGAGAGTTAGGGTGAGAGTGAATCACAGGGACTCTTTAGCAAGCAACAAACAACTCTTCATTTTGTGGGTGGCTGAAAGCAACGTGAGGTCAGTAGGAGTGTGGGAGCAGGGCAGTGTGTTGGAGATAGATTATTCTGGGGCATTGTATATCACAGAATTTGAAGATAGGAAGTCTGTCAAAGAGAGCCTAGAAAAACCTCTGTTTTAGTCAGCCTTTTTGCTGCTAAGAGAAATTTTAGAGGAAAAAAAAATGTTTATCTTGGGGTTCCCAGTTTCAGAGGTCTCAGTCCATAGACCTAGCTCTATTGCTCTGAGCCTAGGATGTGGCAGAATAGCACGATGAAGGGCATAGCAGAGGAATACAGCTCAGGACATGGCACCAGGAAGCAGAGGGAAAGACTATGTCACCCACAGGGACAAAATACATACCCTAAAGGCCTGCCCCCAATGACCCACCTCCTCTAGTCACATTTTATGTGCCTTCAGGTACCAGCCAATTATCCCCATCAAGGGATTATTTCACTGATTGTATTAAAGCTCTCATAACCCAATCATTTTGCCTTTAAACTTTCTTGCATTGTCCCACACTTGAGCTTTTGGGGGACACCTCGTATCTAAACCACAACAACCTCCATCTGAGAATTATTAGGAACTAAATCAAGGCACTGTCCCCAGAAAGAAGTCAGATGTGAGAATGAGTGTGAAGAAAGTTGGCTATATTAAATGATGGGGAAAGATGTCTTCTAGGTGGATTACAGATTTGGAACCAATGTAAATGACTGATTAAGGTGCTGTTTAATGAACCTGAATTCCTGAGGCAGGTTTTATGAGGTCAGTTTTTGAATGGTTGAATTTGACCTTAAAATACACGTGTCTAGTAGGTAGTTGAGAATGTAGATCTGGAGGTAGAGGTAGAAACAGTGACTGAGACTACAAACATGGTTAAAGGGGCCGTGTAGGTAGCATGAGGGAGGTCAGAGGCAAACACATGACATGGCATATGAAAACTGAAGAAGGTATTTTTGAAATTAAAAAAAAAATAAAAGAATATAATAGCATACTGCATCATGACATTTTGGTCAATAATGGATTTCACAGATGACAGTCATTCCATAAGATTATAATGAAGCTGAAAAATTCCTACCACCTACTGACATCATACTTGTAAAGTATGTAATAAATCATTGTGAACTATATTCACCTTACTGTGCCGAAGGTTAGAACTCATTATTCCTGTGCAACTGTATTTTAGCATCCACTCTCCAACCTCCCGTGTGAACTCCCATTCAAAGAAACATTTAGGGTTTAGATTGGCCATAATACCAAGTATGATCCAAGTATTTGGATTGGTGAGGTTGGAGGTTTTCTTTGGATGATACAAGCAAGTACATTTCTTTGAATAGTTAAAAAAAAAAATCTCCTCAGCTCCATGACACCACTAAGCCAGCTGCTTTCAAACAGTACAGCATCTCATTCATCAAGCCAATCACTGTATTTCCTGTGATTCAGACAGTCCAAATGGTAATAGCTACCTTGACAATGAGTTTCATTTTTAACTTTTAGCATAAAGATCTCCCTGGTGAATGATGCAATGGTCAGGCTTATGTTCTATAATATTGGAACATGTTGCCTCTTTGAATTAAGCTTGCATAGCACTGACCGTTATAGGACCACTGTCTGTAGTCTTGACTACTAATTTTGAATAGTCCAACATAAAAATTTTCCCAACACACAAAAACCAGTCATTTCCTGATGTTATTCCAATCACAGGCACTCTGCCCAAAAGTCTTTTGGTCACATCAAAATTCTCTCTGACATCCTGAATAAATATAGCTAACTGGGTGGTATTATTTATATCTGTGCTTTCATCAGCTGCAATAGAATATGCCACAAAAGATTTAACTTTTTCATGCATTGTGTCCTGTAAGATCTTAGCCAAGGCTACAATACATTGAACCACAATATTTCTGGCTCAACGTACTTTTGCAATTGATTAGTTCTTCTTGATGCACATAATTTCTGAGGCATTCTGCAGATTTTTAAAATAAGCTCACCACCTGCAAAAGACGTTGAAGCCTGAGGAAATTTTCACTATTTAATGCCTAATGGCATTACCCAGTAGTGTTGCTTATTTTATTCACTTTAAAATGTGGAGAAATTTCAATTCTTCAAAGTTCATTTATTTTTCATCACTTATCTTTTCTGCATACCAATCCTAGTTTTAACATGGTTCATTTTGTAAAGATGTATTGTCATATTCTTCTGATACCTTCTTTGCATAGTGAACACATCATATTGACATTTTTCTCAAAGCACATATTCGCTTAATTTGTTACTCTTCATTCCATTTTAAATAGTGACATGCATATCAAGAAAAACTATTTATTTTAAAAAGAAAACAGAACTGGTGCCACACTCATGAATAGCCACTTTATTCTGGCTTTAGTTTCTAGTTTGATAGGAACTGGTGAGGACTGTGGTGAACCAGATCTGGAATTCTCCAATAAAGGGGACACTAATTATATATCATTTATCTAGCTACTTTTCATTTATTGATTTATTTGTCTGCAATTTGATCAGAGACTGTGCTCTGTGTGATGGTCATTAAAATTTAATGAGTCTTGTTATATACATGGTGCAATATTTGGGACATTTTTATAAGTGTTTCATATACACTTCAAATATTGTTCTGTAACTGTGGATTGCAGTTTTCTACCTAAATTCACAGCAAGATTAGATCTCTGTGTGCTTACTGACTCTTGTCTGCTTGATCTATAGGTTTCAGAGAGGTAGGTTAAATACTCCTACTTCAGTATGAACTTCTCTACTTCTGTCTAGGGTACTGTCCATGTTTGCTTTAAATCTTCTATTTCTATGCTATCCTGTTAGGTGCATACCTAAATTGAGAATTGATGAATCAACCATCTTATTACACACATCCTTAACTCTTTTTCTTTTTTGGTACTAAGGATTGACTCTAGGGGAGCTTAACCATTGAGACATATTCCCAACCCCTTTTTTATTTTTTAATTTTGAGACAGTCTTGCTAAGTTGCTGAGGCTGGCTTTGAACTTGTGATCCTTCCGTTTCAGCTTCCCATGCTTCTGTGATTACAGGTGTGTACTGTGGTGCCCGACACACCTTTATTTCTGGTAATGCTGTTTAAGCTTGTACTTTCTTTGCAATTAGTATTCGTGTGCTAAGTTGTTTTGTTTAGTGCTTAGCATATATATCATTGACTTTCAACATCTCTGTGATTTTGTATATTGGATGTATCCCTTGTAAATTGCACATAATTGGGTAAATAGAAAGCCTAGTATTTGTGATTGTCACCAGGAATTCATGATGCCATTTTATTAAGGGTGAAATTGAGATTTCTTTCTCTCTCTCCCTCTCTCATGTATTTCTGAAGTGATTTCAAAGTCACAGAACTGTCACAGGAAGGGTGCAACACCTGCGTACCCTTCACTAGCATTTCACCTTTATTGATACTGGACCAGATTTTCATTGCTATTCTTTCTCTGTCAGTCTGTATCACTTTCTTTATCTTTTCTGAACGACTTGAAAATAAATTTCAGATATCGTGTTCCATTATCTTTAGATTGTTCAGCATATACTCTTCTAAGACCAGAAGACTTTCTTATAACCACAGCACATCCATCCAAATCAGAAAATGAACATTTGTAGGATAAGATCACTTGACCCTCAGACCTAGTACAGATTTTTCCACTATTTCAAAGATATCATTTATTGTACTAATCCAACAAAGAATCAATTAAACAAACAAAACCTCTTCTCATTACTTTCTCTCCTTTTCAGTTCAGCATTCAATCTGAAATCATGCACAGGATTTAGTTGTCAAATTTCCTCAGTCTCTTCAGTCTATAATAATTTTTCAGTTCTTCCTTGTCTTTCACATCTTGATATTTTTGAAGTGCAGAGGCCAGTGAATTTCATTACATATTTGTCAAATATTTCTTCATGATCCAATTCAATCTTTGCAATTTTGACACAAATATCACAGGCTTGATACTTTATTCAATAGAAAGGTTCTGTTGATGGTAACTTTTATTGCTTTTAAATGATATCTGCTGAATTTCTTCACTATTAGGATCATTAAAATTATTTTTTCCTATTTATTATTAAGTACCTAATTAAAACATATTTCACAACTACTTTGAGGTTATGTAAATACACTGTGAATTATTAAACTTTCACCTACTGGTTTTAGCATCCATTGAGAAATCTTCTTTTATTTATTTATCTGATTTATAATAATCTTTTCATATTTATTTTATTATTTATCTGAAAGATAAGGAGTACGATAAAAGTCGGACAATTAGGATCTAAATGAACTTCTCATTTTTCTCCTTAAATAATGCATGAGTAAAGAGCCTCCTATTATTCTCTAGGCTATGTCTGCAGCCTGCGGGTCACCATCTTTGGGAACCCCTTTGGGTCAGATATTTTTTAACTTCCACCTGTCTTGGAACTTCTGAATCAGAATCCCTGGAGGGTGGGGAATGAGAGCCTTCATTTTTAACAGATTCCCAGGTGATTCCTAAATATACAGCCCCGCTCTGAGAGTCAAGTGAACTTTGGTTTAAGGATTTGCCTAAGGCTTGCCAGTTGTGGACAAAGGATCCAGGAGTTGCACTGAATGTAATGGTTATAAATATTACATCAGTCATGCCATTGAGACGGGGTGGATTTATTCAGTTTAGAATGTTCACGTTCTGCCCCCAAATAGATGAATGTGTAGCAAGCCATTTAAGCAGAAGGCTGCTCTGCTCTACATAATCCAGCAAGTGAAGTGGAAAGGGGGAAAAAAAAAAAAAAACACCAACAACAAAAAACCCTTTCTCTGTAGTCCTAAAGTCTAACCTTTTTATTTTGCTTAGTGAATATCAAAGCACATATCGTTTCAGTTCTATTTAGTTTATTCTAAGCCACCCATCTTTAGCTCTTATTTATTTATTTTTTCTTTTTTTGCTTTCCAGTAGCAAACACACTGTTATCCATTCACTTGCTAGGTTCTTTGTGTCTTGAAAGCCTGTGCTGCTATGAATCCTGAAAGAAAATTCTATCTTTGTGGGTAACACCTTTTTAGTGCTGCTTTAACTTGGAAAATTTATCAGAACCACGGTCCCAGACCTGTTACTTCTGACTACTTTTATTATAGTCCGTGGTATGAATTGGCATCCTATGAACTTTTCACAATTATTGTCCTATTTCACATCTCCCCCAAGTGCCATAACTTTGCCTGAGTGGATTTATTAAGTGCTCTTTAATCAGCTCAAACCTAAATCTTGTGAGTAAAATGTAGTCTGGCTTCCCTCAGTTAATATTAATGCTTTTCCCCATCCGGGTTTTTCTGTAATTCAACGATAGGGTATTTCATTGCAAGGAAATTGTCTACCAAAAAATGGGTACTCACAGTTTTTCCTGGCTTTAAGTAAATCGGTATTTTCTGAGATCCTATTTATTTAATATGACATACGCAGAATTATTATTTTTTTCATTTGAAGATTATTTTTCATGATTCTAAATAGAAATATTGTCATCTTAGCAAAATCTCCCTGGAATACAAAGCTACAAATTTTGGACACAGAAAACTACTTTGCCATTTCTTGAATTTTAACTAAAAAGTAGAATGATGAAATAGCAAAAGTAAGTTTAGTAAAAATTGTTTTATATTGACCAAAGAATCTATCAATTAACCAGTTTTCTTTTATTGGCTTATTTACTGGATACCAGAAACTGTGACTTTACATTCATGTGTCATGTCATTTTGACACAGCTGATTTTATGGATGGCAACAATTGCTCTGGAAGACTAAGTGACTTTCTCTATATTAGAAAAGTCACATCAGTCTGATTCTGAAACCATGCCTTTCCTTTTCTGTTATCCTATTCATTACAACTGCCATCATGTTAGGAACAGAAGTTGTACTCTTTAGTGAAACCAAATATTGGCATAACTGTCAACTTGTTAGGTGAAAGTATAGAAAATTTAAATTTTCTTAATTTCCCAAAAAATAAAAAAAGAAAGAAAGAAATATTGCTGGATTTATGTTTGCATCAAAAAACAAACAAAAAAGGAAGTTGTACAAATAAAATATTTCCTACTTCTTGTGCAGGAGATTGTGATGAGAAAATTATATTTCTTAGAAAGATTTGTGAGCTTGAAAAGTCAATGTACTTTGAGTTATGTTGGCAACCCCAAGTGCTTATTGGTTTTCTTCCTGTTTTGATGAACAAGAGCTGTGTTAGCAAAACCAAATAAATAAAATAGAAAGGTTTTAAATGTTCCATTATTTTGAGGCACTGACAATTTGTAAATCTTGGCTCCATGCATAACCAGGTATACGTGAGCCTGTTCTTTGTGCACCAAGGTATCTGTTTATGTTTTTCTTCTTCCTCCCCCTCTACTTCTTCCCCTCCCTTCCTTTCCTCTTCCTTCTCATTTGCTTTCCTGTCCCACTCTGCATTACATTTCTAGTTTTCTTGTGTGCCACTTTGGAATCAATATCCACCTATATTTAAGGGGAGTTGCACTCTCTGAATATCATTATTTCCTTTCAATACACCTATACATTCAGTCACTTTGCCAGGCCTTGACAAATAACAAATAATAATGTTTTCATTTCAACAAAAATCCTGATTTGCTTGACATTTAATTTACTAATAAACCAGAAGTTTCCAAGAAAAACTTGTAAAAAAAAAAACTTGAGGATTACAAGTCTTTCAAGCAAAATGTGTTTATATCATTTAGAAAGAAGCTATAATAGGAAGGAAAAAATATTTTCCAGCAGTTCATTCTTAAATTTTAATTTTTATAACATGTACCCTTTCTGATTTACAAGTAATATTAAATACAGTACTTGAAATTGGAAAAAAGTCTATGGAATAAAATTAAGAATTGCTTGTCATACCGTGAATAAGAAAAAAAAGTCTTATTTGAGATTTCCTTCTTCGTTTGATTACTTCCCACTTACCTCTCAGAGTTGACAGCTTAAAAAAAAATTAAAAAGGTATTCTTCCTTATGGCTCCATTTCCAACTCATCTGGGTCAGATCTTGTGTTGCATGTTTTCATAATTTTCGTCATTTCTCATTCATAGCACATAAACACTTTAGGTATCAAGAATTCTAATCTGTCTCCACCTGAGGCCCTGTCCTAGGTGTTTGCTTCTGATGGCTCCAGTGTTAGCTGATTTCTGCTTTCAGCTAGCAGGATCAGTTTCTACAAATCTGGGGTCTTTGTATATCCTTTGAATGCTGTTAGTAAGATGCTATTTATTTGCTTTATGCAGTGGGGAGTTAAATTATAAACAGAGCCATTTCCTATTCTACCATGGTCAACATTTCTCTGGATACATAATCTTTCAGATTAGGAAGGTTTAGTTGGTATCTTCCCGTTTCCTTGACAGCTTTCTGTCAGCTTTTTAAAGAGGAAGAAATGGAAATTATACCTCTCTGATGTTCTTCAGTCAGTTTCACCTGCACACTTAATATACATTATTCAGTTTTCTGTTTGAGCTGATACCCTCCTCCCCCATTACTTCTCCATCACACGCTGGCTGTCCCCTGCTTTACTATTCTGTTGACCCTTTTAATAGAATCTTGGGGTGGGTGAACTGAATACACACACTCATATTTATGTTACTAGGTAGTTCTCTAAGGATTTTCTTGGGAGAAAATATCACATGGATTATTTCCACAGAGGTCAAAGGCTGGGAATTGTCCAATAACTCAAGAAGTCTCAAGCCTTTACTTATCACGTTAAGAAGCACATTTGGCAACTTAGAAATAAGAGCTAAAAGAGAACTCTGAGATCAGGCAAAGATTTATATTAACAAATGGAATTCCAGCTCAGTTCAACTTAAAATATTGGCTTATTCTCTACTTTTGTTCTACCCCATAAAACTTCTCCCTTTTTTTTTTTTTTCTGGGCTTGAACTTAAATTCATTGCAAGTGAAGGTACATCCATATACAGAGGCCACTGTGAATTGTGAAAAAGAGAACACAAATCAGAATTGGAAAAACTTGATTGTATCTTCTTATTCTCTCTGTCCTAGCTACAAGTCTAAGAGCACATTACTTTACCCGCTTCAAGTTCAGTGCCATTAGCTATAAAATGGCTTGATAATTATTTTGCTCATAAAATGGTGGTGAACATTAAAATATAAAATAAATACAAAAGTATTTTGTAAATGTGAAACATATTAATATTAGTTTGTGTATTAGTGCTTCATAAATTAAGATGGTTGGTAATGGCAGTCATGGTTAAGTTTTACAATTGATAGATGGGAAGAGTACAAATATCCACTTACCTCTTTCTATGGGAACCACTGGTTTATTTAATTTCTGAAGACACTTGCAGTTTTCAAATTCTTAGATTCTATACACTAAAGAAATTTCAAAGCTAATATGAGTTTTTAGGTTAATTGCTAGTTATCATAGACATACTGTCCTTCTAAGACTTAAACTAGACTTTTAGAGATTGCGTTCCCTGGGGAACAGACTCAGAAGAGAGATTTGTCATTAAACTCTTGACAACAGTGTCTTGGGAGGTGAGGGAAACAGTTGGAGCAGGGGAAGAAAGTTTTGTCTTGTATAGCTTAACTCTCTAGCATCTATCATTTATATCAGCTTGGATTCTATAAATTCACCTTTCTGAGCCTTAATTTCTCCACCTAAAGTATATGGTTCTCACTGTCATTTCATGAGGATTAAATGAGCTACTCTTCATGCTGAAGATAATGCAGATTATAAATGCAAACACATCATGGTTTTCTCTTAGGGGAATGACAGTCTTAAGACGTGACTGATTACAGGACATGAGGCATTAGGAAGCCTGGTAATGGTATATTCTAAGCTGGTTGCTAGGTTAGAATGGTAAAAAAGTTTCTTCTTTGCTTAGGTTTAAACAATTTCTAAGGACGTATTTTAGAAACTAGACTGGATTAAGAATTTGAGTTTTGCTGCAGATAAAACAGTGCCTCTTCTAAGACTCAGGTGTTGCCCAGGTAGCAGTATTAACAGTTGGGACCTTTAAGGTGATTAGGCTCTGAGGGTCCTTCCTCTTGAAGGGGATTAATGCCATTATAAAAGAAGCTTCAGGGTCTTTTTGCCTTTCTGCCTCGTACCACACTAAGACACAATATTCTAGGATCCAATAACAAGCCACCCTCCTGGAAGCAGAGGGCAGCTCTCACCTTGATCATGGACTTTGCAACAACCAGGACTGTAAGAAATAAATTTCTGTTTTTTAATCAATTGCTCAATCTGTGGTATTATGTTATAGAAGCACAAAAAGATGAAGGTTAGCTTAAACTAAACCTACTGCATGAATTGTCAACTGATTATTGTCTTGATATTCCTATCTATGCCTTTTGATCAGCAATTTGGTGAGATAAGAAAGAGGAGAAATGTATGGGGCAAGGCAGGTATTATTTGTATAGCTCCAGCTTAGTCTCTGATTTAAGTAAACCTTATGAATTCTTTAAAGAAAGATGAACAAGTATCATAGATTAATATGTAAATGAAGACCTCCAGTGTGTTCAAAGAATTCAATGGCCACCAAGTCCTTCTGCGTGCTATTTGGATATAATCTGTGTTCTTCTCAGGATTCTCCACCCCCATTTTTTTTTTCTGATCTTAGTCATCCTTACTCAGAGTCACTGAAGCAATCCTTGGTGGTTGTTGTTAGATCTTTGACCTTAGTTTGAAGGATACCTAGTGGATATGGACTGGGTAAATGCCCTATGAATGAACAAGCATGCAATGTTGGATACCAAAAAGATGATTATTTTGTGTGTTGAATTTAGTTAGGTATTTTTCTGGAAGAAATCTTTTTGAACAGTATGATGGTCATTGAGGAGTTCTCTTAATTCATCTGGAGGAATTTTTAATTCCATTATGATATATTTATGAACTACATAGTTCTTCTTTGAGGCACAGAGGCCAAAGTCAGATGTATATCTCCATGTTTGCAACAGATGGCCACATTCCTCCAGCACTGGCCAGCTGTTGGCATCTAAAAACACCAAAGTTTTCTATTTTTGGAGGGGCCAAATAAAGCCCTGTGCTATAATGTTATTGAATAGCATAGAAAAAAGGGGACAAAAATACTCTTCCATTAATAACCTTGGTTAAAATCTGTTCATTTTTTTTTATATCAGAAACTGCCTTAGAGCAGCTTTTGAAAATAGAGAAAGAATATGGATAAGAAAAAAATAAAAGTGCTGCCTAAGAACCCCTTTTAAAAAAAAAATAATATTCTCAAATTTTGTTAAAAACAACCGTATGCCATTATGAAAAGAACATCACATTAAGAATTTAGAGGCCTGAATTCTAGCAGAATCTGTGCTCTGTTACTTTGGCAAAAAAATAATTATTCTTTCCAAGTCTATACTTGTGTTAAAGTTCAAGACTCTGGAGTTAATCAGGAGTTGAGAAAATGTAGAAAGAAAGCTACTGTGAACGATGGATAAATGAACGTGTGTGGTTGTGTTCCAATAAAACCTCATTTACAAAACCCCACATCTGGCTGGATTTGGCCTAGGAGTCCATGGTATGCTGACCCATGCACTAGTTAATAGTTTCCAAACTTGAGTGATGATTGGATTCTTGGGTGCATTATACATATTGAGTGAAGTCACAAACAAATCTTAGTCACTTACAGCAATCAGTATTACTTATCACAGGTATGGGATTCAACTACTGGGTCTCACATCGTGGGGTGTGGCTCCTTTGCCTGCAGCTCAGCTATGATTACTGCTCTGAGTCACAGGCTGGAACAGCTCTACCTCCTGTGTACACAGCATGTGGTCAGTTGGGACTCCCTGGAGTGGTTCTCTTCCACATGTATTCATTTCATGACTACTCTGAAGCTATCAGAGATGTTCCTTTTGTACTAATGGTAGAGATACAGAGTGTGAACAGAAGTACGTGTGACTTCTTAACAGTGTAGGTTTGAAATTGCACGATGACAATATCATTTTTGATCAATGTCATGATCCCAAGCAAACCATAGTGTCAGAGTGGAGAAGTATATTCTACCCACAATGAGGTCATGACAATAATGTGGATAGAAGGCCATTTAACTTATCAAACTGAGGATTTTGTTTTTAAATCATACTCCTGGGCCCCGTTGCCAGTGGTTTGGTCTCAGCAGGATGGTGGCACTGAGTTCAGAAATATGAAGGTGATTTACCATCTTGATGATAAGTCAGCACAAAAGACCACTCGACTGGATGCTTTCTAAGGTAACTTGAAACTCCATGTCACTTGACTCTCTGAAATGAAGAGCATTTTTATTTATTTTTATTTATTTATTTTTTTTTGTGTGTATGTTCTTTGTTCTCAGAAAGTTTTCTAATTTCATAGTCAGTCTCCACAGTGGCTGTGTCCTTCAGGGCCACAAAGCATGCCGACTATAGCCTTGATGGAAACTCCGCTGTTTGCTCCCACACAGAGTTCTGACCTGCTTCATCATCGCTCACTCCTCCACCTCTTCCAAAGGCTTCTCCTGGTGGGGCCAACTTATCAGGCACTCATCGGGGGAAGCTGATGATAACTATCACTCTGCACCGCTGGACTAACACCAACTCATTTCACACTGCAGTGGCTGGTAATCAAATGGTACTACATGCTTTATTAATTCGTAATCACCCCTCCCCCTCCTTTTACTTTTACTCATAGGTCACTTAAAAATTCCTTGATTGTGCAACAGTGGGGAATAATCCTTCTCTAAAGTACGTGGCACTTTCATTATGCAACTGCTAAACTCAGCATCTTGGGGGCATTTCTCATAAATGTTTCATGCCGCATTTTAAAATGCATATTTGGGGTGATTTTTCTTTTCTCATTTGAAAGAAGCTTTTAATTGTGGCATAATGGCTGGTCCTGTCACCATCAATATCCCTGGGTCAATAGTATATTAATGGGTAGCAATGTTAGGTCTCTGTTAAGTCACAACTGTGGCTGCAAGAAACATGGTTGCCTGGATAAGCTCCTTCATGAAAGCTGATGTCAGCATGTGATTGCTACTAAGAGAGGAATTCTGTTCATTGTTTGTCTTGCTAAAGTGAATTGCTTTTAAATTCCATCCATTTAAATTGCCAGGATATGATTAATACAACATCAGATTTTGTTGATTGGTTTAAGCTCAAATGGAGACTCATGCAAACTTATATCTGGTGGGTGGGAAAAAAAAATCTGCTTCAGAACCCAGAAGTGGTTTATTAACAATAGGTATTTTCTTTCACATACTAGGAAACTCCTTGCAGAACATATGATTTCTAACATTACCCACCCAGAGTAATTGTACATCATTCTCTAGAGATGGCTAGACTGAGGACATGTGTTATATGAAAATGTGTGTGTGTGTGTGTGTGTGTGTGTAGTGTAACAAGTAAAACATTGTTCGTATTATTTTCAATATTTATCTTAGTTGATTATTGAATTGTTTCCATTTGGGGATAAGGAATCAACAAAACCCAAACTATCATGAATCATTTAAAAGAACCAAGTAATAGAAGGCTATGATCTTATAGGGTTTGGAAAATTATTTTTTTGTAAAGAGCTAGATAATAAACATTTTTGCCTTTGTGGGTCATAAGTCTCTATTGCTACTATTCAACTCTATTGTATTAAAAATGTAGCTGTAAATTCCAATATCGTATTATTTTCTATATTCCAATATCATTTTATTTTCCAAAAGGGGCAGTGACATATCCATTAAAAGACAAGAGACACATATTTTCATATGTCTACATAGAAAAATTATGTTAGATTTATTCTACTGTCTTTCCTCTTCCTATCCCCCTCCCTTCTTTTTGTGAATCCCACCATCATGTCCACTCACAAGAATGGAGTCCTAATTAGAATTAGATATAGTCTATGCTTTTATTATGTTAACAAAATGGATTCTACTGTTATGTAAACTAAGAGGAACCAACTAAATTAAATTTTAAAAAGAGAATACCAAAGTCATTTATGTATATTTATAAGAAATCTTCCTTAAATCGAAATCCACTCAGTAAAAGTTAAAGGAATGGAGGAAGATAACCTATACTAACTCCAATAAAAGGAAAATGCAAGTAACCATATTAGTTACAGACAGAGCAGACTCGAGAACAAGCAAGATTATCTGCAGGAAAAAAAAAAAAAGGCTGCTACATAATTAAGAAGTGGTCAGTTCTCCAAGAAGACATGACAATCCTTAATATGTATGTGCTTAACAACAGAGCCTCAAAATATGTGAGGCAAAAATTATAGAATTGCAAGGAAAAATAGATCTATTGTTACAACCGAAGACTTCAACACTCTTCTTCAATACTGACACAGAGCAGGAAGAAAATCAGTCAAGACACAGTTGAACAGACTAGTACCATCAATCAACTCAATCTAATTGATATTTACAGATTATCTTACACAAATCATTTTGCAGAAATAATTTGTGTTTTTTTTTTCAAGTTTGCAAAGAACATTAACCATGATAGACCACATTCTGAGCCTTAATACACCATATGCATTTAAAGAAACAGAAATTTTGCAAAGCATGCCCTCAGAACACAATAAAATCACACTAGAAATCAGTAACAGCTGGAAAATGCTAAAATAATTGGAGATTAAGCAACACAAGTCTAAATAACACGTTGGTCAAAGAAGAGGTCTCCAGGGACTCTTAAGCTCTATTTTCACATTTAGTTAAAAATATTGTATCAAAATTTGTGGGATAGAGCAAAAATACTGAATGCATATGTCAGAAAGAACTACCTGAAAAAGGAGACAGTGGGAAAATCTAGCACACTCTAGATCTCTGGACACTGATGTAAAATATAACCAAGTTGATTCTAAAATAAGCCACATTATTTCACTTTGTTCACGTTCACAAATCCCAGAAAGCTATCTGTCATGGTTTGGTTGTGAGATGTCCCCAAAAGCTCACTTGTGAGACAATGCAAGAAGGTTCAGAGGAGAAATAATTGGGTTGTGAAAGCCTGAACCCAATCAGTGAATTAATCCTCTGATTAACTGGTAATTGAAGTAGAAGGGTGTGGCTGGAGGAAGTGGGAATTGGGGGCGTGGCTTTGGGGTATATATATTTGTACATGGCAAGTGGGGATCTCTCTCTCTCCTCCCCCTTCCTGATCACCACATGAGCAGCTTCCCTCTACCACACTCTTCCGCCATGATGTCTGCCTCACCTGGAGCCCTGAAGAATGGAGCTGGCCTTCTGTGGACTAAGACCTCTGAAACTGTGAGCCCTCAGACAAACTTTTCTTCCCTAAAATTGTTATGGTCAGATCTTTTAGTCACAGCAGCAAAAAAAGATGACTAAAACACCATCCTAAACCACTGGGGCATCCATCCAAAAGAGAACCGGCAAGATCAATTAGGCAAAATAAATACAGACTCTTATTATAATTAAAATAAAGCACTTCAGAATATGTCCCATGGATGGTTGGCATTAGCACACCCTTGTTTAACTACCACTCCCAGGCAGCCTGGCTCTTACCACTTTATCTTGCCATTCTCTGAATCTGTTTCAAATTCATAGTCCTCTGCTGCTGATTGCCTCAAACTGGACTTTCCTTTTGCCTGCATTACAATCTAGTCTTTTTATCCAAGAGCCAAACTGATCTTTGAAAAAAAATTATTATTATTATTTTTTTAAATTTTTTATTGTTGGCTGTTCAAAACATTACATAGTTCTTGATATATTATATTTCACACTTTGATTCAAGTGGGTTATGAGCTCCCATTTTTACCCCATATACAGATTGCAGAATCACATCAGTTACACATCCATTGATTTACATATTGCCATACTAGTGTCTGTTGTGTTCTGCTGCCTTTCCTATCCTCTACTATCCCCCCTCCCCTCNGGCAGAGAGAGAAGAGGGGAGGGGAAAAAATTATTTGACTGTTAATTTTTTCTTTTTTCATTTTCATTGCCTTCATGATTTTAAAAAAAATGTCCTTAACATGATGTGGGCCTGGCATGACCCAGTGTTGTCTCCTCTCCCCAACTTTATCTCATGCTTTCTTCCCCTTGCACTTGCTATTCCTTGAAAGCTTTGACTATTTCTGACAAATATTGGGATGAATGGTCCCTGACTTAGAATGGTTTGATTTACAATTTTTCAACTTCATGATGGTGTGAAAGGAATACTTGTTCAGCAAAAATTGTACTTTGAATCTTGATCTTTTTCTGGGTTAGCAATGTGTGACATGATATTCTCTCAAGATACTGGGCAGCAGCAGCAAGGTCTTGTTGATCAAGATGGTCAACAACCAATATGCTACAGTGTACCATGCTCTGCTATGGTGGGTGTATTGAATATACTTTATTACTTACTATATTATCAGTTTACAATGAATTTATTGGGATATCACCTTATTATAATTCAAGAACATCTGTGTTAGCAAATTTAATTTTACCCAAAATACTACATCTAGTCTGGGATAGATGTATTTATTTTTGGTAAAATATATTAAGTGGTACTAATCACACAGGAACTGTTAGGTAACTAACCTGAAACCACAGAACTGTATTTTTGCCACAGCTGTAGGGATGTGGGCCTTTTTGGTTAAGTATATTTTCCCAAAACTGAATGGTCAGCACAGGGCCATTTCAATGAAGTCTATTGAAGAGAAAATCTCTGAGGTGGTGGCTTACCAGAGTAGTTTGCAGCTGACAAATGACAAGCAGAGTGTGTTAGTTATAAAGCAATTATAACCTAGCTCATTTTTCCCTGGAGCATGGGGGCATCTACATCTTCTAGAACCCTAGAAGCCATCTCCACACCCTGTCTCTTCTGGATGATCCCTTCTTGCATTAGTTTCCTATGGCTGCTGGAACAAACCACTGAATCTCCATGGCTTAAAACAACCCACATTTATTGACTTGTAGCTCTGAAGGCCAGAACTCCAGAATAAGCTTCTCTAGATTGAAGTCAAGGTTGGTAGGATTGGTTCTTTATGGCGACTCTGAGGGGAGGATCTGTTTCCTGGCATTTTTATCTTCTAGTGTTCGCCTGTGTTCTTTTCTTGTGGGTTTTTCTTTCCTCTCCAAAGCATATCCCTCAGGCTGTGCTTCCATTACCATATAACCTTCTCTCTCCTTCTATGCACGTCTTGTAAGGACCCTTGTAATTCCAAATAGGGTCCATCTGGATAGTTCAGGATGGTGTGTCCCCATTCAAGGACAATGACTTAATTACACCTGCAAAATCCTTTTTTCTATATTAGGTAACATTTCCAGAGCTAGATTTTGAAAGTATCCCCCAAAGGTCCATGTAGCAACGTAGCAACTTGGTTGCCAGTTTGTGCTATTCTGAGGAGGTGAAATCCTTAAGAGGTGAGACCCAGTAGAAGGAAGTTAGGTCTCTGGACTCATGCCTTTAAAGGGGATATTGAGACCCTGATCCTTTTTATTCTCTCTCTTTGCTTCCCAAATGCCATTAGGTGAACGGGCCTCTCTGCCATGAGCTTCCATCATGATGTACTGTGCTATCATAGTCCCAAAGCAATAGAGCCAAATTACTATGGACTGAAATGTCTGAAATTGTGAGCCAAATAAACCTTTCTTCTTTTTAAGTTGACCATCTCAGGTATTTTGTCACAGTAATAGAAAAATGACTAATACACCCAGGTTCTAAGTATTACTCGTTTCCAGACATTTTCCATTCTAGTAAATGTATCACCATGCATCTAGTACCTCAATTACCAAAGCTAGAATTTATCCTTGAATAATGAGGATACAAAATCAAAAAGTAATTGAGATCAGTACAGGACTCTTATTAGAATAGTCAGAATTTAAAATTCAGGAAAATAACCCAATAGTATATATGCCAGACATAAGTGTCTATTCAAGGTGAGCAGTGGAAGGAAGGATGATTTTGCAGTGATCATGATATGACAAATAGTTAAACATATAGGGAAAAGTATAGGTTGATACTTTTCTGTATCTCTCTTTCTCTCAAGTTAAATAATCTCTATAAAACTATGAATCTGATTGATTCCACCCGATATTACTCAGTATAGGGCATTTCATACCAGACTTCATGGGGACAGGCCAGCCTAGATCTGCTGCCTTTGGGTCAAATAACTCTACTGTTGTAGTTGTAGCTGGGGCAGGGCCAGCTCCATGGGTGGGCGACCTCCAGAGTCCCACAGGGCTCAGGGCTTAGAAAGTCCTCATACTTGGTTTAATGCTCTGCAATTGTATTCTGAAAATTCTTCATAACTTTTGAACAAGGGGACTTTGTTAAATTTTTATTTTGCATTGAGTAACACAAATTATGTAGCAAGTCATGTTTTATTGAAATTAGAGAATTGTGCTTAAGGATTCTTCCAGAGAGTGGTTATGTAATGCAAGAGAAAAGAACAGGATAACTTGAAGATGTCTTGCTTGAATTGCAGAACAAGAACAAAATTAGGAGCATTAAATTAAATCTTATTAAATATGTCCATAAAATTTAGATTCTCTCTGCTAGTTAAATACTTCTAATGTGATTAAAAGACAAATGAAAATGTTAACAACCTATATATCCTTTCCTTAGTCATCCTAGGTTTTAAAACTTATCAATCCACCTAGAAATGCACAATATAAACTTTATCAGTCCACCTAGAAGAAATGCTCAAGTGATATAAAAAACTAACATAAAAGAAATAAAAAAAACTAATAATAAATATACGAAACATGTTTCATCTAGTTAGCCATCTAGAATATGATGTCATGCTTTACATCATAGTCACCATGTTGTACAATAGATACCTTGAATTCTTCCTGACTGAAATTTCATATCCTTTGATCATTATTTCCCCAGGCTTTCCCTTCCCCATCCTCTGGTAACCACTGTTAGACTCTGAGTTAGGCTTCTTTGGATTCTATATATAGGTGAGATCATGCAGTATTTGCCTTTCTGGACCTGGCACAATTCATTTAACATCATGTCTTCTGGGTTCATTCATGTTGTTGCAAATGAGAGGATTGTCTCTACCCATTATAAGGATGAAGAGTATTCCCTTCATTTATTAATATTTTGGCTATTGTAAATATGCTTCGTTAAATATGGAAGTGCAGATATATCTTGGTCATACTAATTTCATTTCCTTTAAATATACATTTAGTACTAGAATTGCTGGGTCATATGAAAGTTCAATTTTCAATTTTTGAGGAGCAAGAGAGGCCCAAATTTAAATGACATAAATAAGCACTGTTTAAAAGTAATAATGTGGTCATCAGCAGTAGAAAGAGAGATCTCTTGATGCTAGAGAGAGTTAATTGATGTAATCAATGTGATAATGCCTATTCATTTTCTTTAAACACATTTTTGATTATTTGTCTTAAAATAATAAGTTTATGGACAGAATTATTTCATTATAAAGCTCTACTTTGGAACATCATTTGTGAAAAATTGATCTGACATGTATCAAATAATATAAATGATATGTTTTACATCATCTGTACATATATATGGTATGAATGTATACATACACAACAAAATGTATAAAAGAATATACATTAAAAATTCAAATGGTGAGATTGCAGCTAATTTTGAAATTTGTATTTAAAAAGTGAATAGTGTTAAAGGTTGTTTCCAGAAAATGTTAGTGATAAAAAGGCAAATCCAAGGACAATTTTATGAGAAAAAAAGGAAGCGATTTCCTTCAAAACTGAGTTCCAAATTTTCCCAAGGGACTCACATCCAGGAATAAGAGTGATTCTCCCACCATTCCTGTTCCTCAGGACAGATTCGACAGCAAGGACCCTCAGATTCCTCTTCATGTGGGAGAGAAACACAGTGCCAAAATCTTAAAAAGACATTTGCAACTAATAATTTAGTTATTTTATTTCTAGGACTTACTCTAAGCCAATGAATTTAAAATGCACAGAATGATTTACATGTACAAAAGTATTTCATATTATGATTTATGTTGAAAAATGGAAATTTCCTGAAAGTATAATAAGAGTGCATTACTAAATAAATTATGGCACATTCATGCATTTAAATTCCCATATTCAAAGAGTTTTTTAGAATATAGGAATCTTTTAGAACATATTTAAGCCTTTTAAGGATACCCTGCTGGGCTCCTCTAGTTGGTAAAAAAATGATCCTCCAAAGATGTCCACATCCTAATCTCTGGAACCTTTGACCCTGTTAGGAAATATCGACCTGCTGACATCTTCATTGTAACATGTGCTAAAATGCTCCTGACTGCAGAACTGTGAGATACTAAATTTATGTTGTTTTAAGTCACTACATTTGTGGTAATTTCTTGTAACAGGAGAAAATTGATGTTGGAGACAGAATTTGAGGAGTCTTGGAGGCTATTGGAACAGAGGGCATGGGCCTGGGAGGAGAAGATGGCAAGATTAAGATGGAAATGGCTATTCCAGGAGCAATCATGTTCAGAGTTGGGACTTTTGGGTAGTGACTGGATCACCAAGGCTCAGACTTCATCAATGGATTGATGTCCTAATAGCTAAACAAACTAGTGGGAGGTAGTGGAAACTGTGGGAGGTAGGACCTACATGAAGGGAGTGATTACTTGTGTGTGTGTGCCCGTGGGGACTTACATCTTGTCCCCTGACCCTCTTTCCCTGTTTCCCCACTGCCATGAGGTAAGCAGCTCTGCTCCACCATGCCCTCCCTCCCATGATGCTCTGCCTCACCACAGGCCCACCACAGTGGGGCCAAGTGACCAAAGACTAAAACCTTTGAAATCTTGAGCCAAACTAAATCTTTTCTCCTTTCTGTTGTTTTTCTCAGGTATTCTGTCAGAGTAATGAAAAGCTGACTAACACATAAACTTTACTAATAAACTCAAATATATAGAAAATCAAGAGGTGTAGACAAAACAAAGAGAGGCCTAAGACATCAAGCATGGTTCCACAGGTCCGAGTATCAAATATCCTCTTTTGGGGGTAGCTAACAGATGAGGTCTACATGTGAGGTTTGGGGGTTTTCACACAGTGGGGACTATATAAATTATAAAACATTACCCATTTATACCCCCCGGGTACTATATAGCTCATGTGACATTTTTAGGGAGATGTGATTATCAAATTTACTTATTGCCGGTAAATGGGTTTATTTATTAAGAATAATCCTTTAGCCATGGATGTTCTGCTAAGGGCATTCTGCAGATAAGGTCTCTTTCTCTTAGGAATTATCATTAGTCTAATGATCTGAAAGCCCATGACAAGGCAATTAAATGAGTTCATCTATCATTTTTCTCTACCTTACAGGTTTTCCTACAGTAAAAGAAGTGAATGGTTCACTGACCAGTGATTTAAACTCTTTTATTTTATCTGATAATTTGTAACAATTATGGTAATTACTATTAACATATCTGAGAGAGGAAAAGGCCTTTGGAAACTACTAAATGACAAGTTGGAAGACAAAAGGTGATGTGGAACATACTTTCAGGAATGACCCTGGACATTTGAGGGTTACTTGATTTCTATAAATTTATGTTAAAGTTATGATATTATACAAAGTTTTAGTATCTCTATATAATTTTAAGTCTGGGATTATTGTATAATTAATTTGTAGAATTATAAAAATGCCTTCTTTTAGGGCCTGGACTGTAAGGGTCACCTGCAGATGGCCTTGCTGGTGGTTCACTCTCCCAGAAGTGTATGAGGAGGGTCAAATAAGAAATAGGAGATTGCCAAGTCTTCAGTGTCTTAGGACATTACTTCAGGGACTTGAAGAGGGAAAAAAAGTAAGAGGACAAGGTAGAGGAGAGAAGGTAAACACTATACCCATGGCTTAGTTTTTGTTAATAGATGTGAACTCCTTTAGAGAGAGCAACTGATGTATCTTGACCTTAGGGCTGAATAGATGTGATTGAGGCCACAGTGAGGAATTCTCCTCTCCCTCACACCAGTCTACACACACATGCACACATACACAGAATCCCAATCTCTCCTAGTTCCTAGGAGAGGAGAAGCTGGGTTGTGCCTTATGCTAGAGATTCACTCCTGGGTCAGGGGGTTAGAAGACAAATTTAGGTAGAGCAGCGAGGGACATCATTTTAGGGTTCCTTCAATAGCATCAGGTACTGCTTTGTGACATGCATATCCATGAACTCATTCTCATCCATCTCTATTGCTTCAGGGAACCAAAGTAGTTTAGATTGATAGTGCCTGAAAGATAATCTAGAAGTGATTTTCTATTTTAGAATCGAGTGCACGCATGCGTGCGTGCACACACAAGCACACACACGCATTCCATTTCTTATTCATTTGTGTTCTCTGTTTTGCTTCATTTTGAAAATTACAACAACATTGCTTTTGTACATATTTTAAATGCGAACCTATAGTCATTGAGTCACTGTTGGTGAAGTAGATTTTGTAGGCAAGTTAGACTTTAAGCCCCACTTAATTGAATTGTTTCTGTGCATTTCTTGTTCTCAACCACTAACTAACCTTCCTGTGAACTTTTGGATTATTGCCCATTTGTAGCCTGGAAATGTAAATAAGTCCCAATATAATTATAAGACCCACTTATTCATGAGTGTCATTTCCTGAACTAATTTACATGTTCATTCTTGTTGGCAGCACACACCCTTTAATGACCTTGGTGCTGCCATTAGATTAGCCAGTTCTGCCCCAGCAGGTCATGACACCCTGAAACATTCAGCTTAGAATTAATAATCTACCATAGTAATTAGCAGCCCAGTTGAAATGAAAAGATCACAGCCAAAGTCATGGCTATTTATTTAAGAGCAAATTATTAAGTAGGTGTTCAAGATTGTTTCTCTGCTCTTAACCTCAGGGAGTGTTCTTGTAAATTGTAAGCTTGCTCTCTCTAACATAAAAAGACCCAATTGCAGCAATAAATATATTCTTTGGAGGGAAAATATGGGCACTCAATTTGGAGAGTTGGCTTGATCAAGAAACATGGTTTTAGGGCTGCACATGTATCTCAGGGGGAGATTGCATGTCTAACATGCATGAGGCAATGAGGGTTCAATCCCTAGCATGACAAAAATATCACAAACTACATACACAAACACATATACACACAGTCTGTCATAAACACAAATAAAGTGGCTGGTGGTATCTTTCAGTTGATGACTCTGTTCTGTTACTGAATATTTAATAGTATGTAAATACATTGTAGGAAAATATAAAATTTGCAAAAAATATTTTGTGGATGAGCGTAATCCTGTTTCTTTGATTAATAGTTGTGTAGTTATGAAAAGTATTCTGTTTAAGCACAAAAACTCTGTTATTAGTGTGGGTGATGGTCCAAAGATGATAGTCCCTTGTACAGAAGAGAGACAAGCAGATTTTAATATACTTTTATCTAAAATTAGGATGTGTGAGATGGTTCTACTTACAAAGAACATGATACAAGTGTCTTCTTTTAGAAGGGGAATGTCCCCTGCAGTATAGAACAGTGGAGCTAAACTAGGAAATTACATAGTTTAAATATGATTTATTAAACAAGTATATGTATATTCTTTTTCTTAGCGTACTAATGTGTAAGAAAAGTCAGACATGTGAGGACTTTGCTAAACCATTTCTGTCTGGTCTTACTCCCAGATTTTATTTCTGTTCCCTTTGAAGAGCCTGTCTGCTTCAGACTATTTATATTGCTTTTTAGATTTCCTTGGCCTCATCTGCCTCGCAGTCCTTAGCCACAGCTGTGGGACACTGAGCGGGTCCATGTGTTCTACCACTTTAAAGGCTGGATCAGCTAGTCCTATTAACCCAAGCTGGAAGGCTTTTTCTTATTTTTAATTTTAACAACACATTAAGAATAGGATAGAGTGGGGGAAAAAAGGAAGACAAACCTTAATTTAGAAATTCTATTATTATCTACCTTTAGCCAAAAAAGAATATCTTTCTAAGATTTATCCCATGTTCCATATTGCAGGTTGAGCTAAAAATCATCTTTCTTTCTAAATGATTTCCCTCAGAAACAGATCTCTTTCATGGCTTATTCTAATATTTTTCAATAATACTACTCATTCTTATCTGTTATTCTTTTTTTTTACTTATAAAGAAAAAGATTCCCAAGACTGTTAGAATACTTGATAATTGCTCTTTGTCAGAAATAACTGACTCCCTAAGCTAGTGGTTGGAGAAACAAATAATAAGAAACACATACGTGATGTGTCTTTTAAAATCTTTTGCCTGAAAAGACCAAATCTCCCAACAGGATATTATTACCCAACACAATGACAGACTTTTCTGATCCGATTGCGTGGAATTATTTCCTTCTGCTCTATTCAAAACCACCCATTGGCCAGAGAACTTCTTATCTTTTAACAGAATAAGCTCTAGGGAAAATACAGTTGATAAAAGAAGTCTATATAATGGTTAAAGCTGGAAATTAAGTTAGAATTTGCTGGTGTAAGTTGGTCATACAGAGATTGTATATATCTCGGACTCTTCTCAGTTTACTTATCACATCTCCAAAGTATTGCCAAGCCATGAAATAGGATTACTGATCTAATTATTAGTGAATTCTTTTTAATCCTCCAAGATGCTTTTTTGCATGGGGATAATAATGTGTCTTCACATTTCATGATGTTTTGTAACTTATTACGTATTTCTCTCTTTTTTACTCTTTCTGTATTTATGACATAATGC
Source organism: Marmota marmota marmota (assembly GCF_001458135.2). Taxonomy (NCBI): domain Eukaryota; kingdom Metazoa; phylum Chordata; class Mammalia; order Rodentia; family Sciuridae; genus Marmota; species Marmota marmota. Next base: position 2,076,307 of record NW_026000170.1, read on the forward strand.
TTGTTTCCCAACAAAAATTAAAATAAGCTACTTTGGGACATGGATCATTTTTGTCATTTGCTTTGTATTTCTTCAATTGTCTGAGGGGAAAATACTATATGAATTGATAGTAGATTGATAAATAGTTATTGAGCTGGGCTGACTAACTGGGAATATGTTGTATCACCTGATGAATCTGCCATCCTCTAAGCTCCCACATGTTGGAAAGTGAACAATCCTGCCTTACTTGCACTAATTCACTGCGATCCCAACTATATATTTTGCCTGAATTTCCTTTGTAGTCACTCAAAATTCTCTTGATTTAAATTTGGTGCTTTTCAGCAGTTTGGCTTTAGGAAAACTTTTCATTTCTTTGAAGTGAAACTTCAGAATAAAGAAAGTGAAAGAAAAAGCACCTGTGTGATTCAGAGGAACTCCATTTTTTGTAGCAATTTACTGGAAGGGGAATAATGATGTGGTATGCTAGGAAGAACTTCTGAACTAAATTTTAAATGAAAATTTAACAAAAGGAGTTATCACACCCTTTGTTTGCTTGTCTGTTGATGTTTTAAGAGCAGAGCTGAATTAGTCATGGCTCATATTTTATTATACACAAGTAATTGGTTCTTTTAGTGTTCCTTATTTTACTTTTTTTATCCATACTCCTATCCCTTTACAAAAGCAACTAGTCTAATGTGTTTCATGCATGTACTAGTATATGTATGTATCCTTGAAAAATACATTGTTGTTTGGCAAAGATTTTTGTTTTCCCTAAATAGTATTATTATAGATTTAATATCATTTTTAAACAATTTTATTTTATCAGTACTCTTAAAAAATGTTTTCACTTTGCTTGATCACTGCTTAGACCAAATACATGGTGTTATATAATACTATAATGTCACATTTTTTTCTATCAATTCCCTGGATGATAGACATCTAGGCAGCTCCCAAATTCTTGATACAAAACCAAAACAAAAAACAGAACAGTAAAACACTCAGTAACATCCTTTTGTGATAGCCATTTGGGATGTCTGTGACAATTTCTTAGAGCATATACCCAGGAGTGGAACTGCTGAATCATAGCATGTAGATATTCATACGTTAATTAAGTATTGCCACATTATCTTCCAGAATGACTATACAAATTCACATTTCCACTTACTTTGTAGAAAGATGTTCATTTATTCATACTTCTCTAATGTTTAGTATATTATCTAATTCCATATAATAAATCACCCCAAAACTTTGTGACTTAAGACAGCAACAACTACTAAGTCACAGGTTCTGTGAGCCAGGAATATCAATGTAACTGGCTTAAGTCCTGCCAAGATTGCAGTGAACCTATGCACTGAAGATGTGGTCTTATCTAAAGGATCAATTAGGGGAAGATTGACTTCTAAGTTCATTCAAGTGGTTGTTGGTAAGATTTAATTCTTCATGGGCTATTGGAGCAGTGTTTCAATTCTTAGTGTTGGCTGGAGGCCTCTTTTAGTGTGTGGCCACATAGGCCACCATACATCTCCACCTCACAACATGGTAGCTGGCCTCCATTAGAACAAGCAACAAAGAAAGTGAGAAAGCGAGAGCAAATGAGATAGAAACCACTTTCTTTATAATCTAATATTTGTAGTGCATCATCTCTCTTTTGCCATATTATTTTAATGAGAGGAAAATCAGTAGACACAGACTCTCCATTCTCTGCCCTAGTTGAATTATTAGAAGGTAGTCAAGGATAGCACTTACAGGCATGATTTTGGAAGTATCCTTGCATCTGGATCCAAGTTCTGTTTCTGTCTCATTTTATGACCCCAGGCAAGTTATTTGCATAAAGCTCAACTTATTATTCTTATCCACAGTTTATTGATAAAAAAATATCTATCACATTAAATTATTTTGAAAAATTAACAAAACATAAGAAACACTTTGCATAATGTATGTGGCATATGGGACTTTTAAAGCCAGAATTTCCTATTATTATTAGTATTTGGTACTGGGGATTGAATCCAGGGGTGCTTAACCACTGGGCCACATCCCCAGTCCTTTTTTGTATTTTATGTAGAGACAGGATCTCACTGAATTGCTTAGTGCCTCATTGAGTTACTGAGGCTGGCTTTGAACTCATGATCCTCCTGCCTAGAGCCTCCTGAGTCACGGGGATTACAGGCATGAGCCACCACATCCGGCCTCCTAATATTATTTTCAAGTACGTCTTTTAAATTGAAATTAATATTGAGAAAATGCTAGCAAAACTACATTATAGTAGGCTGCATTTCCTGCAAAAAAAGGATAAGGAATGGAAATAAGAAGATAGTCAATTACAAAATATATCTAACAGAATCCAGGAAGTCATGAAAGAATCTAAGTTTCCTAGAGGATGCTTAGAAGAGAGGTTTGGCTGCAGTATTTGAATATCTTTAAATGTATCAATTGGAGACAATAACAAGGTGGACACTCATTGTTTTAGAGAGTGAAAGTGCAGTATGAATTTGAGTTGGAGAAAACAGTGAGTAGAAAGTATGAAATTAACTTCATTGTAAGAAGTTAAACAATTGGCAGAAATAGCCAATTATTATGGGTGAGATAATATGAATTCTTGATTATTTGGTATTAGTTTTACTTATTTAAAAATCTCTAATGCTACAGCCCAAAGTAGGAGTTGAGTATATCAATTATTTTGTTTTCCACAGTAAATGAGTCATGGAGACTGCATTTTAGCATAAGAACGGGGAGGGGATGTACATAAGAGCAAAAGTCCTTCTGTGTTGTGTTTTAGAAGCAGTGAGAACCCGGTGCCATGAGCCAGTGGAGCCCCCTGAGAAGAGATCTCTCCACATGTTCTATGTGCACCGGGCTCCCATCAGTCAAATCTGATCAATTGTCTGCCTTCAATGGTAGTGCTGGCAGACTGGTGTTTTACTGCCATGCATTATTCATCTCTACATGAAGGGTAAACCCAGCTCTGTTAGCCACTGCCTGAGGGCCCTCAGAGTCAGAGGGGAATATGTGGTTTTGGAATTGTGTTTCTTTATGAGAATGGAAAAATGCAGACCAGCCATAAGCACTTGCCAGTATAATTCAGTTAGTAAAATATGCGCAATCGAAGTACTATTCAGAGGTTATTTTTTTTTGTACTAGAAAATCTTCTAGAACAGATCCAAGCAGATACAATTAGTTTTTACTTCATTTCTATGCAAACTTTACTTAAATTAATTCTATTTCTGGATAAAGAATATTCAGGTGAACTGCTTAGTACATAGATAAGGAAAATATATGAAAAATGCTGAACAATGTCAGACATCCCAAAACATCCTGTTTGGAATCTCGGCTTTTGACAGGCACTGAATTAAACAGTAAGATAGATAACATTTCCCAGAACTTATGAAAATAAAAGTTTTTAGTAAAAATGACTGAGATTATAAGCAAGCACTGTCTTATTCCTTCTGAGATGCTATAACAAAATATTATAGATTGGGAGGCTTTTAATAAATGGAAGTTTTATCTCATGTGGTAGAAGGGGAAAGGGATCTGTCTGGGGCCTCTTTTTTTTTTAAAGGTACTAATTTCAATCATGAAGGTTTTACCTTTGTGACCATACATCTCCCCATACTTAAGGGTTAGGAGTTCAATATATGGATTTTGGGAAGACCCAACATTTAAAATATAGCAACCACAAACAACCCAATCAACAAATGGGCCAAGGACCTGAACAGACACTTCTCAGAGGAGGACATACAATCAATCAATCAAGTACATGAAAAAATGCTCACCATCTCTAGCAGTCAGAGAAATGCAAATCAAAACCACCCTAAGATACCATCTCACTCCAGTAAGATTGGCAGCCATTATGAAGTCAAACAACAACAAGTGCTGGCAAGGATGTGGGGAAAAGGGTACTCTTGTACATTGCTGGTGGGACTGCAAATTGGTGCGGCCAATTTGGAAAGCAGTATGGAGATTTCCTGGGAAAGCTGGGAATGGAACCACCATTTGACCCAGCTATTGCCCTTCTCGGACTATTCCCTGAAGACCTTAAAAGAGCGTACTACAGGGATACTGCCACATCGTTGTTCATAGCAGCCCATTTCACAATAGCTAGACTGTGGAACCAACCCAGATGCCCTTAAATAGATGAATGGATAAAAAAATGTGGCATTTATACACAATGGAGTATTACTCTGCACTAAAAAATGACAAAATCATGGAATTTTCAGGGAAATGGATGGCATTAGAGCAGATTATGCTAAGTGAAGCTAGCCAATCCCTAAAAAACAAATGCCAAATGTCTTCTTTGATATAATGAGAGCAACTAAGAACAGAGCAGGGAGGAAGAGCAGGAGGGAAAGATTAACATTAAACAGAGACATGAGGTGGGAGGGAAAGGGAGAGAAAAGGGAAATTGCATGGAAATGAAAGGAGACCCTCATTGTTATACAAAATTACATATAAGAGGTTGTGAGAGGAATGGGAAAAAAAAAAAAAACAAGGCGAGAAATGAATTACAGTAGATGGGGTAGAGAGAGAAGATGGGAGGGGAGGGGAGGGGGGATAGTAGAGGATAGGAAAGGTAGCAGAATACAACAGTTGCTAATATGGCATTATGTAAAAATGTGGATGTGTAACCGATGTGATTCTGCAATCTGTATTTGGAGTAAAAATGGGAGTTCATAACCCACTTGAATCTAATGTATGAAATATATGTCAAGAGCTTTGTAATGTTTTGAACAACCAATAATAAAAAATAAAATAAAACATAGCAACCTGTAAACACATACCCACAAACATATGAACCCATACACACATTCATAAATACACATACAATGAAAGATAAGAAGAAAATAAGAGATATTGATCTTTTAATTGTAAAAATGTATCTTCTAGAATTTGAAAAATATTTACCAGAATTTTTGTTTTAGTCCAGTAGCTACCCTTTTTTGTTTGTAAGTTAGAATGTTTAAATGTAATACATGTTGCTATAGTTTATATATTTTATTTTTTTATAAAAATAATATATATTATTAAAAGACATTAGAAATTAGCAAGGAGAAGATACTATCCAAAGATAAGTACTATTAATTTTATGTATATACTTAGTATTTCCTCTGTATATGTATGAGTTAATTTTTATGCATATTACTTATAATGTTATAAAATACATAAAAAATAAAAAATAATACAAAATCTGTTTATGTTGTTTTGTGCACCCTTTTCATGATTTTTTAAAAACATAATAACAAATCATATTAATTTCCCATGCCATATTATCAAATAGCCTTTTTCACTTTTTTAAATATCTTGTACTTTACTATTTAAAGTGAACATTTTTATACCTATACCTTTGGGCATATTTATAATCATACCTTCAGAAGAGAATCTAATAATTTAAAAATTATAGGGTTTAAAATGTTTTAAAATACTATAAAATTGCTTGAGAAAGAAAAAAAATTAAGCTATTTTGTACCCCCAAAAAGTGAGAATATTTCTTGTATTCCTACCAGTACCAAGGAATTTAATCATTGTATTTATATCCTGATTTTAATTTTATTTTATTGTACTTTTATATTTCATTCTTAGTGAAACTGATAAGTTTGTTGAACGTAAATGTATTTACTGTTCTGTGATCTTTGACCATTTTTCTGAAAGGTTAACACCTTATTTTTATTTTTAAAATTTGTAAATAGATTTATATTTTAATGCTTTTTAACTCAACATCATATATATTGTGAATTATTCTTGAAGACTGTAGTTTGCCTTTAAATTTTCTTTAGGATTTTATTGGTATAAGAAAGTTGTTAATATGGTTAAATTGACCAATTTTTACCTTAGTGACTTTTCTTTAGTATCTTTCACTGCAAAATACTTACCTACATTTTAGAAAATAGTTTACTTTTTATAATGAAAAATTTATATTTTATCACTATTATTTTGAAGCTTAGGGATTGAGGCAAAGATCAGTAGTTGGTATTAATCATCCTTTCCTATTGATTGAAAATGTCATTTTTATCACTAAGTAGTGGGATCTCTTCCCCTCTGGGTTTCCTATTCTGATCTATTGGTGTGGTTATTCTTTCTGAGGCATTTTCCCAGTTTTGATTATGTCTGGCTATTATAATACATTTTACAATCTGAAGGTAATAGTTCCTGTGATTATTCCTCTTTTCTTTTTTGTTTCTTTTTGGTTTAATCTCTTGACTGCTGTACACTAAGTGCAATACTGAATTTTGACTTAATATACATACAATTTATCATCTCAATAAGCATACTTTTATATTCAGTTTGCAAATACTTTTCTTTTTAATAAGATATTAAAGTTTTTAATACACTTTTTTGAGAGTCTATGAAGATGATTATTCTGTTTTTCTTTATCTACAGGTTTGAAATGGCATATTTATAGATTTTCAATAGCTAAACAGGGTATTCCTGTCTGTACTCTACTGACAATATCTAATTATCTAGTTTAGGTTTTCAAATCCATATTAACTTAGGTCCCATCTGTTTTTGTGTGTGCTTGTCTTAAAGCAGTGCTTGTCACAGGCAAATACTTTCTGTTTCAGACATTATTATTACTCTTTTGTGGTATAAAGCCTCATTTGCATAACTGATTTGTGGGAATGTTTATTCCATGCCTGTTTTACCCCACTAGACTACAAGCTTGATGAGACCAGGGTCTGGGTTTATTCCTCACGGTATCCCAGTCCCTGCCACAGAGATGTGGATATATTTGCTGAATGAATTATTGATCACTGCCTCATTTCTTTATGTTCTTATTTCTTCAGACTTTTTATTCTCTTGTAAACTTTGCTAAATCCTTTCAAGAGACATTTCCCTTTCGTTTAATAGGCAAAAATTAAGGCTCTGACAATTTTATCTATCTTTTAATGATGCAGTTTAATATCTTTATCCAGTGTTTTCCTCAAGCACTTTCAGGAGACACCCAGTTTTATGGTTCAGGGGTTGGTTTAATACAACAAAGTGATTTTTATCACATGATCTTCTGCTGAGATAATTTTTTTCTCCCTTAGTGGTCTTGATCTTGAATTCTATTAAAGGCTTCTAGCAGATGTTGGGTGAAGGGGATGGAGAAGATTTCTCACCCTTGAAAAGATTCAACACCAAACATTAGCAAATGCTTCAATTTCCAGTGGTGTCTTTTTTTTTTTTTTTTAATTTTTTATTGTTGGCTGTTCAAAACATTACATAGTTCTTGATATATCATATTTCACACTTTGATTCAAGTGGGTTATGAGCTCCCATTTTTACCCCATATACAGATTGCAGAATCACATCAGTTACACATCCATTGATTTACATATTGCCATACTAGTGTCTGTTGTGTTCTGCTGCCTTTCCTATCCTCTACTATCCCCCCTCCCCTNGCATTGCATTAAACCTATAGAGAACTTTTGGTAATATCGCCATTTTGATGATGTTAGTTCTGCCTATCCATGAACAGGGTATATTTTTCCATCTTCTAAGATCTTCTTCTATTTCTCTCTTTAGGGTTCTGTAGTTTTCATTGTATAAGTCTTTCACCTCTTTTGTTAGGTTGATTCCCAAGTATTTTATTTTTTTTGAAGATATTGTGAATGGAGTGGTTGTCCTCATTTCCATTTCAGAGGATTTGTCACTGATATACAGGAATGCCTTTGATTTATGCGTGTTGATTTTATATCCTGCCACTTTGCTGAATTCATTTATTAGCTCTAATAATCAGTGGTGTCTTTTCCCTCCCATTGCCTTCCGGCATCCCCGCGTCGCCAGGGTGCTTCGGTCATGTTGCTGGATACGTCTGTATTATTTAACCTTTTTTAGCACATACACCATTGGTGACACTTTCAGCCTCTGGGAACGCCTATGATACGAGCTTGCCACAGTGCACTCTGTGAAACGTTCAATTGAGCAAATGAAAAATAGCGCTTGGGACGCGATCCTGCTAGAGGACTTTTTCATAGTTTATTGGGGACGACAGCAAGTAGATGAAAGCCCAGCACTGCTGTGAGAGCATGCCACCCGCTGGATGGAAATGGAGTCCTGTCCCTGCTAATATGGTTGCATGGCAACAAAATTGGAGAGGAAATCATCAACAGAGAGGCAAATCCTGCCTCAGCTTCCTCTGGTGGTAGCTCCCACCAGCGGGTTCATTAGCTATCAACCTCATTCACTGCCAAGCAAAACCATGCTGAACAAAACTTGCTCCCTCCTTCTTCTGAGTCTAAAAGATTTAATATGAACTCAGACAAACTCTGAGAGGATTTGTCTTGATTGAACATGGAATCCCAAAGACTTCGTTTGGTAAAGAGAACCAACCAGTAAAGGAAAGCACAAGCTGGAGATTTAGCAGCTCCAAAGCAGGGTGCTCATCAGAATTAGGGTCTTCTTATGAAGCAGTTTCTCTGAGAAATGCAGTGCAACTAGGGAAAGCATTTAATTTGCTTCACCAATGACTATTGGGAAGAACTTGGCATCCATGAAAGCAGAGAGGACCATCAGGATAAAGAAAGATAAATCTAGTAAGTTTACTTGGACCTTACAAACCACTCCTGGGGTGAGGTTATTCCCTGTGTAGGCTCTCTCTCATCCAGCAAAGAGGTCCATGGAACACGGTAGAGGAGAGTGTGGCTGCAGAATCCTTAATCAAGACCTCTGAAGACCAAGCAGGAAGCAGGTCTGATTTTATTGTGCAGTTACCATGTATATATACTCAGGCAGTAGCTACGCAGATTACAAGCAGCCACCAATGCAATTGCTGGCCAACTGTCTCCAGCAGTGACTAATTGAGGAGTGGGCCTGGAGCAAGAAGAAGGACTGCAACACACGGCCTAAATCATGCCCAGAGCTGTGCCTATGGGGTAAGGGGTTTACCACTCACTGTGCCTAGCATGGAGGAGTGGTTTGCCACTCAGACACCCTTAATGGATGCCATGTATGCAGTACTACATGCACTTGTCCCCACAATTCCCTAAGCCATAATAATCATTTTCAGTTGGGTCGAGGCACTTAACTGGCAAATTACTACATTTACTGGAAAAGCCAAGTTCTTCACCCAAATCTAGATTTAAGGTGATACCTCTTCCCACTTGGTGCAAAGAAGACCTTCACCTCCTAAATAAGAATAGTGTCCTGTACTTATTTCCAGAACCACTGGTGTCCAGGTATACTTGCTAGACCAATGCCCCGGGAAAGTATTCACATTTCCTGCCTGTGATAGAGCTAATAAGTTTATTATTCTAGATTCTCGGAGCTGCTGTCACAAAGTAACAGAGACTAAGCAGCTTAAAACAATAGATGTTGTTTTTCTCACAATTATTGAGATTCACAGTTTGAAATCAAGATGGCAGGAAAGAACCGTGTACCTTCTAAAGGCTAGTGAGGAAGATCTTTTGTGTCTCTACCTAGTATATAAAGGTTGCCACCAATCCTTGGCATTCATTGCCTTACACATGCATCTCTCCACTCTCCGCTGTGGTTGAGTCAAGTCCAATCTCTGTGCATGTATACTCTGTATGTTCATAAGGTGTTCTCCCTAAATGTCTGTCCAGATTTCCTTCTTGTAAGAACTTGAGTCCATCCCAGCCTAGTATGGTATCATCTTGATTGCATTTCCAAAGATCCTGTTTCCAAGTAAGAACACATTTGTAGACACTTTACATATCTTTCCAGGGAATACAATTTCTTTTTAATTTTTAAATTTTAATTGATAAATATAAATTATATATACTAATGTAAACAGAATGATTTTTTGGATGTTTGTATACTTTGTGGAATGACCAAACAAGTCAATTAACATATATCTTAGTTCAAATACTTTTTATTAACCTTTCTCCATCATTATTTTATTTTTTAATTAATTCATTTTTTCATTCTAAGTAGATGTATATGACAGAACACATTTTCATTCATTGAATACAATTGCAGCACAACTTTTCATTTCTCTTGTTGTACACGATGTGGCATTGTACCAGATGTGTAGTCATACATATATCTAGGGTAATGATGGCCATCTCATTCCACCATCTTTCCTGCCCCCAGCCCCTTCCCACCCCTCCCTACCCTTTGCCCAATCAAAGTTCTCCAATTTTTCCCATGCCCCCCCATACTAATGTATAGAAATGCATTTGATTTATTGGTATTGATATTATATTCTGCTACTTTGCTGAATTCATTTATTAATTCTAGAAGTTTTATGATAGTTTTTTGGATCCTCTAAGTGTAGAATCATGTCATCAACAAATAATGATAGTTTGAGTTCTTCTTTTCCTGTTCACATCATTTTAATTTCTTTCATATGTCTCATTGCTCTGGCTAGAGTTTCAAGGATTAGGTTCAATAGAAGTGGGTAATGAGGACACTAGTTTTTCTAGTGTTTTGAACATGAAAGGGTGCTGTATTTTGTCAGATGCTTTCTATGTATCAATTGCTATAATAATATGATTCTTTAAGTCTATTGATGTGATGAATTATATTTATTGATTTCCATATTTTGAACCAACCTTGCATCCCTGGAATGAACCTTACTTGATAATGGTGGACTATTTTTTAATATGTTTTTGTGTGCGATTTGCCAGAATTTTATTGATAATTTTTGCATCAATGTTCATCAGGGATATTGGCCTGAAATTTTCTTCTGTTAACGTGTCTCTGCCTGGTTTTGGTATCAGGATGATAATAGCCTCATAGAATGAGTTTAGAAGGTTTCCTTTCTTCTTTATTTCATGGTATAATTTGAGGAATAATGATATTAATTCTTCTTTGTAGATCTTGTAGAACTCAGCTGTGAATCCATCTGGTCCCAGGCTTTTCTTGGTTGGTAGGCTTTTGACGGCATCTTGTATTTCCTTGCTAAAAATTCATCTATTTAAATTGTATATATCCTCTTGACTCAGTTTGAGTTGATTATATGCCTCTAGAAACTTGTCAGTGTCTTCAAGGTTTTCTATTTTACTGGAGTATAAGTTTTCAAAATAGTTTCTAATTGTCTTCTGTATTTCAATAGTGTCTGTTGCGGTATTTCCTTTTTCATCACAAATTTTAGTAGTTTGGAATTTCTCCCTCCTTCTTTTCATAGTGATGGTTAAGAGTTTGTCCATTTTATTTATTTTTTCAAAGAACTAGCTTTTTGTTTTGTCAATTTTTGAATTGTTTCTTTTGTTTCAATTTCAATGATTTCTGCCCCGATTTTAATTATTTCCTGTGTTCTATTACTTTTGTTGTTAGTTTGTTCTTCTTTTTCTAGGGTTTTGAGAGGTAATGTCAGATTATTTATTTGTTGACTTTTCCTTCTTTTAATGAATAAGCCTAATGCAATGAACTTTCTTCTTAGCACTGCCTTCATAGTTTTCCAGAGATTTTGATAAGTTGTATAGAAGTTCTCATTTACCTCTAAGAATTTTTTTCTCCTCCCTGATGTCTTCTGTTTTCCATGCATCATTCAATAGCGTATTGTTTAGTCTCCAGGTGTTGGAGTAGCTTCTCTTTCTAATTTTATCATTGGTTTCTTATTTCATTCCATTATGGTCAGATGGAATGCAGGGTAGTATCTCGTATCTCTCTCTCTCTCTCTCTCTCTCTCTCTCTCTCTCTCTCTTTGCTAAGACTTGCTTTGTGGAATAACATTTGGTCTATTTTGGAGAAGGATCCATGTGCTGCTGAGAAGAAAGTATACTTGCCCGTTGATGGATGGAATATTCTATATATGTCTATTAAGTCCAAATTATTGATTATATTAATGAGTTCTATGGTTTCTTTGTTTAGTTTTGGTTTGTAAGATATATCCAGTGGGGAGAGAGGTGTATTAAAGTCACCCAGTATTATTATGTTGTGGCCTATTTGGTTCTTGTACTTGAGAAGGGTTTGTTTGACATACATAGATGCCCCACTGTTTGGAGCATAGATATTTATGATATATCTTGTTGATATATGAATCCCTTAAGTAGTATGAAATATCCTTCTTTATCCCTTTTCACTAGTTTGGGTTTGAAGTCTACTTTATCTGATATGCGGATGGAAACACCAGCTTGTTTACATGGTCCATGTGAGTGGTACATTTTTTCCTACCCTTTTACCTTCAGTCTGTGGATGTCTTCTCCTGTGAGACGAGTCTCTTGAAGGCAGTATATTGTTGGTTCTTTTTTTTAAAATCTGATCTGTCATTCCATGTCTTTTAATTGATGAATTTAGGCCATTCATATTCAGGGTTCTTATTGAAATATGATTTGTATTCCTGAACATTTTGGTTTATTTTTGGTTTTCAACATGACTTGGTTTCTCCTTTGATTGGCCTTTCATTTAGTGTAGTTCTGCCCTTTGCTGATTTTCTTTATTGTTTTTCATTTCCTCCTCCTGTAATATTTTACTGAGGATACTTTGTAGTGCAGGCTTTCTTGCTATAAATTCTTTTAACTTTTGCTTATTATGAAAGGGTTTTATTTTTTCAACAACTCTGAAGCTTAATTTTGCTGGATAAAAGATTCTTGGTTGGCATCCATTTTTTTTCAGAGCTTGGTATATGTTGTTTCATGATCTTCTGGCTTTGAGGGTCTGGGTTGAAAAATCTGCTGAGATATAAATTGGTCTCCATCTATGTGTGACCTGATTCCTTTCTCTTGCAGCCTTTAGGATTCTATCTTTATTCTGTATACTAGGCATTTTCATTATAATGTGTCTTTGTGTAGATCTGTTGTAATTTTGTACATTTGATGTCCTGTAAGCCTCTTGTATTTGGTTTTCCAATTCGTTCTTCATGCTTGGGAATTTTCCTGATATTATCTCATTGAATAGATTGTGCATTCCTTTGGTTTGAAACTCTGCCTTCCTCTATCCCAATAACTCTTAGATTTGGCCTTTGATGCTGTCCCATAATTCTTGGATGTTCTATTCATTGTTTCCAACTATTGTTACTGTGTGATTAACTTTATTTTCCAGGTTGTACACTTTATCTTTATTATCTGATATTCTGTCTTCCAAGTGATCTAGTCTGTTGGTGATGCTTTCTATTGAGTTCTTTATTTGCTTTATTGTTTTCTTCATTTCAAGAATTTCTGATTTTTTTTCAGAGTCTATCTCTCTCTTGAAGTAATCTTTTGCTACCTGTATTTGCTTCCTTATCTCTTTGTTGGTGTGATCAATGGATGCTTGTATTTGCTATCTTATCTCTCTGTTGTAATGATCCATTTTTGCCTGTATTTGCTCACTTAGGTCATTCTTTAGTTCACAGATCATTTTAATTATGTATATTCTGAACTCCTTCTCTGATATTTCATCAATCACACTGTCCATGGATTCTATTATTGTAGTATTCTGGTTTGTTCGGGGCACTTTCTTCCCTTGTTTTTTTTCATGTTGTCTATGTTTCTTTCTTTCTTGCATTGTGGATCTGAGGTATTACAGTTTCTACCTGAAAATCTTGTAGTGTCCATGTAGATTACCTTTACCTCACCTTGGTGTTAGGCTTCATGTCCCCAGCTGGTGTCCCAGGATGAATGCTACTGCAATTAAAGGTGATGGTGGTAATAGCAGAGATAACTCAAGATAGCAATGGGGGTGTCCCCAGATGGATGCAACCTCTTTCAGAGATGGGGATAATAGGGTGGGCCTTACAATAGTTTTGGACTGCCTATTCCAAGATGCAGCTACTTCTAGGCCCTGTCTGTTGTCACAAGGTGGATGTTACTGTGTGGGAATGGTTATGGCCATGACTGCTGTGTCCTGAGATGGAGGTGGGCTAGGCCTGGGCTCTCAAGGGGGCCTGTGGGTGGACCTGGGCCTAACTTGGGCCTGGGCTCCCACGTGGGTCGGTGGAGGTGGTCTTAGTTCAAATACTTTTTTATTTTGTAATGAGATCACTTAAAATCTACTCTGAGGTATTTTTAAGTATATACAATATTGTTATTAGATATAGTCATCATGATATACCATAGAGTTCTTACACTTATTCCTCTTAACTAAATTTTTAAGTCCTTTGGCCAACATTCCCTAACTCCTTTATCCACCAATCTCTGCCAACCACCTTTTTACTCTCTAAGTTTGGCTTTATTAGATTCCAGATATGAGTGACATCCTATGGTCCTTACTTTTCTATACATGTTGTATTTCATTGAACATAATGTTCTCTGGGATCATCCATATTGTCAAAAAATGACAGGGTTTTATTTTTTTAAAGTGAAAAATAGTATCCTATTATCTCTATATAACACATTTTATTTGTTTATTCATTAATTGATTCATACTTAGGAATGAATTAATGGGTCCATTAAGCTCCAGTGGGTGTTTAGGTCCATTTCCTGTTTATTGTGAATAGTGCTACAACAAACCATGCAACTCCAGGTGTCTTTTTGACACCGCTATTTTATTTCCTTTGGATATATATCCAAATTAAAATTTGTTGGATCATATGACAGTGCTATTTTTAATTTTTTGAGAAACCTCCATACTGTTTCCATAAGGACTATACTAATTTACATTCTCACCAACAACCTGCAAGGTTCTCTTCATATCCTTGCCAGCATTTGTTATCTTTTGTTTTTCTCATAATAGTCATTTTAACTGGAGTGAGGTGATAGCTCATTGTGGGTGTGATTTGCATATCCCAGATGATTAGTGATGTTGAACATTTTTTCAGGAATGTCTTTGCCATTTGTATATCTTCCTTTGAGAAATATCTATTGTAGTTTGTTGCCCATTTTTAAATTGGATTTTTAAAAATTTAATTGCATGTATTTCTTATGTGTTCTGAATATTAACCTCTTGTTAGACGTATAGTTCTGGGGAACATAACAGCTACCACAGTTCAGATAATTATCTGAAAAGGAATTTTCTTGATCCCTAGCTTGTGTTCTGGTAGATTCAGGAGGATGTTTATCATTCCAAAATATTCCCTAAACATGCTCAACTATAATATATTTCTCAATTACCTTATTTAAAATCTCTACAAAACCTCTCTCAGATTTGCAGGGTTTGAAGCCACTATCAAAGTGCTTAACACATTGCTTTAGTGAAGATTTTCTACCAGTATTGTGGATGGTAAATACATAGTTGTTAAATTTTACTTTTTTAAACATATGTCCATGTTTCCAGTGTTTGGGTTCCTAGTGACTTGATGATGAATCAAAATATAGTGAGCACTAAATCCTGCATCCTTCTTTCTTTGATCTCCTCAGCCTGATCTCATCAAAGGGCCATAACCTTTGGAATCCACTTACTTTCAGCACTTTGTGCAGGAAAATTACATCCTAAGGTAAAGGCTGAGTATGTTACAGCAGTCAAATGTATATCTTCACATCTATCTTTCCAGTGGATACAGTAGGGTTATTTTTTTTGAGTTGACTAGAAAGGATTCTTTTATTACCTAAGGGCCTCTATATGAACAACTATGGGTCAGTAAATGCCAGAGTTCTCTTCCATCTTGGAAACTCTCTTGTTGTGTAGTTGGACACAAATTAGGATCAACTTCCTCTGAGCAATAAATATTAGCTGTTTTATGATGTGTTATACTGCTATAGAAGTGGTAAAATGCCTTGAGGATATCAACTATTCCCAGGATGGAGAAAGCAGTGTACTCATTCGGTTGCATGACATCAATCCATCATAATGTCACTGAAATGAGGTTCCTGCCACTCATCTCTAGTTGGGCAAAATATTTGTTTTTAAGCTTGCTTCACATGCTTTACTCACCTCAAATTCATTCACCTGCTAAAGAATGAAGTCTATTAAAATAAACAGTGCTTTTTCGCTTCTTGGTCTCTATAATTAAGGCTAGCCCAAAGTTTGGTGGGAATTCTCCCCCTCTAACTCCTCATGAACTCTATGGGATAGAATAATGTCCCATTTGTTACATATCCCTCTGGAGGATAATTTCAATTATTTGACATTCCCATTGGTGCAGTTCCCCAAGGTATTAGCACCTCCATCTTTGAGATGATTGGAGAATAGCAAAGAATCTTCAAATATGGCAGAAAGGTGTTAAAAGGTAATTTTCAATAATGGGGGTAAAATCATGATCTTCATGTTTTTATGAACCTCAAATGTTTAAAAATGAACCTAAGTTAAGAATTGTATTCACATAATGAGGAATCCAGGGAAGATGTTAAAGTTAGTACAAAAAGAGAAGCCAAAGAACAGGGAAAGTTATAGATCAGGAATATTGAAATGAATGTGCAAATTGAGACAAAACTGAATTTTGTTCAGGAAGTGTTGGATGATGAACAAATAGAAAGAAAAAAATTGGAGAAGATTTAGAATTTAAAGTGATGCCCAGCTAGGGTCTGGTTTGTGGCTCAGTGGTAGAGCACTTGAAGTGTGAAGCACTGGGTTTGATTCTCAGCACCACATATTGCCACAGTCTGGCTGGGCACAAAATAACCGGGAGGTCACGAGCCACTTGTAGGTTCAAACAGGAACTACTTTATTTTCCAAACCCCACGGGAACTCCTCGAGAACTCAACGGGAACTCAACGGGAACTCTGCGAGAACTCAAAAGTAGCGGGCACCCGAGGCAGCAGGAGCTGCCCCACTGCCAGACAGCAGAGGTCCACATACACTATTGAATACACAGCTTGCCCCAATCCAGCATCATCCAGTTACAGCAATCAGTCACCATCCCAATAATTATACACAACTTAACTTAATCACCATCATCCCAATGGCTCGCTGGCATCACCTCCCAACCACTCCTTCTGGCAAAATGCCACGCGCCATCCCGACTTGGCTGTGGCTCTCAACAACATATAAATAAATAAAAATAATGGTCCATTGACAACTAAGACAATATTAAAAAAGAAGAAAATTTTAAAAAAGATGACCAGCTGATTGAGTTTCAAGTGATCCTTTACTAGACAGGACAAAATTTACGAATATTGGAGTAAACATTATTTTGAATTACCATGTTATCCTCAATTAAGACTTATAAAATAGCTCCTAAGGTCCTCTGTAATATAGACATTGTATGGTTCTCTGCTGAGATAACAATTTTCCCCACAGTGGCAATATCCAGTGAAATAGAGTTTAGAAGTCTTTCTGTTGCTTTTAGCATATTAATTTATAACTTTGCAAAGAAAATGTGCTGGTATGGAAAGAAGTTATGAAAGATTATGGAGATGTACTTATTTTCTCTGAGGTGTAGATGGAGAGAAAGAATCATAAAATGTGAGATAAACACACGATAGTGAGCCAGTTTCTTTTAACAGGTCTGGTGCAAGATGAGCCTTAAGGACCAGACCAAACCATCACAGGGCACAGACTAGGGAAAATCCAAAGAGAGGCCCTATAAATTTTCCTAGGAGGAGGAAGGTAAAACAAACCCCATTGAAGGAAGAGAAACAGCTCTGATAGAAAGATTGAATAATTTTCCTAAAGTAACTAAATTAGAATAAAAGTATGTAGTAGAAGGAAGGGGTGATTTTTTTTTTTTTTTTTTTTTTTTTTTTTTTACAAACTATCAAGAGTAGAGTCTCAAGAGAAAGATTAGATCATTTATAAATAATGAGATGCCATTTAAAACATACATTTGGGACATGTTGCTTACATTTTCATCTTTGCATTGTATGCCCTAGAAGCATATAAGTAGAGATCCCTAATTTATCATGTATTTTTATTCACACCAGCAGATATTGGAAATTAGAAACCATGAGTAGTTTTTCAAGTAGGTTGGTATTTGTTTGATGGTGATTTTATTGAAATGGCACTAATGAGAGACTGAAATATTCTGTAATTATAAACAAAAATAATAATGTAATTGTTATTGTTTTTGTATCTTTATGTCATAAATGGTAACCTTCCTGAAAACATGTTTTGGTTTTGATATTTGTCCAGTAATTCTCAAATGAATATTCAAGGTATTCAGATTTGAAAGCAATGACGCTTTCTCCTTTTTGTCAATATATGTGTTTTTTTATCTTAATTTAAGGACATCATTGGATGATATTGCTGGATTTATGTCAATCTTTTTCTTTCTCTTTGATTTCAATAGAGAAGTCCAAAGATTTTAACTTTAAATATAAAGTCATTTTTAAAAAATTATATTATTCAGCACATCACAGATGTATCCTTTGACTTATGATTATGTAAAGCTGTAAAAAAATTCAGAATGAGGATGTTGAATTTTTTCCTACTAATTAAACTAGTGAATTGTGTTGATGAGATTATGTTTATGTTTATAATTGTGTTTATGAGATCAAGCCATTCATACTTCTGAAACAAAACCCCATTGGTCAAAGTGTATTGTTCTTTAGCGGGGTGCTGTGTTCTTTTTTACTATTTTGATTTTGAAATCATACATATAATTTGCCTTTTATTGCATTGAGGTCAGCAAACATAAACTGTACAATTTCTACATTTTGGAATGTGTTGAGTTTTGTTTTATAGCTATGTAAGCTATTTTTGTAAATGTTCCATTGACATTGAATAGTGTATAAAAGTGATATGTAGAGGGTATATAATTTAATGTAGATATATCTATTCAACTTAGTTCATAGTATTATTATCACAGGCTTCCATTTCTTTATTTTTGTTCTGAATTTGTCAAAGACTGAGAGCTGTATGTCCAAGTCATCTTTTATGATGATGGCTTTGCCAATTTCCTTGTGACTACTTACACATTTACTAAGCTTCTTTTGCTCCTCTAGGCTTTTCTAATTTAGCGTGCTGTTTATATTCATTTATGCCTACCTGCTTGGTATTTTTTCTTTCCCTAACTATACTAACATATAGCTGTGCTTGCAGGATAGCTCTAAAGATACTCATTGATTGATTTTATCATGTTTCTGGAGAAATGTTCTGGGCAGCAATCAGTTGAACTGATTTGAAGTTAAGAATTTGGATTTATGCTTTACCCTATTATCACTGATAATTTACCTATTGCAATAAGGTATCTCTTATTCAAATTATCAAACATCAAATCAAATAAAAACATATATGTTCATATATTTATAAACACATATGTTTTTGATGTATAGAAAATAACAGTTTATCAACTGAAAGATACCAATTTAGTGGTAAAACATTCACTTATAGCAGTTACAGAATAATTTATTAAGCATAAAGGAGGAAGCATTTTGACCTTTTATGTGCTTGGTTATTATAAGTTAACATTCTTTTCAAGGCAAGTGGAGGTGTTTAAGTTGATTTGTCTATAGCTGATTGGTTTAATTTCACTGCTCACAAGGATGTAAAACTTACATTTTGTGTTTCCTTTATGCTTAGAGATAGGGCTTCAGGGAAATCAGTGTACTTAAATCTTGAGTATGGGGCTGTGTGTGATTGGTCTTTAGGTATAGTTAAACTGTGGCCTCCTTTATTTTTTCTTTACTATGACTTCAGTAAGTCTTTGTTACTAATTAATTGACTCAGAGAAAGTAAAAACACAACAAAACAAAAAAAAACTTCTGATGAGTTGTTGTTGTTGTTGTTGTTGTTGTTGTTGTTATTATTATTATTATTATTTTGTATTTGTAGTTAGATTCTGCAAAGATTCTGCTGTGGCAGGTATTTCTTTAGCCTATCTGAAAAGAGAAGCATACCAATAATGCTGAGTGAATTTAACATCGGCTTTATTCATTTAACTAACATTTGCCCTTCCTTCAGCATCAATATTCTTTCCCAGAAAGTGTATTTTGCAAAACCTAGTGTGAATGATAAGTTTCTGAGTGGAGGTAGAGTTAAAAATAACTCCCTGTTAACTGTTAATAAGTATCAGTGTGGCAGAGGCCCAATGCTGTACTGACCTAGTTCAAACAGAATCAAAGGAAGCTGTGCTAAAGGGCACAGGCTTTAGAAGCTTTTTCCCACTTCCTCTTTCTTGTGTCTTAATCATGTATTAGTATAAAGAGTTGCCCTTTCTCTGAGGCTGGGAAGCTTTGTGTGCATTATGACTCTCCTAGTTTTCACTAGTCAAAAGCCTTTATTCCATAGTGACAATTTCTTCACATTCTATATTTGTCCTTATCACCAAGAGAAAGTCTTCATGATGAAAATTTTGCTTGTGGCTGCTTATAGCTTATAGCTATTGTCATAGATAAGGGAGAGAAAAGAATTCTTGATTATCTGTTATATAAAAATCTGTGTAACTCAGGTTTATTATTATTTTACATATGCTGTTCAGTTGAAGGAAAATAAAAAGTCTAAAACTGGAATAGGGTGAAGAGAAATTATAAATTGGGTGATTACTGGTGGTGTAGTTCATGGAGTATAATTTTTAAAATCCTTTTAAGTCTCAGCTAGAAGGAGAGAGGGTGAGAAAAGGTTGGAGAATACACTGCAGATGAATGTAGGTTATTTTAAGAATTGCTTCAAGTCAGGCAGGAGTGTTCCTTCCATCTGAGACCATATTTTGATTATCTAATTTAAAATAGAACTTATTTATTTATTTGGTACTGGGGACTGAACTTGGGGTATTTTACCAACTGAGTTACATCTCCAAACCTTTTTTTTTTTTTTTTAATTTTTAGACAGGGCCTCACTAGCTTAGGGCCTTGCTAAATTGCTGAAGATGGTGCTGGTTTTGAACATGGGATCCTCCTGTCTCAGCCTCTCAAGCCAATGGGATTACAGGTATGTTCCACAGTGCCCAGTTAAAATAGAAATTTTAAAAAATCAAGAGAGCTGGCAGTAGTCAAAGGTTTTCATATGACTTTTTATTCTCTAGTAATTGCAATTCCCAAACAACACAGAGATGTTACTGACACTACTTTCAGACCTGCAGGTGGTGGTCTTAGGCTCTGCCCTGTGTTGTAACTACAGTTTTTTCCTTGGTAATTGGGGGTGAAAGACAGTAGAGATGCCATGATCTGCAGGGCACTGAACTGTGGGGCCTGACAGGGCAGGCAGTGGAGCAATGATTAAACCGATCTCCCCTCTTACCAGAGTCTAACATCATTACCCTTCAGGGTAAGGTCCTTGCTAGGCAATCTTCTTAAATCTTAAACAAAGCAATAACCTTCCTCCACAGGTTAGAGAGACACACTTTTCACAGATACAATCAGCAGGGTTCTTCAAGTAATGGATGGAATTTATATGTGTTGTTCATGCTTCTTGTATAAATAGAGAACTTTCTGTATGAGAAAGGGCACAGCGATGAGGCATACCCCAGTTGGGAAGAAGAATCACAAATAGAGTAGTTCCTTACAATCAAGAGAGGGATAGATTCACCATGGCTGCACCAGAAGAATTTAATGCTTTTAAGGAGAATTTTCCTGAAGATTCCTCAAATTATATGTCATGTAGAAATTTCATATAAAGGTCGACTTTCCTGAGTAAGAATCTGAGACAAGAAATACTCTGTTCCTACAATTTAGGAGGAATCACAGGTAGTTCAGTCTATGTTCTGTTGTTAATTGGTGCACTTTTCATTTTTGTATGTTATGCTAGAAGTCTAAAGAATTATTATTGGAGGGAAAATTTTGGGCTAGTTGAATATTTACAGTAGGCCCTTAATATTTATGGGTTCAGACAACTGAATATCCAAAAAATTCAAAAAAGGGAAAGTTGGGTATGGACTGAACCGGTACAGGTTTTTCTCCCTTGTCATTACTCCTCGAATAATTCAGTATGACAAGTATTTACATAACATTTACATTTTATTAGGTATTATGAGTAATGTAGAGATGATTTAAAATATGGGGCAGAATGTGTGTAGGTTATAGGCAAATACTGTGCCATTTTATATACAGAACTTGAACTTCTGCAGATTCAGTTATCTGCAGGGATCTAGAAATCAATCTCCTATGGATGCTGATTGATAACTATACTTAGAACAGATAGGACTTTTGAAACACATTGTTTTGATATACGTAGTTCAAACATAACAATTGAATAAAGAATACTAGTGCAAAAAGATGAATAAAATATATTTTAAAAAAGAAAAATGTGATACTGAATCCAGACATCTCAACAGGTACCAGAAAATGAGACTTTAGCAGGAAAAATGAAAAATAAATTTTTCAAAATTTTGTTTTTAATTATTTGACACATAGCAATTGTACATATTTATGAAGTATGGTGTGACATTTCAATACAAGTATATAATGTGTCATGATCAGATCATGGCATATCTATCACCTCAGGGATTTATTATTTCTTTGTGTTAGAAACAATAATAATTCTCTCTACTAGCTAATTTGAAATATCAGTTAATTGTTGTCAATCATATTTATTCTATTATGCTATAAAACATTAGAAGTTATTGCTTCTATGAAACTGCACTCTTATACCCCATAAACATTCTCTCTTCACCTCCACCCCTTCCCAGGCTCTAGTAACTATTATTCTTTGAGGTCAATATTTTAGCATCCACATGTAAGTGAGAATCTGCAATATTTGTTAAAAATTAAAATTGCATATATTAGCTGATGACCTAAAGCTAATAATGTTTTGTATTAGTTGTTTTGTACTCTATATTAATTTTATAATTATTTAAAGTTTTAAAAAAATCATTTCTTGGACTGGGGATGTGGCTCAAGCAGTAGCCTACTCACCTGGCATGCGCGGGGCGCTGGGTTTGATCCTCAGCACCACATAAAAAATAACATAAAGATGTTGTATCCACCGAAAACTAAAAAATAAATATTAAAAAATTCACTCTCTCTCTCTCTTAAAAAGTCATTTCTTAAAATTTGGCTAATATAAGACATGAAATATTATTGACCTCACTCATAATCCCTAAAAAGGAGACAGTTTTGATTAATATTTGATGTTTTTTTTCTGACATATTTTTCTGTGCAACATGTAGTTTTAAATTTAGATGAGTTTTACCTGCCATACAATTATGGCATGGTCACTTCCCCTTGTTATTACTTACTCTTCGTAAAAAATATTCTACATTTCCAGTATTAACAAAGGGTCCTTTAAAAAATAAGATGTTCTCAGAAAGCATCCTATTACAATTTGGAGTAAAGATTCAGTAGCCCAATGCAACATAAACATCCCGTAAATGTGAATCCCATCTACCTTGTGGTCTATATGTCTCAGCAGAGTGCCATGCACAGGAAAGACAGTCAATAAATTGTGTTGGATTTAAAGTAGATCTGGGTAGTAGAAGAAGTCTGGCTTTTTGTAATAGCAGAAAATTGATGACACACCTTTAAGAAATGACAAATGACTTGGCTCAGCTGGTAAATATGGTGTAATTCTCTTAAAACAGTCATGTCTGGTATTTATGCCTTTGTATCAAGCTAAATGTATCAGAACAGGATTTTATGTGTTAGAAAACATGATTTGACTGCTAGTATTTCTAGACTGTTACAATGGGTTATTTCTTTGGGAATACCAACTCATCTTTAAAACCTAGGTCTTGTTACCAGTAGACAATGCAGCACTATTCTATTTTATTCAGTTTATATGCTGTTGGTGGAGAGATCTAATAAGGTGATCCTTTAAAAGAAAAAAAAAAAGAGTGTCCTTTGTTGTTAGGGGTGCACACTCCACTCCTGGGAGGACTGATTCAACTTTAAACCTTACAAAGCCTTCATTCCACCGAGAACATTTAATAACAATGCAAATTCTAGGATCCCTTTCTCCAAGGTTCTGACTTAATTACTCTTGGGTGGTGACCAGCCTTCTCTCCTTGTAACTAGCACCCCAGGGGAGGATGGTGATGTTCACATTCAGAGATAGGTTTTTTCCTTTTATTTGTGCTATGTTGGGTATGTTGAATAAGAACATCTCTGACAGGCAAGAGATTATCTAAAGAATGTTCATTGACTTCTTCCTCTTTTTCTTTCTTTTTTTTTCTTCCTCTTTTTCTTTCCTTGCAAGTTGGCCTTTTATCAAAAAAAATTATATATATATAAAATATATGACTTCAGCTTCTGCCCCTTATTTGAAACCCTTGCTAGAATGGCTATAATTATCCATCTACTTATATTCATTTCCCTCTTGACTCAAATAATCCAAGGAGCAAAGACTTGGGGGTGGGGAGTGCAGCTCTGAGACATCACCTCAGGGCATGCCACTGAGAGAAAAGGTGAGCAAGTGGGTGGAGACCCACAAATCTTCCTATTCTGCTGAAATAGTGCCACTTATCAGCCTTCTCAGTAAGCTGTCTGAATGTCAGACCTCACCATCCTACAAATGTTCAAAAACCACCATTCCAGATGTTGCAAACTATTTTCATGAAATTTTTACTGTGTTTCATTGCAAAGGTAATATATAAATATATTTTCACTATAAAATATCTGAGCAATGTATTTATTCAGTGGATGAAAGTAAGTTATCATTTGGCTAAGTTGAGTATAAAATGTAGCTCCCAAACAAGGGGTTTTCTTTTGTTTTTAGAATGTAAAGGTAGCTCTTAATAATTATGCTGACATGAACTGATTCTCTTCCAGGAAAACCAGGACCTGTGGTGATCCTACTCTTTCCCTTTCAAACACATATTTTTTTTCTCCTTATCCTCTTCATCTCTTGGAAATCACTGTGAAATATGCCGTACTGTGCTATATATTTTGCCACTCACCATTTTTTATATTTTATATTTTAGAAAACCTTGTTTTTAATTATTACAATGTTGCATATGCAATTCACAAAGATCTAAGGCACATGTTTTATAACTGCTGGTTCCTTTCTTTATTTTAATCATTTATGTTTGAGACTTTCTAAAATATATTATGCTGTAAACAGAGGCTATTGATTATTTGAACTTTATTTGGTGACCTGATAGCATGATTATGGATATTGATTTCTGCACTGCAGGCAAATGGGTAAACAGGCTTTTAGGAATTATTTACCCTTATCCTAAATGGTCTTTATGAGTTATTGTACTTATTCACATTATTAATAGAATCATATAATTAAAAATGTATGTAGAACCTAAGAAATGATCAAATACAATTCCATTCCTTTAAAGGTAAGATGCTTATAAAACTAAACTCTGAAACACAAGGAGATTGGACAGATCTGTGATTCTCACCAAGGGTTCCTGGATGCCAAGCCAGTTCTGGTTTCCTTCTCTTTACTAGCTAAGCTTCATGTGCCTCTTGGCACTTCTCCTGGACTAGCAGAATTACTGTGTTATTCACAAATAACATTTAATATTAGTTGTCCCTTCTGTGTATAACAATGCCCCTGCTAAGAAAGATCTGGATCCAAATGACAGAGATCCAAAAAAATTAGACAAAATAAGAGAGAAAATGTATTGATTCATACAATGGAAATGT
This sequence comes from Marmota marmota marmota, assembly GCF_001458135.2. Lineage (NCBI taxonomy): Eukaryota > Metazoa > Chordata > Mammalia > Rodentia > Sciuridae > Marmota > Marmota marmota. The sequence goes on from NW_026000170.1 coordinate 2,101,428, forward strand.
CCAATAGTAGATGTTTTAGTCAGTTGTGTGTTAAAAGCATATTTTGGGTCATGGTTTCAGAGGTTCAGTTCAATATCAGAGGCTGAAAGAAGGATGTGGCACAGGCAAGCAGCTCAGGGCATGTCTACCAGGAAGGAGAGAGAGAGAAAAAACTGTATTCACCGGGGAGAAATATAAGTCCCAAAGGCACACCTCCAATGACCTACTTTCTCCATCCATACCTTATCAACTTACGATTATCCCCCATTTAATCCATACTAGTGGATTAATCCACTGATTAGGTAGCACCTCTTATAATCCAGTCATTCTATCTCTGAACATTCTTGGGTTCTCTTACACGTGAACTTTTGTGGCACACCTCACATCTAAACCATAAGAGGAGATTGGATTAGGGATCTACCAGTAGCAGTGACTCCAGGTGTATTTTCCAAGGCTCTTCAGATCCTGTCATCCTCCTCCTCTTAGGTTTGTTCTTGGGATGACTCAGTGAAGCAACTGGATAGAACTCCCACTTTCTCTTCCTAGACTGTCAAGAGGATCTAATTCTCTAGATGGCTCCCACAGGAGCCAGAGGAAGTTGTTTTTTTTTTTTTTCCCCTGATGCCTCTATCAAGAGTTTCCTACTGAATCACCAACAGAAATTGTGACTCATGATCTCCTAAAACATCACTGTGGCCAGGGAAAAGGTATAATAAACACCCTGATTGACTTAATTTTATTAGGTTCTCTTTGGGGCTGGAGCTGGGGGAAATCTAACTGAAATTACACTGCTGAGAATTTGTAAAAGGGCTTTCCCAAAAGAGAACTTAGGTGCTTTCGTTAAATAATTGAGTTACGAATGATTAGGAGGCAACTGACAAATGGACACGCCATCTGGGAATTCACAAATAACATTTCACAGACCAAGAGGAAAGAAATCACAGATACCAAGGAAAGGTATGACTATTTCTCCTATTATTAAATTTCATGTTGATATTTTGTGTGATATACTCTGCTTCTCGGATAAGTTTTACAAAGCCTTTGTGTATGTGTGTCATTATTGTAGACAATTGAGTTTTTTGGATAAATGACAATTGGCAGTGTAGCTCTTAAAACAATTTGAAGACGTGGAGTCCATTTTACCCAGGGGCAAGGGGACATCAGTGGTGAGCAAGAGTGATGGGGATTGTATAGCACCTTAGACACATTTTTTTGCTGTTGTAAAATTTCAGGCTGTTGAGTTAATTTGTGCAATGACTTTTTGTTGAGAGATTTCTGGCCTCTGAGGGACCATGAGGCTCCCTGGCACTTTTTTTCATTTACTTTAATTTCACCCCAATCTAGGGTTTAGATGACCTCACTCTGTGAACACTAAATAATCCAGAATGGATGCCAAGGACAAGCAGTTCAGAAAGGCAATCAACTAATGATCTTTGTGGTCTTGAGAAAGATTGGAAGGATGCCCTTCAGGTATTTTACGGTGGGAAGTGAGGTGAGGCCATGTGATATACTTTGGCCAATAAAATGTGACTAGAATCAACATGTGCTATTTCCAAGGGAAACTCTGGCAGAATATGATCCAACACTTTCTCTTTCACTACCACGGTACTTTTGGGGGCATTTATAAATGTCACAGAAACCTGTATGAAATGCACTCCCTGCTAGTCTGCTTTAACACCAACAAAAAGTAAAATTCTATTACTAAAAGCCAGGCGTCTGGAAACGATGGAAGGAGTTTGTTGCTCTCTATGCTAAGCAATCAAAATTTAGGGTCACGTGATACTTGATAATAACTTTGTCCATTCCAGTTGATACCAAATTAAGCCTTTTATCTGAAGTGTTAAGACATAAAATAACAATAAAGAAAACTCAATTTCTTTTTTTACTTTTAGTAGGAGGTAAACTTTGAATGTTTAATATTTTTAAACCTCTTGAGTTATGTGATTAATACTATTTGGGGCAGAGGCCATGCAGTGTGTGAGAACTAGATTTTTAGAGTGAATATGCAAAAAGTTTCTTATCCTTCTTTCTTAGACAGTCTAACATCCTTAAAATGAGACCAAGAACAATAAGATAAACAAACAAACAAGCAAACAAAAAAACCCACATTACTTTCATCGGATTGTTTTCCTCTCTCCATTTTAGTGCATACATGATTTTAGAGATTATGACTAAAATCATGTTTCTTCACTACTTTTCTAACTTTCCAAGAGCCTTTAAGTTGTGATAAATATAAAGAAAACACCCAAAGTGCCAATTACATTGCCTTTTCCAAAAAAGATGTGACCTTTAAATTAAAATCAATAAAGCCCTGGCATTTCTTCTTCACACTTTTGGGTGACAAAACACGATTGATAAAGAGAAAAAAGACATAGAAATTTAAGAAAATTTTGGCTAAGCACACTCAGCCACCTACTTGAGAATACACACTCATTTTCTCATTCACTTCTTTAGGGATTTAAAATTTTCATGATTTTCCAAGAAAATGTAGATTTTAGACTTGTTAATCCACTAGTCTAAAATCCTTATGGGGAGCTAACATACAGAATCGTGATTTGGCCTAACTCACGTAAGTAGGAGAGGAGAGAAGCAGATGCTAAGCCTGTATATTCTTTCTACTACATCATGATATGTCAGTCTATCCTGGCTTTAGTGTTTCAAATGCCACACCCAGTGGAAAGGATAAGAGTGCCCTGTAATCTGGCCACCTGCTTTGCTCTCCCCTCCCTCTCATCCTCCTCTCCTATCACTCCACCTTCTGCTGGCCTGCCCAGCCCACTGGGCCTCTGGTTCTCACACCCACCAGGTATTCAAGGTGCCTGGTCCTCTTGCCTGGAGCACCTTTCCATAGACTCCCTTCCTTACCTCCTTCAAATGAGGCTTGACTTGATCTCTGCGTTTAAAATGAAAGACTCCTCCTCCATACACCCTGACTGTTCCTCAGTTTCTCTTTATACTTTCAGGAGGAGGTAAACTTTGAATGTTTTATATATATATATTTAAATACCTTTATTTATTTATTTTTATGTGATGCTGAGGATCGAACCCAGTGCCTCACACATGTATGAGGCAAGCGCTCTACCACTGGGCTACAGCCCCAGCCCCAAATGTTTAATATTTTTAAATCTCTTGAGTTATGTGATCAATACTGTTTGGGGAAGAGGCAATGCAGCATCTGAGTTTTGGGTTTTGGGTTTTGTTTTTTGTTTTTTTTATTTATTGCACAGCATTTTCCAGTTGTAAATATGCTTATTTATATTTATTATTGATTATTTGTCTTGCTCTAGAATGTGACCTTCATGAGATCAGAAATTGTTTTTTTCTCTGCTTTGTTCACTGAATATGCCACATGCCTAGAACAGTCCTGATACATAGTAGGGATTCAAAAATATTCCATGAGTGAATGATTACAGCATAAAATAACATAAATCTGTGACTTAAAAGGAACAAGAACATTTAATCCAAAGACTTATTAGGGGCATACTTATTTGTTTACTATTTGTGTCTGGTTTTTCAAACTCTTCTCTATATAAGAGTAAAGGACTAACATTTGTGAAAAGCTCAGATTATACAAATGGATTTAGGAGTTTCATGTATTTTATATATATATATATATAAAATACATGTAATAAATATATAATGTAATAAATATATATATATAATAAATATATAATATATATATTTTATTTCACAGAAATTATATCAGGCCATTTTTGTTACTGTAGTGAAATACTAGAGATTAGATACTTTATAAAGAAAAGAGGTTTATTTAGTTCACCATTCTGGAGGTTCAAGGGCATGATGCTGAAGTCAGCTCTGATAAAGACCTCATGGTGAATGATTCCATGGCAGTGAGAGTGATCACACAGTGAGACAGGAAGCCAGAGAGCAATTCAGAGGTCAGAATCACTTTTTTATAATAATCCTCTCATATGAATGAATTTGGGTCCCATGAAAGCTACATGAATTCTTTCTGAGAGCATGCCCCCAGTGACCCAGGTACCATGTAGGCACCAGTTCTTACAGGTATCACTATTTCCTCATCATCACATGAGGACCAAGCCTTTACCACATAAATCCTTGAGGGAAAAACTACATGTAGACCCTAGGGGCAACTATACAGTGCTTTTGGGTAGGGTTTTTACTCCTACTTATTGTGGAATTTCAACTGGAGGCTTACATAATTTCTTCAAAGTGCTATAGTTATGAAATATGGGCTTAAATTCATACCTCTTTCCACAGTATTATAGATAAGGAGAGAAAGGAGAGAAGGAATGGATTTGTAAATCCTTTACAGAAACATATTTTGGACAGACATTCCATAGGCTTCTACAGCTTTCCCATGGAAAGTACTCTTCTTTATTCTCAAAAAACAAACAAACAAAAAACTTCAGTCATTGTATATAACCTTCCCCATTATCATTAAATGTCAATAATTTTATCTGACCTTTCAAATTTGGAATTTCAATTTATTTAACAATGTTGGCACTTATACATATAATTCTCATCAATTTGTAAACATTTTTAGCTTAGAACCTTGATCTTTGACCCAAAATGAGTAGTTAATAACTCCCAGATAGCATGCATTTAAAATATAGTCAATATAGAGTTGGGGATAAAAGAAGGAAAAAAACCCAAATTTTCTTGGAATAATCCTGTTCTTTCAGCTTTTTTGTCACTGTGACCAAAATATTTGATGAGAAAAATTTAGAGAAGGAAATTTTTATTTTGTCTCATGGTTTCAGGGATTCAGTCCATGGTTTGTCACCTCCATAGCTCTGGGCCCGAGATGAAGCAGAACATCATGGTGTAGAGGCATGGCAGGAAAAAACAGCTCAGTACATGGTAGTGAGGGGTCGGGGGAGGGAGGGGAAGGAGGAGAGGGAAGGGGGAAAAAGAGAGAAAGAAGCACTTTGCTCACCAGGGATACCATATAAACTCAAAGTCATGCCCCCAGTGACCCACCTCCTCTAGCCATACCCCACCTACCCAGTTACCACTGAGTTAATCCATATCAGTGAATTAGGTTACAACTCTCACTATCCAACCATTTCACCCCTGGACATTCCTGCGTTGTCTCCCACATGAAATTTTGGGCAACACCTCATATCTAAGTCATAAAAAATCATAAACAATTTCAATTTTCTGCTGCATATGAAGAAAGTTTCATTTGGAGAAAGGCCTTTGTCTGGCAAGGCCTATCTAATAACAGTTGCAGAAGTGAGAATTGATGGACATGACAGCAGTTATACTCTTCTAGTTGTCACTCAGACTATTTCCCTGAAGGTAACTGAGGTGTCCTTCTTCAGGCAAGGAAAGTGCTGCCTACAGTAAGACAACATGGATGGGTGGCATTGTTTCACAGAAGAGACTGGACTTGCCCCCCTGAAAAAGGGTTTTTAGGTCAGTTCTTCAGAGAGCTAAATTCATATAAATTATTTTTCCTATTTCTGTATCCTTATTTTCAGTGGGCTGTATGATTTGGGGACTAATTTTTGGGTCCCTAATTTCAGAAATTTTAGTTCATTTTTAGTTCAACTACACTACACATTAGAAAATCAGAGATTGTGGATGCATGTGTTTTATCTTAGGAAATATAGTTTCCTCCTCCCCACCCCCCAATATAAAATGTCCTGTGTAGAGGACAGGAGCAGAGATGGAGACCTATTAATATGATACTTTTCTCTAAAAAATTCCCATTGTCAGATATTTAGAGTTCCTATTCTATGCATTCTCACTGTCAGAGTTTTACTAGATGAAGAACTGCTAGAAATTGTGAGTTGGGTTTAGAGTGAAGCACATCAACCTTCCACTCATCTGTGTCCTGAGAAAGGCATTGCAAATAATCCAAGCACATATGGAGGGAGGAGGTTGGAGGGGACAGTCAATTTTTTGGATAGATCTTTGCCTCACTCAAAGAAAGCAAACAGAAACCTACCCATGTGTGAGGAAACTATCGCCGACCAGAGGAAAGGCAATCACATTCACAAGCCTCACTGAACTACTGAAGTGTCTAGAAGTGAGTTTCAGAGAGGCTCACACTTTCATCAGAGAACAGAAAAGGGACTCATTAGAGAAGAAGATAAAGAGATGAAGAAGCAGCAAAATCAGAAAAATTTTGTTGACAGAACAAAAAAAAATGCCTCAGAAAAAAATAATCTAGTAACAGAATTAAAATTTATGTCCTCTGCAATAAAGAGAACTAATAATGCTATAGAAAAATCAGTCAGGGATATTCTCATCAAGAAAATCAAGAATTTGAAGGCAAAAAGACAAGCAGAAATTAAAAAAATAGATAAGAATGGCATAACCTATAAATAATAAGTCTGCCTAGAGAGAACAAAAATAATTAAATGAATTTAAATAAAAAAAATAACAAATTTGATGACTTATATATGCAAATTGGGAAGGCTCAATCTAGTCTAAGAATAGTGAATGAAAAGAAACTCAGGCATACATATTTCATGACAAATACATTTAGATTTTAAAAATAAGAAAAAGGTACCTTATGAGAATTTAAGCAGAGATTCTATTTATTCCAAAAAATATGGTAGTCTTTAGTGTTTAATTATGCAGTATCAAAGCAAGATGTCAGTGCAATAATACAGAACTCTGGTGGGGAAAAAGATGGGGAAGAGAAGATATTGGGGTTATATTTTGAGATGTTAGCTTGCCACTGGATTGTTCAAGTAGCATTCAAGTTACCAAATATGATAGTAGGGCCTGGTGAGATAGGAAAGAATATAAATGGAAATGTAAGTAGTGGGGAGGATGACATGGTTCATAATCAGAGCAGTGAGGAGTTGATAATTCTGAGTAGAAGAAGCCTCAAGGGAAGGAGAACCTGACAGCAGATTTGAAAAGCAAAGGGAGGGAAGGGTGGGAGATGGTGGAGCCTAGGAGTCTGCTTTCCACGCTGCTCCATGGCTTGAGACCAATTTAGAGGATCAACAGCTTCTCAGCGAGGTGGGTGAAAGAGGGATTTCACTGGGATTTAATAGTGGACACTCAGAGCAGCTGGGGGCGGGGCTCAGAGGGTTGGATATAATAAAGTAAAGAAAGTCCATCACAGGTGGTTGCCAGAGCTGACTCAGCGTGGATAAAAGGAGGGGGACTAGACAAAGCTGCACTTCAGGTTGTGCCATGGGGAGAAATTTGAGATCAAAAAAGGTGCGTGAACTTACCTGAACCAAGAGGCAGCAAACTGTAAATGTTCTTGACAAGCACATTTGGGTGTTAAATAAGCAAGTGCTATGTCCCCACTGGCTACAGAAAACTAAGGCAGAAGGCATCATGGGGGGAGCCTCCTGCCCTGTGACATCTTCAGGACTCAGGAGGTTAGAGAAAATGAATAAAGTCCCACACACATCCACAGCATCCCAGCAGGCACATATGAGGGACGTGGGTGGTATCTGGTATAACATGAGAGAAATGGGTGTGGAGTAGACCGTACCCAGGGGGAATGCAGAGACAGTACCCCGGGAATGCACAGATCTGGTAGGAAGGGTCAAAACACGAATCAACTGTAAATCTTAACCCATCCTGCCTCATACTGGTGAGAAGGAAAATAGTCTTATATCAAACAACTTCAATTTTACGCCACTCCAACTGGTAACTCGGAGAGCAACACATAATAGGAAGGGGTTAATGTCCTCAATCCTTTTTCTATCAATACCTTTATTCAAGAATAATTGGTAAGAAAGACTATTGGACATAGACATCAACCACCAATTCTGGTCAAATATTTTGATGACTTCACTGGAGAACATCCCTTCAGTCTACATCAAGACATTGGATTTTTATTTCTTTTTTAATATGTACATGTGTATATATACATATATAATATTCATACATTATAAATAATTATTTTTTTCTTATTCCTTTCGCACGCGTGTGTGTGTGTGTGTGTGTGTGTGTATGCATGTGTGTCAATTCTGACTATCCTGGTTCTTTTAAGGATGTATATATGAACACTTATGTGTCTTGTTTTCTCTTATATTCAGCATTTTTAAAAATGTAATTATCTTATCCTAGTATTGTCTTGTGAAGGATTTAGTTCATTAAATTGTATATCTTAGTTTGATTTTGTTTTATTTTCATGTTTTTCTTTATTTCCTTTTTAATCTTATCTTCTCCTGCTATCAGCCTAATTCCATTGTTCATTCTCTCTCTGTCTCAATATTTTGCTGCTTCTATTCCCCCCGTTTCTGTATAAACATCACCTGCTACTGCTCTTCTGCATTCTCTTTTTTGCTTTGTGAAATTGTGAAGTCTTCTCTAACTTCCTAATACATTTATTTTTCCTCCAATTAATTGTATTTTACCATTATTAATAACCAAATGTTTTTTCCATCCTTGCCCCCACCATTAAGGCTAATACAATCATTACCATTGTGGATAACATAGCTGAAAACTCTATTTGCTTTAAAGCTAGAGTTAGTTCATGGTTTTTGTGTTCACTACTGACAATTGCTGAATCCACCATTCCTGTTTATTGGTGGAAACTAATGTTGAAGACATAATAGTAGGATCTGGATATTCACTTGAACATTATTTACTATTTGTTATTTGCAACAATTGTTAGTATTGCTTATTTTGTCCTCATTCTGTGAGGTACTCAGCACCTATAGGAATATTAAAAGTTCATAGGCTAGAGATTCTGCAGCAGAATTCAGTATTCCCTCACATTACTCCAACTCAAAGAAGGGAAAAGACAAAATCCCCAAACCATCAATATAGACCCAAGGAGGAACAATCATACAAGGAACTTAGGTTCCACCCCTGGACACTTAATCATACATGGAAAACAAAGCAAAGTCCCCAAACAAATAAGAAAACTATACACAAAAGGACATGAGGTGGAGGAACCTACTTTAATTGGTGCAAGACCAAGACCTCTGAAAACATGAGAAAACAGGCAAACAAATCTCCCCCCCCCAAAATCCACAATCCCCCAACAAATTCATAGTAAATAAAACCTAGAGAAAGATTAAAAAAAACTGATTATCAAAATGTTCAATGAATTAAAAGAAGATCTAAAGAAGGAATTAAGAGAGCAAATATAGCAGATGAAAGACCATTTTAATAAAGAAACAAAAATAGTACAAAGAAGTCAAGCAGAACTCCTAGAAACGAAAGACAAAAATTAATCAAATTACAAACCCACTTAAGGCATCAATAAAAGACTAGCTGGTGTTAAAAATAGAACCTCAGTCCTTGAAAACAGAATTTTAGGCACTGAAGGTAAGTTATATGATCTTGAATACACAGATAATAGTAAAAGAAAAAATATATAGAACACGACCAGAACATGCAAGAACTTTGAGACAACTTTAAAAGACCAAACTTGAGAATCATTGGGCTAGAAGAGAATGTGGAGACACAAACTAAAGGTATAAAGAACATTTTCACTGTGTTACAGAAAACGACTTCCATATCAGATAGACATAAAGATTGACATCCATATACAGGAGGCTTAGAGGACACCAAATAGATACAACCAAATGAGAAGCTCACTGATACATAATCAAAATGCCTAACACGGAAAACAAGAAAATAATATTTAAAGTCCTGTAAATGGATGAAAATGGAGAATAACATGCTAAGTGAAATTAGCAAATCTCACAAACTCAAAGGTAAATGTTTTCTCTCACATGCAGAAGATAGAGTAAAATAAAGAAAAGGGGGAGAGAAGGATAAGAGATTACATAAGGAACCAATCAAATACAAATTTATAGAAAGAAAGTCTAGGAGAGTAGTGGAAAAAGAAGTTGGGAGGTGGGAGGGAAAAGTAGAGGAAAAAGAGGGATTATCAACTGAAATCAATCTCCATGCATGTTTAAGTTTGTTGAGATGAACCCAACTATGATGTTTATGATGTTTAGATCATAAAGATCTAATAAAGAATTAGATTAAAAATAACAAAAGCAAATGGAAAGTGCACACACACCAGCTTTGAACCCTAAGGTATTTAAGGTTAATAGTGAGAAATGTTCACTTGAGCGGGCTGTCAAAGGTCTTACTTCAAGAAGAGTCAGAATATTGGAAAAAGAATATTTTTAGACTAAAGTAAGTCTTTATGGTTTGGAAGAGCAATATAAACAATTCATAAAGAAATTAAAATAAATTCAATCCCAGGAGTCAAAGAAATTCAAATTAAAGCAAGATAGACACACTTTTCATTTCCAATTTGGCACAAGTGTTATTCAATATTTTTGATGCTGTGGCTAAATTGTCTTACACATTCTCTGTAAAGATTTAAATGGTGTAATCTTTTTGGAAGGCATTTTGGTAATGTACACAAATGTATTAAAATTGTATATACTTTGATGCTGCTATATCTTTGCTCTTCACACCTAAGATTTCATCTTAGATGTTGTAGTATATTATAGGAAGAATTTTTAAATTTTGTGATATTGGGTTGTAAGCCTTTCCTTTTGCTCTCATAATATACCGTTCTTCCTTTACACAGGACTTATTATAATCTGTTATAGTTGCCTGTTTCCTTAAACACACACACACACACACACACACACACACACACACACACATATGCTCATTCATTCATTTAGAGACGGGGGAGAGGGAGAGGGTGAGGGTGCAAGAAGAATGGAAGAGAAAGAGAAGAGAAGGAGATTTTTAGATCACATTTATCAAGATGCTACAACCCTAGGTAACTAGGGTTGGAGTTTATAGTTTTACTTTTCTCTATTTTGCTTGTTTGTATTTTAAAGAATTTCTTTGACTTTTATATCTTTTACTTTTATACTGATAGTTTCAACAAAACTAATTTGAGAACAACATAGATTTTAAGCCAGCATTATTCCTCAGGGTTAACTCAAATGTCAATAAAATAATTAAGAAAAAAACTGCAGTGTCTTCATTTGGAGACTGAAAATGAAATGGATTATCTATAAAGTAATAGGGAAGGATGGGTGTTGTGATAAACTAGAGAGTATGAGCCCATTTAAATGGCTTAGTTTTAAAATTCAAAAATTTGGGCTGGTTTAATAAAACATACTTGTAAGCAGAATTTGACCTTCAGCAGTTTGGCCTTAAGCAACCTCTGCTTAAGTCCAGAAGAAAGGCAAGGTTCTGTTCTATCATCATCATCATCATCATACAACACTGCTTGGGAAGTTCTTATTGATTACAATGAGACAGGGGAAAGACATGCTTTATTAGAAATAATAAGAACAGTATTTTCACTTGTAGTTGGTGTGATTATTGCTTGAGAAATTCCACATTAATCTATCAACACACAAATAGCATAATTTAGCCTGGTGGCTGCTGCTACACAATATCAAAAATTCTACAAATTTGCTACATTCCCTGAATTACCAGTTAGAAAATATAGTAACTAATCTAGTACACTGAGCATACCCAATTAACTTTGAACTTCCCTCTTACAAGTGAGATACTCCGATGGAGTATAGTAACCTAACAAGAATTTTAAGAAATTATGAGAACTTTTTTTTTTTTGTTGTTATGAGGATCAAACCTGGGGCCTTATGTGTGCTATATGGGTGATTTACTGCTGAGCTATACCCTCAGCCAGAGAACATTTTAGATGACATAAAAGTGAATAGAATTGCATCAGTGAAAAAAAAATAGCAGAAATATTTGCATACAACATATAGAAGAAATTTGTAGAATTAAGAGCACATCTTCAATCACAAAATCCTGGAAAATTTCAGTCCTTCTGTTAACATTCACATGGAAAGAGCCATGGGAAAATTATGTGTGTAATTGGTGAAGATGCAAGAGCATCGAGGCCATTTCTCTCCTAAAACATTGTCATTGACAACAGATGCATCTTTCTTTAGGTTAAAAATTCTAAGACTATTCTAAATTATATACATGCTTTGTCTGTGATTTCTAGCTGTGAGAATTCTTTCAGTATAAATAGTGATTCTCAGTTGAAACTGGAGAGATTGTTGGTTGTTGCAACAACTAGGGATTTCTACTGGCATGTAATTACCAGGTGCTAGGAATACTAAGTATTCTGCCATATGCAGGACAGCCCTTTATAAAACTGTACAATCTTATCCCAGATGATCCAGATCAATACTCTCTAACAGAAATACAATTTCAAGCCATACATGAAATTTTAATTTCTCTAGTCGTGTTAACAAACTAAAAAGAAGCAAGTAAAATTAATTCTAACATATTAAATATAACCAAAATATATATAAAATATCACATTTACATGGGATCAATATAAAATTATTCACAATGTAGTAATTATATTTTTGTTTGTACCAAGTCTGAAATCCAGGGTATTTTATACTTAAATTGTATTTCAATTTGAATACTAAACTTTCATTGGAATGACTTGATCTACATTTATATTTCGAAAAACCCAATTTCAAAAAGATATTCATATATCATTGATGTTCCAGACATATTTAAAAGTTCTCTAAACAATATTTTTGTGTATATTTCAGCAAATTGCAATTGTCATTCATTGTAAAATTTGCAATATATTTTTTCTAGTCTCTTTTTCCTTTACTGTTTTGATTGAAGTACTTGCTTTTATATAACCATTTGATTCTGCACCAATAATATGCCTAAATATTTTATTGTAAAAATAAAATTAAATAAAATTTTAGTTACTTTTACTTATTTTCTAAACTATAAGCACAGTTTGTTATTACTTAAGTATTTTGTGTGTGTGTGTGTGTGTGCAAAGCAGTGTGTTAATTTTTTTCCATATTTTTTATTGGTTCATTATAGTTGTACATGATGGTGTGATTTGTTGTTACATATTCATACATGTATACATGCACAGAATATAACAATATAATTTAGCTAATTTCATTCTCCAGTATTTTCCCTTTCCTTCCCTCCTCCTGTCTTTAGTCCCTTTCCTCTACTCTACTGATCTCCCTTTGATTTTCACGAGATTTCCCCTTCTACTTCTCTTTGCATTTTTCCTCTCTAGTTTCCACATATGGGAGAAAGTATATGATCCTTGACTTTTTTTTTTTTTTTAATATTTATTTATTTTTTTTAGTTCTTGGCAGACACAACATCTTTGTTTGTATGTGGTGCTGAGGATCGAACACGGGCCGCACGCATGCCAGGCCAGCGCGCTACTGCTTGAGCCACATCCCCAGCCCTGATCCTTGACTTTTAAAGTTTGGCTTATTTTGCTTAACATAATATTTTCAAGTTCCATCCATTTTCTTGCAAATGACATAATTTCATTTTTCTTTATGGCTGAATAAAACTCCATTGTGTATATGTAACACAGTTTATCTGTTCATCCATTGATAGATACCTAATCTAGTTCCATAGTTTGGTTATTGTGAATTATGCTGGATAAACATAGGCATGCATATATTGCTATACTATGCTGACTTTAATTCTTTAGGATAACTTCCAAAGGATTCATATAGCTGGGTAATATGGTGTTTCCATTCCTAGGCTTTTGAAAAAAAAACAACACTCCATATGGATTTTTATAATTGTTGTACTAATTTACAATCACACCAACAGTGTAAAGTGTTCCTTTTTTACTCTACAAACCCTCCTCCAGCACTTATTATTAGTTGTATTATTGATGACTGCCATTCTGACTAGAGTGAGATAAAATCTCAGTGTGGTTTTGATTTTCATTTTCATAATTGCTAGTGATATTGAATGTTTTTTCATCTATATGTTGGCTACTTGTATATCTTCTTTTGAGAATTATCTGTTTGGTTCTTTTGCCTGTCTGTTAATTGGGTTATTGGGATTTTTGGTGTTCATGTTAAGGTTTTTTGAGTTCTTTATATATTCTGGATATTAATCATCTGTCAGAAGAGTAGTCAGCAAAGATTTTCTCCTATTCAGTAGGTTATCTCTTCACATTTTTAACTTTTTCTTTTGTGGTGCAGTATCTTTTTAAATTTGGTGTAATTTTATTTATTAACTCTTAGCATCATTTCGTGAGCTCTAGATATTCTACTGAGAAAGTCATTGGTGTACTTATGTTTGAATATTGACCCTATGTTTTCTTCTTGGTATTGCATACTTCCTAATATGATTCCTACATCTTCAAACCATTTCAAGTTGGCTTTGTACAAGGTGATAGACAATAACCTAGCTTCATTAGTCTACATATGGATAACCAGTTTTCTGAATACCATTTGTTAAAAAGGCTGTATTTTCTCCAACATAAGTTTTGGGCACCTTTTTCAAGAATCAGATGACTGTATCTGTGGGAGTTTGCCTCTCTGTCTTCTCTTCTGTTCCACTGTTCTATGTCTGCTCTTATGGAGTACCACACAGTTTTCCTTACCATAGCTTTGTAGTATAATTTGAAGTCTAGCATTGTGATGCTTCCAGCATTGCTTCTTTGGCTTGGAATTGCTTGGTCTATTCTGGGTCTTTTATTCCTCCAAATACATTTTGAGACTGTTTCTTCCTAGTTCTGTGAAGAATGTCCTTGGTTTTGTGATGGAGATTACATGGAATCTGAATATTGCTTTAGGCAGTATGGCTATTTTAACAATAATGAGGTTGCTAATCCATGATCATGAGAGGTCTTTCCATCTTCTATAGTATTCAATTTTTTTTCATTGTTATACAGTTTTGTTGTAGAGATCTTTTACCTCCTTTGTTAAATTTATTCCTAGGAATTTTTTAAAGGCTATTTTGAATAAAATTGTTTTCCTGATTTTTTTCTCACAAAATTCATTATTGGTATACAAGAAAGCTGTTGATTTTTGTATGTTGACTTTGTAACCTGAATCTTTGCTTAATTTATTAGCTCTATCAGTCTTCTGGTGGAGGTTTTTGGATCTTCTAAATGTACAATCATACCTTCTGCAAATAGTTATAATTTGACTTATTTTCCTATTTTTATCAATTTTATTTCTTCTCTTGCTAATTGCTCTGGCTAGAATTTCTGGTACTATGTTGAATAAGAGTGGTGATAGCAGACATCCTTATCTTGGTCCAGATTCTAAGGGAAATGTTTTCAGTTTTTCCCTATTCACTATGATGTCTACTTTGGTTTTTCTCTATATAGCCTTTATGATGTTGAGGTAAATTTTTCTATCCTTAGTTTTTTCAGTATTTTATCATGATTGAGTGCTCAATTTTTTTGAAGGCTTACTCTGCATCTATTGAGATGACTAAATGATTTTTGCCCTTAATTTTATTTTTGTGATGAATTACATTTATTGATTTGCATATGTTAAACCATCCTTGCATCCAACTTGGTCATGATGTTGAATCTTCTTCTTATTACTCTTCTTTTTTAGGATGCTTATATTCTTTTTAAAATTATTTATTTATTTTTTTTGTATGCAGTACTGAGAATCAAACTCAGTGCCTCATACGTGTAAGGCAAGTGCTCTACCACTGAGCCACAACCCCAGCCCTCAATCTTCTGAATATATTGTTGAATATGATTTGCTAATATTTTATTAAGGATATGTGCATTTAAATTTATGAGGGATATTGGTCTGTAGTTTTATTTCCTTGGTGGTACTCTTACCTGTTTTTGGTATGAATTTCATAGAATGAATTTAGAAGTGTTCCAGACCTTTATAATTTATGAAATGATACAGCATTAGGTATTTATTTGATATCATTCTGATTTTTCTCATAAATATAAACATAAGCACTCATAAATATAAACTTTCTATTATAGCTTCCTTTATAGGGTCCCAGAGGTGCTGGTGTGTTCTATAAATATTCTCATTTGATTCTGAGGACTTTTAGTTTTTTCCAATTTTGTCTATCACACATTCATTATTCATAGGTATATTGTTTAGTATCCATGAGTTTGTGTGGTTTCTGAAAGGATTTTTGGTGTTAACTTCAAATTTCATTCCACTGTGATCAGATAAGGTACAAGGAAATGGTTTTTATATTTGCTAAGAGTTGCTTTATGGCCTAAAATATGATCTATTTTGAAGATGATTCCATGAACTACTGAGAAGAAAGTGTATTAGGCAGTGGTTAGATGAAATATTCTATCGACTTCTGTTAAGTCCATTTAATTCATAATTGTTTCAGGTCATAAAGTCTTTATGTCTAAAAGACTTATTTGTTGGTAAGGGAGATGGGTTGAAATTACCCAATATTATTGTACTGAGGGTCTATTGGAGACTGTAGTTTGAATACTGTTTTATGTAATTAGGTTCACCAATATTTTGAGCATAAATATTTACTATCATTATTATTTTTTCTTCTTCTTCTTACTCTCCTCCTCCTCCTTCTTCCCCTCACCCCTCCTCTTCCCCTTTCTTCTCCTTTCAATTGTCCTTTTCTTTCTTCTTCTACTTGGAATTAAACCCAGGGCCACTCAATCACTGAGCCACATACATCCCCTTCCCTTTTTTTTATTTTATATTTTTATTTTGAGACAGGGTCTCACTAAGTTGCATAGGGCCCTGCTAAGTTGCTGAGGCTGGCCTTGAATTTGTAATCCTCCTGACTGAGCCTTCTGAGCTGCTGGGATTACAGGTTTGAGCCACTGCCTGGTTTCATTATAACTTTTTGTTGGATTGTTTTCTTAGCCTGTATGAAGTTACCTACTTCATCTTTTTCTGAGCTAAATTTTGCCTTGAAGTTTACTTTATTGGGACATGAAAGTAGTTATTGCTTCTTATTATCAGGATCTATTTGTTGAGTATATCAATTTCCATCTTTTCACTTTTAGTCTGTTTTTGCCTATAAGTCCCCTGCAAATAACATACAGTTGGGTCTTATTTTTTAATTCATTCATCCAACTTATGTCTTTTGAGGAGAGTTGAAACCACTTATATTCAATATTATTATAAAGAAATGTTTATTAATTTCTGCTATTTTGATTTGTTTCTAACATTGAATTTGGTCCTATTTTTCATTTACTTAGCTGCTCTTTAAATGAGATTTGTTTATTTGTGAGCTCTGTGGTTTCTCTTTGATTTGTTGTGTGTGAAGGACTTCTTAAAGTATTTTCTGTAGTGCCTGCTTAGTACTCATGGATTCCTTTAGTTTATGCTTATCCAGCATAACTAAAATTCTAAAAAATAACATTACTGGATATAGTAATCTTTGTTGACAGTTATTCTCTTTCAGGACTTAGAACACACAAAAAAATCCTTCTGAGATTTGTAGAGTTTGTGCTGAGCAACTGTAAGTAATTTTAATTGGCTTGTATTCAAATGTGCTCTGACCCTTTTTCTCTGGAGTGTTTTAATATTCTATCCTTGTGTTTTTTATGTTAAGAGTTTTCAATGTAATATTTTGTGGGGTAATTTTATTTTGGTCTTGTCCATTTACAGTTTGGAATGTCTTCAGTATCTGGATGTCTATCTCATTCTTAAGGTTTGGAAATTTTTGTTATTATTTCCCTGAAAAATTATCCATGCCATTAATCTGCATCTCACAATCTTCTTCAATTTCAGCAATTCTTAAATTTTGTCTCTTAATTTTTTCCCAGAGTTTTTGCATATGTTGGTCATAATTACTTATTTTCTATATTACTGAAAGAAGATGTGATGCGAGACAAATCACCGGAGAGGTTCCACTTTATTACAAAAGGCTGTGGGCTTGTATAGATCTAAGGATAGGTGGCAGGGCTTAGGTAGATGACGGGTCACCCATTTATTGGTAGGTTCTTCCTGATGTCAGTTCTGGAGCCCACAAAATTAGTTCTTATTGGGGCTAAGGTTTCCCGCCGGTGGGAGTAAGCATTGGCGCTGGTGGGAGTTTTTGGCGCCTGCAGGAGATGGAGAGGAAGAGAAGCACCTCAGGCACCATGTTGGGTTTTTTTGGGTGTGGCTGCCGGTATACCTTTTTCCAACAATTACTGTTTGAATATTCAAGATCAACTGCTTTGTCTTCCAGCTCTAAGGATTCTGTCTTCAGCATAGTCTAGTCCATTAGAGACTTTCAACTGAAAGTTTCATTTGATTTATTGTATGTTTCACTTCCAAGATTTGTGTTTTTTTAAATCAATATCTCTATCTCCTATTGAAAGTCTCATTTATGGCCTGCACTGAAAAAAGTTTGAGAAACATAGAGAAAACAAGGTAAAGTGAGATAAAAAGAGAACAAGATAATTTGATTGTCAGACAGGAAACAAAGGAGAAAAAAGAAAAACAAACAAACAAAAATGAAACCAAAAAAACAAACCAAAAACCCTAACCCTCAAATTACATGAAAAATAATTATCATAAAAAATGCTTAAAAATGAGAAAAAGAAGCAAATGTGTACATATATTCATGCGCCAATCACCATAGCAAGAACATCCCAAAATACACCTTTTTTTGTGTTAATATATTATTTTTTTAATTTTAAATTTGTTCTAATTAGTTATACATAACAGTAGAATGCATTTTGACACATCATACGTATATGGAGTATAACTTCTCATTCTTCAGGTTGTATATTATGTAGAATTACACAGGTAATGTAATCATATATGCACATAGAGTAGTAATGTCTGATCCATTCTATTATCATTCCTACCTCTATACCTTCATCTCTCCCTTCACTCCCCTCTGTCCAACACAAAGTACCTCTATTCTCCTCCCCCTTACTGTTAATTAGCATTTGACCTTTGTTTCTTTGGGATTGGCTTATTACACTTAGCATGATATTCTCCTGTTCCATCCATTTACTGGCAAATGCCATAATTGCATTCTTCTTTAAGGTTTAGTAATATTCTACTGTGAATATATACTACAATTTCACTATCCATTCATCTCTTGAAGGGCATCTAGGTTTGTTCCATAGCTTAGCTTTTGTGAGCTGAGTTGCAATAAACATTGATGTGGATGCGTCACTGTAGTATGCTGACTTTAAGTCCTTTGGGTATAAAACTAGAAGTGGAAGAGCTGAGTCAAACAGTGGTTCCATTCCAAGACTTCTGAGGAATCTTTATACTGATTTCCATAGTGGTTGCACCAATTTGCAGTCCCACTAGCAATGTATGAGTGCACTTTTTGCCCTACATCCTTGCCAACATATATTGTTGCTGTATTCTTGATAATTGCCATTTGACTGGAGTGAGATGGAATCTCAGTGTAGTTTTGATTTGCATTTCTCTAATTTCTAGAGATGTTGAACATTGTTTCATATATTTGTTGGTCGATTGTATTTCTTCTTCTATGAAGTGTCTATTCAGTTCCTTAGCCTGTTTATTGGTTGGGTTATTTATTTATTTATTGGTGTTAATTTTTTTGAGTTCTTTATCTATCCTGGAAATTAATGCTCTATTTGAGGTGTGTGTGGTACTTATCTCTCATTCTGTAGGTTCTCTCTTCATATTATTGATTGTTCACTTTGCTGTAAAGAAGCTTTTTATTTTGATTCCGTCCCATTCATTGATTCTTGATGTTAGTTCTTATGCTTTAGGAGTCTTGTTAAGGAAGTCAGTTCCTAAGCTGACATGGTCGAGTTTTGGGCCTACTTATTCTTTTATTAGGCACAGGGTCTCTGTTATAATGTCTAAGTCTTTGATCCACTTTGAGTTGATTTTTGTACAGGGTGAGAGATAGAGGTTTATTTTTATTTTGCTATATATGGATTTCCAATTTTCCCAGCACCATTTGTTGAAGAGGCTATCTTTTCTCCACTGTATGTTTTTGGTGCCCTTGTCCAGTATGAGATAACTCTATTTATGTGAGCTTGTCTCTGTGATTTCAATTCTGTACCATTTATCTATGTGTCTGTTTTGGTGCCAATACCATGCTGTTTTTGTTACTACATCTCTGTAGTATAACTTAAGGTCTAGAATTGTGATGCCTCTGCCTTCACTTTTCTTGCTACAGATTGCTTTGGCTATTCAAGTTCTCTTATTTTTCCAAATAAATTTCATGATTGCTCTTTCTAGTTCTATGAAAAATCTCATTGGGATTTTAATAGGGATTGAATTAAATCTGTATAATGCTTTTGGTAGTATGGCCATCTTGACAATGTTAATTCTGCCTACTATCCAAGAGATTGTGAGATCTTTCCATCTTATCAGATCTTCTTCAATTTCCTTCTTTAGTGTTCTGTAGTTCTCATTGTAGAGATCTTTCACCTCTTTCACTAGATTGATTTCCAAATATATATATTTTTGAGGCTTTTGTGAATGGGGTAGTTTTCCTAATTTCTCTTTCAATGGATTCATCACTGTTGTATACAAACACATTTCATTTATGGGTGTTAATTTTATATCCTGCAGCTTTGTTGAATTTATCTGTTAGTCCTGGAAGTTTTCTGGTGGAATTTTTTGGATCTTCTAAATACAGAGTCCTGTCATCAGCAAAAAATCATAGTTTGAGTTATTCTTTTTCTTTTCATATTTCTTTCTTCTGTCTCATTACTTGGGCTAGAGTCAAGGATGATGTTGAATAAAACTGGTGAAAGAAGGCATCCTTGTCTTCTTTCAGATCTTAGAGGGAATGCTTTCAAGTTTTATCTATTTAGAATAACATTGGCCTTGTGTTTAGCATAGATAGCTTTTACAATGTTGAGGTATGTTCCTACTATCCCTAGTTTTCCTGATGTTTTTAACATGAAAGGGTGCTGTATGTTGTCAAATGCTTTTTCTACATCTATTGAGATGATCATATGATACTTTTCTTTAAGTCTATTGATGGGATAAATTACGTTTATTGGGATAAATTACGTTCATTGATTTCCACATGTTGAACCAAACGTGCGTCCTTGAGGTGAGCCCCACTTGATCGGAATGCACTATATTTTAATATGTTTTTGTATGCAATTTGCCAGAATTTTATGAGAAGTTTTGCATCTATGTTCATCAGGATGTTGGTCTGAAGTTTTCTTTCCTTGATGTGTCTTTGTTTGGTTTTGTGTCAGTATGATATCATAAAATGAGTTTGGAATGGTTCCCTCCTTTTCTATTTCATGGTATAATTTGGGAAGTATTGGTGTCAATTCTTTGAAGGTTTTGTAGAACTTGCCTGAGAATCCATCTAGTTCTGAGCTTTTTTTAGTTGGTATGCCTTGATGGTGTCTTCTATTTCATTGCTCGTTATTGATCCGTTTCAACTGTGTATGTCCTATTGATTCAGTTTGGGTAGGGCATATGTCTCTAGATATTTGTCAGTGTCTTCAATATTTTCTATTTTATTGTAATATAAATTTTCAAAAATAGTTTCTGATTATCTTCTGTTATTAAGTAGTGTCCTTTGTGATATTTCTTTTTTCATCATGAAATTTAGTAATTTGCTTTCTCTCTCAAGTAATTTGAGTTTCTCTTCATTAGTGTAGCTAAAGGTTTATCAATTTTATTTACTTTTTCAAAGAACCAATTTCTTGTCAATTTTTTTTGAATTGTTTCTTTGTTTTAATTTCATTGATTTCAGCTCTGATTTTAATTATTTTCTGTTTCCTACTGTTTTTGGTGTTCATTTGTTCTTCTTTTTCTAGGGCTTTGAGATCTGATGTTAGGTCATTTATTTGTTGACCTTCTGTTCTTTTAATGAATTAACTCAATGTGATGAACTTTCCTCTTTGCACTTCCTTCATAGTGTTCCAGAGATTTTAATATTTTTTATCACTCTTATGAACTGTAAATATTGTTTTATTTCATCCCTGATTTCTTCTGCTATCCATTCATCATTCAATAGCGTATTATTTAGTGTCCAGGTGTTAGAGTATCTTCTCCTTTATATTGTATCATTGATTTCTAATTTCATTCCATTATGATCTGATATAATGCAGGGTATTATCTCTATTTTTTTTTTTCGTATTTGCTTAGAGTTGCTTTGTGGCATAAGGTGTAGTCTGTTTTAGGGAAGGATTTGTGTGCTGTTGAGAAGAAAGTGTAGTCACACATTGGTGGGTGAAATAGTCTATATATGTCTAGTGAGTCTAAATTATTGAATGTATTATTTAGTTCTATGGTTTCTTTGTTGTTATTTGAAGGATCTATTCAATGGTGAGATGTGTTAAAGTCACCCAGTATTATTGTGTTGTGGTCTATTTGATACTTAAAGTTGAGAAGGCTTTGTTTGATGTATGTAGATGCTCCATTGTTTGGGACATAAATACTTATGATTGTTATGTCTTATTGATGTATAATTCCCTTAAGCAGTATGGAATGTTCTTCTTTGTCCTTTCTGATTACCTTTGGCTTAAATTTCACTTTATCTGATATGAGGATAGAAACCCCTGCTTGTTTACAAAATCTATGTGAGTGAAATGTTTTTTCCCCCCATCCTTTCACCCTCATTCTGTGGATGTCTTTGCATATGAGTTGAGTCTCTTGGAGATAACATATTGTTGAGTCTGGTTTTTTAATCCACTCTGCCAGTCTATGTCTTTTGATCAATGAGTTTAGGCTCTTAGCATTCAAGGTTATCCTTGAGATATGATTTATATTCCTGGTCATTTTGATTTATTTCTGGTTTTTAATTTGAATTAGTTTCTCCTTTGATTGCCTATTACTTTAGTGTAGTTCCTCCCTTTGCTGGTTTTCATTTTCTTTTTTAAAAATTTCATCTTCATGGAATATTTTATTGAGACTATTTTGTAGTGAAGGATATCTAGTTCTTTTAACTCTTGTTTGTTATGGACGATTTTTATATTATCTTAAATTCTAAAGCTTCATTTTACTGGATATAGATTTTTTGTTTGACATCCATTTTCTTTCAGAGCTAGGTATATGTTATTCCAGGACCTCCTAGCATTGAGGGTCTGGGTTGAGAAATCATCTGAGATCCAAATTGGTGTTCCCCTATATGTAATCTGTTATTTTTCTTTCACATTCTTTAAAATTCTATCTTTATCCTGCATGTTAAAGATTTTCACTATAATATACATGATGTGGGTGTGTTTAATTTTGTAATTTTGTACATCTGTAAGCCTCTTGTATTAGATTTTTCCATTTCATTCTTCAGATTTGGGAAATTTTCTGATATTATTTCATTGAAAATTTGTACAATCCTTTGGTTTGTATCTCTACACTTTCATCTATACCAATAAATCTTAAATCCAGTCTTCTCATGTTATCCCATAATTTTTGAAAGTTCTGTTCATGGTTTCTTAACATCTTCTCTGCATGGTAAACTTTATTTTCAAGATTATATATTTTGTCTTCATTGCCTGAGGATCTGTCTTCGCAGTGGTTTAGTCTGTTGGTGATGCTTTCAATTGAATTTTTAATTTGGCTTATTGTTTCCATCATTTTGAGGATTTCTAGTTGGCTTTCTTTCAGAATCTCTGCCTCTTTCTCAAAGTGACCTTTTACTCCTGTATATTCTCTCTGATTCCATTCCTTATACTCTTCTTTACTTTGCAAATCAGTTTAACTTTGTACATTCTAAAGTCCTTACCTGACATTTCTTCCACTGTGGTGTCAGTGGATACTGTTATTAGATTATCTTTGTTCATTTGGGGTGATTTGTTTCCTTGCTTTTTCAGGTTGTTTGTGTGTCTACCCATCTAACAGTATGGATGCGAGGCAGAAGAGTTTCTACCCTGTGACCTTATAGTGTCCCTGAAGGTTTCCAGTACCTCACTGTTTAGGGGGAGACAAATAATAACAACAACCAATGCAAGCAATATACAGCATTAAACCAAATAGTTTCTACTATGACATCTACCAATTAATTATCACAATAAACAGAAATAATATGATCAGTTATTGTCTACAATAAAAACAGCAAGCTTCCAAAAGAATTTACAATTTCAAATGGTATACAGGGAGAGAACAGAAGTGATATAGGATGTGATGATTATAAGGAAGAGGAGAGAAGACAGAAATAAAAGATGAAAAAAAAAGTGAAAGAGAGAACAATAGAGATTATTAGCCAAAGGAAAGAGAGAAAGGAAACCAGTAGGAGAAAAAATATATATCTAAAGTAAAAATTTAATAAAAACTAAAAACAAAAGTAAAAGAATACAACACAAAACTAAAATATACTAACTAAACATTCTAGTTCACACACATACACACACACACACACACACACACAAAGCAAACAAACAAAAAGAACTAATCCATAAAAAACAACTGGCTTCAAAAATGCTAGAAATGAAGAAAAAAGAAAGATAAAAATGTATAAATGATGTTGTATCATCAAGGTCACAATATAAACAGATAAAAAGAATAAAAAATAAGAAAAAAATCTTGAAGAAAAGTTAAAGAATTGTTTCTGTTAGAATTCAAAATATTCTCAGCTTCTCAGAAGTTTAGGTGGGATGTTCTGGAGTGTGATGCACCACCCTCTGGATTGCTGGAGTGAGAGAGGTAATCCGTAGGTGGAATTTCTGGATGCAGGATTTAGGTTTAGGCAGGCTCCAGGCTCTTTGCAGAAGGCTGATTGCTCTGGAGATTTTAAATGAGCACACCTTCTGGACCCAGTACTTGCTGGTCAATGCTGGAAGACTTTACCCCAGGGATGTTCCCTGGGTTTCACTCATGTGGAGAGGAGCCAATTCTTAGTCCTCTAAGTCACCTTCGGACTCCACATTTTCTGGTCTTGGGTTCAGTCTCCAAACAATCTCTCTGGCCTCTGCCCTTGAGTTCCTAGCCTTCCTTTGTCCTCTGCACACTGCTTGGAGAAATGGCAGCTTCTTTCTCTGTACATGGATATTGTGCAGTGTGTTTCTCAGGTTTGTTGGGAAATGTCCTTGATCTCTAAACACTCCATACCCAGACACTCCTCTGGCCTCCTCAAATTTTGAGTTTCTTAATTCCTTTATCCCTATACTGTGCTAATGGAGGGACCATTCTGGCTGGTGTTTCCAGCTGGCTGGGGCAGTGGCTATGCCACTGGGGATTCTTGTTTTATTATGTCCAACCTCCTGTGTCCCTGGTCTGCTTTGAATGTCCAGTTTTAAATTTCAGTATAGCCCCCCACTCCCTGCTTTATTTTTGTTTATGCACCTTGCAGAGAAGCTGCCTGTCTGTTTTCTTGATTTCATGACTCGGAGGAGCCAGGAACGTGACCTCTTCTACTCTGCCACTTTAAAAAAAAAATGCTCAAAAATATTCTTAATGGAAAAAAAAATTCTCCACTGAGGTGGTCAAAACCATCAATGAGGATGGATGATCACCACCAAAGCCTGACTGTTCTTCTGTGTATATTGTTTTGAGCTGGAGAGAGAGAGAGAGAGAGAGAGAGAGAGAGAGAGAGAGAGAGAGAGAGAGAGA
>NW_026000170.1:2128908-2170438 GCF_001458135.2 Marmota marmota marmota
GAGAGAGAGAGAGAGAGAGAGAGAGAGAGAGAGAGAGAGAGAAAGAAAGAGATTTTTTTTTTTTTTTTTATTGCTAACTGAGCTGCCAGCTGCAATAGCCTAAAACTGAAACTAGCTGAAATAGCTCTCAACTTCCCTTCTCACCAGTATGGGTAGGATGGAATTTGAAGTACTGTAGATTGGAGTTTTGTCTGCTCTGACCAGATCAGTATACTCCCAGAGTGGCACTACTGCATTGTTCAATGAGGGCAGTTCTGGTTAGGGCTAGGTTTAGGTATAATCAAGCCTTAGGGGCTTTGCTGGGTGGCATCTTCTCTAGAGAGATTAGATCAACACACCCCTAGGGCCAGGTTGTTGCTGATCTCTGCTGGAAACTTGGATTTAAGGAGCCTTCTAAGAATTCTACTTGTGGGTCAGGGGAGGCAAACCTCCACACATTTGCTGCTCATGGTTATGGCCTTCCCAGGCTTAGACCCTGAGTATATTTATACCCAACTGCCTTCAGCTTGTCACATGAGACACCAGACTCAAAGGGAAAGTGAGTTGCACTTGCTTCCATTTTCCTAACTTGAATCCCACAATCTTCTCTTTGCCTCTTTCACTCATGTTATACTAAGTTCATCCTAGGCCACCAGGTAGGGGCTTGCTGGCACAGTATAGCAATGTTTGCTATGGTCTCCTGGGCTCCCAGGGCCACAAGCTGCAGTGTCATCTTCTCAAGATGACATTTGCACTTTTCAAACTCTAGTTCATTGTGCTTCCTCTTGACCATTTAAGTTCAGGCTGCTTTTCTCATGTACAGATTTTTCTGTGCCAAATTCATTAGTCGTGTTTCTCTCTGTTCCCTTTCCTCTGAGGTTAACAAGCACCACTGACACTGCCATAACCAGCTTGGCTCCAATGTACTCTTATTCTTTGTTCCATGCATCCACATTTCTGAATCTCTAAGAGACTCTGTCTGATATTGAATTTCAGTTAATTTCCTCTTTTAACCACCTCAGAATCCTGAGCCAGGGAGCAAATAGAAATGCAAGCTTCCTCTAATGCACCATGTTGAATCTCCAATTTTATATTTTTCTTAAGATTAAAAAGAAATTCAAGAGAAGAACTTTGTTTCATTTTGTTAAAATTATGTAAAATTCAAATTTCAGTGTTCATCAGTAAAGTTTGATCAGAACACAGTCACAATCATTCATTAACATATTACCTATGGTTGCTTTTGTGCTACCATGGCAAACTCAAGTGGTTGCTACAGAGACCAAGTGGTCCTCTTCAGTAATAAGTATTTCAATTTGATTGCCAATTACATTTTATATAAGTTATATTATCTGTCTAAAATATTCTAATAAGTATTTGCATTAACATATAGAAAAAATAATTCAAGTTGGATGGACTTGGAGAGTGACCAGTTTGTTGGTGAGTTTCCATGTATATTATAGTGTGCAGGTCAATGAATGTGTTTGGCATGCACATTATGACACAACAACATAGTGTACAATGCAATGCATAAAAGTAAAATGTAGTTCCCCAAACAATAAACTTATATTTGATGAAAAATATTTTATACCACTTTGGTGCTTAATTTCAAATTCAAATTCGCTGAAATAGGAAGTCTTCATCATTCTGGCACCCTGCTTCTTATTGGACCTTGTCTCCTGACACTATTCCCTCATCTCTTTTCTCTGGCCCCAATGGCCTCATTGCTGTTATTATATAGGCTAGACCTGCTCTGTCTCAGGGATTTTGCACTGGTTTCCTCCTCTTGGAAAGTTCTCTCCCCCACAGTTGTATTGGACCTCCTTTGTAATGCTATTTAAATTTACTTTCCTCCTCATTCTTTGTATACTCCTAGATGATTTATATTATTTCATACAGCTTATCACCATCTAATATACCACATCATTTGCATATATACATACATGTATGTGTGTGTGTGTGTGTGTGTATATATCTTTTCTTATTGCCTGTCTCTATTTTACTATAATATAAACTTCAAGAGCATAAAAATTTTGTCAATTTATTTACTGATGTACCCCCAGGAACAAGTACAATAGCTAGCACATAGTTGAAATCTAATTAATATTTGTTGAATAGATAAATATGTAAAAGACAATTGCTAAAGAACAGATAAAAATTGTATGTGTTTTCAAGACAGGAAAGGGAAAAATGGAACAAAAATGCTTAAAAGTAATTCAATAAAAAACAAAAATAAATGAATGAACATAATATAAATAAAATGGGTTTGAATCATAATTCTGAAAGATAAAATCCTGGATGCCATAAACCTGAATGTTGAAATGCCAAAAGGTCAAAATGACTCAAGTCTAAAATCCTGAAGGATAAATATTTCAAAAATGTAAAATAATAGTTATATTTAAGAGGCATTCATTTAAATTTTTTTAAAAGAATTTATTTAGGAAACATAAACACAAGAGAAAGTACGGCATTTGGGATTATATCTTTCAGGATTTTTTTTTTTTATTGTCACTGACATAAAACATGAAATGAAAGAATAAATCCAATCAGACAGTTAATCATAAAAAGGGTAAGTAAATTTAACTCCTACATTAAAGACATGACTAAAAGTCCAATTAAATGATGTCATAATATTTAAAGAAATGAATAAAATATGTAATTGTACAGGAATGTTAATCGTGACATCATTTTTAACAGTAAAAACTAAAAGTAACCTTTAGTGTATCAATGAGAGACTAATTAAGTAAGTAAGAGGATCCATAATATAGAATACTATACTGTGAGTTCAATTCCTGGTACCCCATGCAAAAAAAAATCTTGAAGGTCTATATTTTTGTCCCATTTGTTTAGCAATAAGTATAAATATGCAAATGAGTAGATATCGAATTAACAAAAATTTTAAAAGAATCCATTAGCATTAGACAATTATATGAGGAGAATCAGAATCCAAAAAGAGAAAATAGATAACTTTCACTTTTGGGTCCATTCATTTTTGGTGTGAAGAAAATATTGTATAATGATTTTGATTTCTTAGATTTTTATATTCAGTATTTTCTAAAACACATATCTTCCATTAATTTGGAGAAAATAAATAAGATGTAAAATTTTAAAGTACATATTTTATCAATACAAAACAGTCAAAATTCATTCATCATAATTCATCATAATTCTGAAATAGCAAATCATGTAAAGAGGGTAGTTAACAATCATGATATGCAGTCATTTTGACCACTCAGTAACATTTTACATAGGGAGGCCAAAGCTTTAAATGAGTTGTTAATACTCTCTTAAAAAACAATCAGAAATATTCTTAAATGATTGTATAATGTTTGATAGGAGCTCATGGTGCAGAAAAGTATTTCCATTTTAGATAAATTGATATTTCTTATAGATTCTACTTCATTTCTTGATATCACTTGAAACATATTTCAGAAGGATAAAATTTTTATTTTTCTGGAAAGTAGAAAAAGTGAGGTAAAAACATTGATAGTTACTAACATTAGCCTAATCTAGTGTTGTTATTAACATCATTCCATTAGTGTTATAATCAACAATCATATTTCTTTGGACTCATTCCTGTCAGATGTAAAAGCTGAAGTACATTTTTTTGTGCTTTGGTTTCTAATCCTTTCTTGAAAAAACACCCTTCTTTCTCAGTGAATTTACTTTTTCCATCAGAGTCTGGTAAAAGTAGCTCTAAGTACTTGCCTCACTATTAACAATAATAGTCTTTTAGTCCTCAACTGAAATGGCTGTAAACATTTATTATTACATGCAAGAAAATATATACTTCTGGGATTTCCTGGGAAGATACAGTGTTCTCCTTCAATCCAAAATAGACATGATGAAGACTGAAGGAAGAATGGATTAAAGCCTCATGTACCTGTACACTCATGTAGACACACACACACACACACACACACACAGAGAGGGGGGGGGGAGGGAGAGAGAGAGAGAGAGAGAGAGAGAGAGAGAGAGAGAGAGAGAGATAAAAGTGGCAGAACAAAGAGAAGTCTGACTTTTTAGACAGAAAAAGTAGTACAGAGCAAAGGCAGGTGACTGTATGAGTTTAGTTCTACCATTTTTTGAGGGAGAATAAATCTCTTATAAAAATTCTCATACTCTCAGCCTGTGGAGGACTTGCCTGGGTGTTTGGACAGCTCATGTTTCTTGTGCAATGGGCTGTTAACTTCAGTATGTATATTATGCATATCTGCTAGGGCTAAGCAAGGCAGCGTGTGTTTATAAATAATGTAAGTTAATGTAATGCATCAAATGTTAAATTAGATGAAGTTTTACTTGAATAATAATATCAAGGCACTGGAGCTTTTTGGTGTCACCCAAATAAACGACATCAAAATAGAGAGTACGCAGAACTGCTACCCCAGCATTATGATGGCACTTAAGAATCTTGCAGAAGTTTTAGGTCTATGCAGAATCTGTGTGATAGAAAGGCTCGGTGTTTTTATTTAAAACAAAAAGAAAAATTATGAACTGTGTTTCTCTTTTTTTCTCCAATATCTCTCAATTAATGTTAGAGTTAAATATTTAAAAGTAACTAGTTGAAAGCTTGATGCTTCTCTCCAAACTATTAATGACACATTTAGAGTTTTAAAAAATCACATCACACAAGTACATCTTTGTTTGGTTCAAATATATAAAATGTTGACATTCTTAACATGGTGTTTATATTTATTATAAAATTAATGACAACAAATACCTTGCCTCCATCTTTTATAAACTTTACATCTATAGTTCTTGGTAGAGTTGTTTATATTCTCTTACTTTATATTCTTTTACTTTTCCTCTTCCTGTTTTCTTCTCAACTCTCTCCAATCTAGTATTTATACTATTGCTCTTTTAAAATGGCTTTTGCTAATCACTAATGACTTTCACATCATTAAATCCAAAGAAATTTAACTCTTACCTAGTTGAGGCTTTCAGTAGCATGTGATCCTATGATGAGCCTCTGTTCTTCATGAGTCTTGCTTTTTAAGCTCTTGGGCTCACCTCAAACTTTGCCTTGAGTTCCAGGCTTGGCTATCATACTTTCAATTGCTATTGCTACTGGATTATTTCAAGTCTAACTTAAAGTGTGCTTTTGGTAACTGGTCTTTTAAAATATTAAACTAAAAAAAATCTTTAAAAACCCAAACCACTGTAAACCAAAACCAGGAGTCATCACTGAAACTTTGTTCTCCTATACCCTAGATCTAATCCATCCCCAAGAACTGTCAGTTTCTTTTCTAAAAATCTTTGAATGCTTTCATTCTCTGTAAGCCATCAATCTAGTCAAGGTCCTGTAAACCCTCACCTGGACATTGTCTTCCAGTGGATCTTCCCACATCCTCCTGTGTTTGACTGCCTTGCCCTCCTCATTTCAGCCAATGTGATCTTTCCACACAGGTATGGCTCAGTTCCTTGACCATCTGGCAAGAGATGATGCTGAGATTTGAAAACAAGGAGGTCAACACCAGGACTGCATCCCTGTTTTTTTTTTTTTTTTGGTGTGTGTGTGTGTGTGTGTGTGTGTATCAAAAATTTGATTTGTAAAAAATCTGATCACATTTATTTCAGGGCTGCTTTCTTTCTCCATACCTTCCCTAAAACCAACACTTAGAAGGAAAGAAGGAGGGGAGAACAGTATTGTAGAGATACTAGTATTTCCCTGTCTTTCACACCAAATTTAGGAGAAAAAGGATAAGATGATACACTAAACTCTAAAGAACTTCTGATAAAAATTAAATTTCTTTTATTGTAGAAAGGATGAATTAACATTATTTCAGTTCAACATTACATTTATATGGATAAAGTTTTGGTTTTGACTTTAGATCTAAAATCTATTGGCACAACATTTTTAGAATACTGTTCTCATTATTGTAATGCACAGCATCCCCAAACACAAAAAGTTAATTGAACCTGAGGACAGACATAAAACTAATCATTCTTCCATTTGATGTAATACTAACAATGTTGATCAGAGTAACATTTTGACACAGTTTTGTGGCAATTGCTAGAGAACTTGGGAAATCATGAATCCTGCCCAATCACCTCTTCTAATCATGATGTTCCTAAGGGAGTTAGACACAAGAAGAAATGGCAATGGAAAATTCAAGCCATCCTCAGTCAGTCATCTAGACTCTGAGAGGTCTATAAAAGAAGCTAAAAGGGAAAAGTTAAACTTCTCTGCAGATTTGGGCTCCAAATTCCAACATAACCTTACACTGAGCTGAGCTGAACTACTTGGTAAAAAAAATATAGTGGAAGTGTCAGAGGTCTTTGAGATCTCAGCTGGACGCAGACCATGTCCACTCCCTCATTCTGCTCTTCCATCCTGGCCATTTTCCAAATATATTAATTTGTTTCATTTCCAATTTGAAATATAACATACAGATAAAACACATCAAAGGCTAAAAGATGTTGTTCTCCATGGTACAGCATAGAATTTGTCAGTACTGCTCATTCTAATTTGTCTGAGCTCATAAAAAATCAGAGACAGTCATCATTATACAAAATTCATATATGAAGATGTGAATTTGGTGTCAAGATACCTTGTGTGCAAGCTGAGATTTGATAAATTGTGGTATAAAGGTGTTCTAAGAATTGCAATGCAAAAAAATTATGAATGTTATGTACTCCTCTATTGTGATGTATGTAAGAAATAATAATAAAAAAATCCCTTTTCTGATGGGAAGAAGCTCTAGGCTTATTCTATTGCAGATGCTGCATGGGATGGAAGAAAGTGAGGAGGGAGGAATCTCTCAAAGCAATTATCCTCACAAAAGCCTTTGCTCAATTGGACTTTGTCAGTTCATAGTGGTATTTTTAACTTGTTTCCATGAGGAATGAAAGGAAGCCTGAGGAACTGATGCAGTAGTACATAAGATACGGATAAATGCACAGATATTAAAATGCAAAGATTAGTGCATTATCCCCTGCCATGAGAATCAAAATCCTAATCCAATAATTTCAAAATCTAAAGATAGGTATCAAAATAAGTTTAATAAATTAGGAAAAAATGTCAAACAAATGAACCTAATAGAAAGAAAGTAGCATTAAATTCTTAATAGAATGAAATCAAGAAACAAAAATCATAAAAAACCATAGTCTTTTAAAATTATAAGCAAAAAAATCTAATATAGTTTATAGAATTTGGTCAAAAAGAGAGAAAATATTAACAATTGTGTCATTGTCATTGAAAAATATGTATTTCAATTTCAATTTGAAAAATCAGATAGAAAACAATGTATGGAAAATATACAAAATAGAAGTTAAAATCTCATTAATTCAATAGATTTTAAACTCTGTAATCTCAAGAAATGACACTTTTTTTCCAGACTACATGGAACATTTGTGAAATTCATTTTTCTCTAGGAAAAATGAACCACGAATTTCAAATAGTAGAAGAGCCATTTTTACATCTATAGTTAATATCAGAATAAAAGAAGAATCACAATATAACAAACTAAAATCAGGAGAATCTAAAGGAAGTGGAAGTATGGGTCATAATTTTTTTATATGTTGTGGTAGGAAGATAATAGGTAATGTGTAAAGATAAGAATCCAAGCAACGTGGGCTTAAATATGTTACTGAAAGTTATGAGAGTGAACATCAGTGTAACACAACATGGCAAGAAGCCTTCCAACTTATCAGAAGAAATACATGAACTACAAATAAAATAAAGAAAATATAGAAAACAAAGGAGCTCTAAAATGAAGAATGACATTGGGGCTGGGGTTGTGACTCAGTGGTAGAGCTCTTGCTTAGCATGTATGAGGCACTGGGCTCAATTTTCAGCACCACATATAAATAAATAAAAGGTCCATCAACAAATATATTTGTTGATGTATATATACATTAGAGTATCTTAGCCTGGGATCTAGCCTGAGACTGCTTATATGTGTAATGCTTATTGGAATGGTATTCCAGAGAGAGCAGAGGTGAAGGATGAGGAGTGAAACAGAGAAGGAGAAGTCATTTTATATATATATATATATACACACACACACACACACACACATACATACATATATGAAGGGCTGGGGTTGTGGCTCAGTGACAGAGCACTTGCCTAGCATATGTGAGGCACTGGATTCTATTCTCAGCACCACATAAAAGTAAATAAACAAAAATACTGTGTCCATGTATAACTATAAAAATATAAAATAAAATGAAGAAAGACATAGATGATAATCCAACACTATATGCATATGTATATACATAATATCAGAATCGATAAAAATGACAAACTCTCTTATTAAAATAAAAAATTTTCTAAGATAATTTATTTATTCAACAAAATGCTTCAGCACAAGGATTTCCAACAGCTCTGAAGAAAGCATGGAACTAGAGTCCATCACTTTATTGTGCTTACACTCTAAATGGGAGAGAGAAATAATATGTAACCTCATGAAATTAAAAATGAAAATGGGTTAGAGGACACATCTGGGGGAAGAAGAGATGACTGCTTGAGCCATATATCTTAGAGTTTTCTTTGGGAAATGGTGTTTGAAATTGCACCTAAACAACATGAGTATTGCAGATATTGAGGAAAGAGTATATGAGGCAGAGAAGAACAGGTGCATAGATAGAGTATGAAATGAATGTGGTGTGTTGGAAGAATAGAAGGTTACTGTGGATGTAGTTTTGGGTGATAGCAGATTGATTTTAGAATATCTTAGCCTGGGATCTAGCCTGAGACTGCTTAGATGTGTACTGCTTATTTTGGAGTGGTATCCCAGAGATCAGTGGTGAAGGATGAGGAGTGAAACAAAGAAGGAGGAGGAGTCAACCAAAGGATGCTTTATAAAGCTGGCCCCTGAATATGTCTCCAAATTATCTGTCCCAGGAAGAAAGAAACTACTTTATCCATGAGCCCCTGACTTAATCAATCAAGAGTTGCCTCAAATTGTTTCATCTCCCTTGCACTTCTACACAATTGTGAACACTGAATGAATTGATTAGATTGCAGGGGGTATCTGACTTCAGAGAAACCTCAGGGCAGAAAGTGAAAGGCACAATTTAAATTACTATCATGTTGCAGTTGTAGAAAAAAAAATGTTATAAGCCTGTGTGGAACTGTTCACTGCAGCTGGGGCTCCTGTGAGGGGATTTGAAGTATTTCATGGAATAGTTCTGTTGGATGAAGGTAGATGGAATTGCAAAAGAACACAGAAGATGGCATATTCCAGAAATGCATACAACATAAAGTGCCTTGGACATGTTACAAGTACAACAATATGCAAATATATACCTGCTGGCACAAAGAAAAAGAAACAGGGAACAAAATAAAAGAGAGTTGAATTCAAGGCAGAATAATTTTTATGGTAAAGAAGGTCTTTATATAGTAAAGCTGTACTGTGAATGTTTATGAACTAGATAGCACAAAGATTTATAATTTATAAAATATATACACATATAAAAGCATGCATAGATATATGCATATATTCATAAAACACAGATTATAACTTTTTAAAAAATATATATTTACTTTATTTGTTTTTGTGTGGTGCTGAGGATGGAACCCAGTGCCTCACATGTGAGGAGCAAGTGCTCTGCCTCTGAATTATAACCCCAAAGCCCCAGATTATGGCTTTTAAAAGCACCTAAGAAATATTTTCAAAAGTTATTAAGCCATGAGTAAGCTTAAATAAGTTACAAAAGACTATATAGCATGCAAATTTATAATTTATAAAGTAGACTATATATAAGCATACATATATATGCATTTATTCCTAAAACAGATTATAGCTTTTTTAAGTATCTAAGAAACATTTGTAAAAGTTACTTAGCTACAAAGAAATCTTAAGCAAATTGCAAAACTATTAATAATGCTGACCATATTTCTGAATACAATTCAATAAAATTAAAATACAATAAAAATCAAAATATCAATTATTTGAATGAACAATATCCTTGTATTAAGCATTTTCATTCAGAAAATGACAATGAAAAGGTAAATCAGTAGATATAGGTAAGCCAAAGATCAGAGAAAAATTCATAATCTTAAGCATTTACTAAAGAATGAAATTTTTAAAAAAAATTTAAAAAGTTAAAGACTCAACAAAACAGAAAGAAGGAATTAATAAAATAAAAATAGTTACATAGAAAAAAAGCAACTCTAAATTCTTAACATTCAGGTGAGGGAATTCAGATTCCATGAGTTAAGTTTTCATTTTTGTATTGTTTTGTTTTTAGAAAACAGGGGAGGAATAAACAGCCATTTAAGCAACAAATAAAATGGAGGTGAAGTTCTCAAACCCATGCATGCATCTGAGTTCCTGAAGTTCTTGTACATACAGAGATGATTGGGAATCTCAGGCCTTCAGATTTAGTGGAATTTGGGTGGGCCCAACCTCATTCAGTTTTACAGATGAAGGTGGTAATGGTGCATCTAAGAGTTACACATAGAGAAGTTCTGGGGTAGAGAAACAACTATGTAGTAAAAATGAAGAGAAAAAGGGAAAAAAAGCAAAAGAAGTAAAAAGTTATATAAGGTAAATAGTCACAGAAATAGAGGAAATGCATTATTTCAGTGCTTCTCATTCTTGTAAGGATCACAAAAAGTTGGTCCCTGAGATCCTTCATTTGGGCTGAAATCAGAATCTGTGACACTAGAATCAGCTAGGCATGAACACTTTCCTAAGGCTTCTGAAGTGATTTTGATACCAACACAGTTTAGAGAGGCATTAGAATAGTGGTTCTAGAAGCATTAGTTGTGTTCCATTGTATAAATTTAGAAACCAAGATTTTGGTGGGAAAATTCTCATGTTTAAATAGAATGAAAATTCTAGGCTTCCAGGAGAGGAACATTGGTGTGTCTCTTGCTTCTTAGTTCTACCTTGGGATGCAAATTATTTCTCCCAACTAGAAGTTTAGGAGGAAGACCCAAACATGCTGTACTTACTTCATCCTAGGCACACCCTGCCACATACATGCTTTCTTCTACCTGCTTGAGGATATGTGCTTTCTTGTCTCTCTTTCTTTAAGGAAGTGAGTGTTATACCTATGATGGGAGGCTTGAGATCTATAGATATTTTTGGATCTAAATGATAAATTTTTTAAATAAGATACTTATTGAGATTTAATCCACATATTGCAAAACATACCCTTCTAAAATGTACGATTTAGTAGTTAGTATATTCAGTTGTGTAACCATCATCATTATTGAACTTTAGAATATTTTTTTCATCCCCCAAAGAAACCTAATGCTCATGAGCCATATACTTCTGTCCTAAGATGTTACTAATATTTCTTTAGCCTCCATAGATTTTTCTATTAAAAGTTTTCAGTCTTATGAGATATTAGAATGGTCATTGTTTCTAAAGTCACAGACATGACCTAACTAGTTTTTTTTTTTTTCTCCAAAGCATCTCTTAGTAGATGTCCATCTATTTGTCTTCTGGTACTAGAGTAATTCCCCTTTATTCATGGTTTCACTTTGCATGGTTTCAGTTATCTGTGGTTAACCATGGCCTGAAAATATTAAATGAATCATTCATAAGCTTTAAATTGCATGCTATTCTGAAAAGCCTGATGAAATCTCACACCTGCCCTATGTGAATCAACCTTTAGTCCAGGTTTTCCATGCTATATATACTATCTGCTCATCAACTTAGTAATCATCTGTGTTATCATATCAGCTGTTGCAGTATTATAGTGCTTGTGCTCAAGTAACTATTATATAATAGCCTACTGCTACATCACAACTTTATCTCTTCACATATTATATCATTTTGCATTATTACCAAAAGAAGGGTGAGTACAGTATAAAAGATATTTTGAGAGGACAACATATTCATATGACTTTTTTTACAGTATATTGTTATATTATTATTGTTGATACATTTTTATTGTGATTAATTTATAAATTAAACATTATCATATATGGGGAAAACAATATATATAATTTAGTAGTACCCACAATTTGAGGCATCCACTGGTGGTCTTGAAATATATCCCCTAGAGTAGTGTTTTAAGATAGTGGATTACAAGTAGGCTACGCTTCCAGATGCTCCATGGCTCAAGATTCAAGCAGGAGGAGAATTGCTTCTCATCAAGGTGGGTAAAAGAAGGATTGTACTAAAATTCAATATTGTACAGCTGGAGTATCTCAGAGACTCAGAAATTCAGGTGCATTGAACAAAGAATAAGAAAGAGTACATTGGAGATAAGTAGGTATGGCAGTGGCAATAGCACTGGTTCAACACAGAGGGGAGGGATGAAAGAGAAAGAAACATAATAGACAGATTTGGCATGGAAAAACGAGTGGCTCAGAAAATCACCCTGAATTTGGCTGATCCAATGAACTGGTGTTTGAAAAGTATTATGTATTTCACAACTGTCAAATGGAGAGCTGAGGTGGGAGCCATCTTGAATAGGCCACACTGTAGCTCCTGTGGCAGGACCTCAGGAGATCATAGTGCTATATTGTCCCAGCAAGAACCTAGCATGGGGTCTAAAGTGTACCTAGCAGAACGTGAGTGTAGCAGGCACAAAGAAGATTGTACCCAGGAGGATTCAAATCAGAAAATGAAGGACAGCCAAATTTCCTCTAATGTGAGTCTGTTGGCTCATGTGACCTCACCTGTACAGGGTGAGGATATTGAACACTCAGGAATAATATTGGGAAGACTGTATTTATGGGCAGCAAAGGATTGATTCCCTGCCTCAGGAGTAGATTTCTTGGGAGACTCCTAAGATCCAGACTCCCAACAGAGATTGGCATCTGCCTGACCCTATGAGTGTTTTGATTAAATGTCTTCAAACAGATACCACCCAATAAAATCACTGAGGCCTGAAAAGACCTAAGCCCTAGCCACTGCTGCAACTCCCCTCATAGAACTCTGAAACATCCCCACCCTAGGAGTGTATCACATTGGTCTTTACAGACAAAACCCCAATTGACAGTACTTCCCATTCTATCCTGCCTTATACTCTTAAGAATGTAAACTGAGAGCTATTTAACCAGCTTTTGTTTTAAGCCACTCCAATTGGCAGCTCCGTGAGCAACAAAGAAAGAGGAAGGGGTCAACAACTCCAAGCCCTTGTCTTCTCTTTATCAGTACACAGCCTAAGAAGGCATGTAAAGGCTGGGATTCTAGCTTAGTGGTAAAACACTTACCTGGCATGAGTGAGATCCTGGGTTCAATCCTCAGGACCACATAAGAACAAATAAATAAAATACATTCTGAAAGGAAGGAAGGAAGGAGGGAAGAAAGGAAGGAAAGAAGGAAAGAAGGAAGGAAGGAAGAAGGAAGGAAGGAGGAAGGAAGGAAGGAAGGACGGAAGGAAGGAAGGATGGATGGAAGGATGGAAGGAAGGAAGGAAGGAAGGAAGGAAGGAAGGAAGAAAGAAAGAAAGAAAGAAAGAAAGAAAAAGAAGGACAGTTGGCCATAAGCACTGACCATTTATTCTTGTCAACTCTCTTGATCATCTCAGTGAAGAAGATTCTGTTATTTTTCATTAATAATCTCCTCCTCCTCCTCCTCCTCCTTTTTGGTGTTCATGTTGTACTGATTGGTTCATGAGCATATATCCAGAAAATGAAAGACACAATAAATCAAAATGTTCAGTTGAAAGTCTCTCTCATGGACTAGACTATGCTGAAGACAGAATCTCAAAGGTGGAAGACAAAGTGACTGGTCTTAAACATTCAGATAGTATTAAATAAAAGAAAAGTAAATATCATCAACATATATAAGAAATCTGGTATCAAATTAAGAAGCCAAATTTCAGAATTGCTGAACTGAAGATGATGGTGAGATGCAGGTTAATAGTAAGAATAATAGTATGGATAATCTTTTTCAGGGAAGTAATAACAATAACTTCAAACATTGAGAATGAGATGGATATCAAGATACATGAGGCATTCAAAACTACACACAAACAAGATAAACAAGAACCTCTCTACAACACTTTACCATTAAATTGCCTAACACAAAACAAGGACAGACTTTAAAAAGCCTCCAGAGAAAACATGTCAGGTCACATTTAGAGGCAAGTTGATCAAAATTACTTCCATAAACTCTAAGAGCCAGGAGGATTTGGAATGATGTGTTCCTTGGTTTGAAAGAAAGTAACTGTCAACCAAGATTGCTATATCCAGAAAACATATCTTTCAAAATTGTTGAAGAAATGAAAACTTTCCAAAATAACTAAAAGAATCTGTGAGTACTAAGCTGACACTATTGAAAATACTTAAAGAAATTCCTCGCATATAACAAATCAAACACAAACCAAGGAATTCACAAATGAACAAATCTTATTTTAAGAATAGTTGAGCAAATGAGAAATATGAACAAATTCAACCTTAGAAATAAATCAAAATTAGAGGAA
Source organism: Marmota marmota marmota (assembly GCF_001458135.2). Lineage (NCBI taxonomy): Eukaryota > Metazoa > Chordata > Mammalia > Rodentia > Sciuridae > Marmota > Marmota marmota. The sequence goes on from NW_026000170.1 coordinate 2,143,222, forward strand.
TTAATAAATATCTCTTTAAATAATATTGAATGAAAATGATTTCAAATCTCCTGTTAAAAGACATAGTCACATAGTTGGCAGAATGGATTAAAAATAAGACTCAAGTATAAGTTGTTTGCAAAAGACTTACCTGACAAGGAAAGATAGTCACAGGCTTAAAGTGAAAAGACAGAAATTGATGTGCAATATGAATGGAGCCTAAAAAAAAGCAGCAGTAGGTGCCCTCATATCCAAAACTAGACATTAAGCCAAAATTAATCAGAAGAAACAAAGAAGGTCACTTCATACTGGTAAAGGACACAATCCAAGAAGAAGATATGATGATAGTATATTATTTATACTCTAAATGATGGTATACCTAATTACATGGAATAGACAGTGATTAAATTAAGAACTCAGACCTCAGTACAATAATAATACTGGGTGATTTCAACACACCTCTCTTACCAATAGTTATGTTTAGACATATGCTCAGTAAAGACTTTTTTGACATGAAAAAAACATTACAAATCAAATGTATTTAACAGACATATATAGACTATTTCATCCAACAACAGTTGAATACACTTTCTTCTCAGTGGCTCATGGAACCTTCTATAAAAGAGATCGTATTTTAGGCCACAAAACAAATATAAGCAAATGTGAAAAAAAATATATGGTTTCTTGCTTCTTATTAGATCATAATGAAATTAAATAAGAAACCAATACCAAAACACCCTATAGAAACTGTATAAATACATGGAGATTAAGCAATACACTTTTATGTCATGACTGAGTGATAGAAAAAAAATCAGGGACAAAATTAAAAATTCTTTGTCTTAAATGGGAATAGGGATATAACACACCAGAACCTCTGGGGCTAAGTTCTAAGAGAAAAGTTTATAGCTATGAGTGCCTACAGGATAAAAAAAATCCCAAATAAACAACCTAAAAATGCAACTCAAAGTCCTTGAGAAAAAAAAACTAATTCCAAAATTAGTAGAATGAAGGAAGTAAAATCAGAGCTGAGATCAATGAAATTTAGAATAAAAAATTACAAAGGATCAATGAAACAAAGAGTTTTTTTTTGACAAGATAAACAAGATTGATAAACCCTTAGTCAAAATAAAGAACAGAAAAAAGAGGAAAGATAAAAATTAATAAAATTAGAGATAAAAAGGAGAAAATGTCATAGATATGACAATTTCAGAGAATCATTCCCTAATGATTTGAAAAATTATACTCCAATAAATTGGAAAACCTAGAAGAAATGGATACATTTCTAGATACATATGATCTACCCAAATTGAATGATTAGGACAAAGATCAATAATTTGCAATGAGATAGAAGCAGTAATAAAAAAAAAGCCTTCTAAGGGAGAAAAGCCCAGCTGAATTCTACCAGAACTAATGTGAATGCTTCTCAAATTATTCCACAAAATATAAATATATAGAACACTTCTGAATTCATTCTATGAAGGTAACATCACACTCATACAAAAACAAGGTAAGAACACATTAAGGAAAAAAAATTACAGACCAATATCCCTGATGGACTTAGATGCACAAATACTTAATAAAATATTAGCAAATAATATTCAACAACAAATTAAGAAGCTTGTACATCATGACCAAGTTGATTTTGTCTCAGGATTGCAAGAATGTTTTAACATGTGCAAATCAATAAATATAATTCATCACATGATTGGAATTAAGGACAGAAATCACTTAGTCTTCTCAATAGAAAGGCTTTAACAAAATTTAGCAACCATTCAAGATAAAAACACAGAAGAAACCTACCTTAATATCAAATGCTGCATACAAAAATCCCAAATCCAACTTTATGGTGAATGGGAAAAAACTGAAAGCATTTTCTTTAAAACTAGGACCAAGACAAGGGTGTCCACTCTCATCACTCCTATTCACAGTGGTTCTAGAAATTCTAGTCAGAGCAGTAAGTCAAGAGAAAGAAATAAAATTGATAAAAATAGGAAAGGAAGAAGTCAAATTATCACTTTTTGAAGATGATATGATCCTATACTTAGAAGACTTAAAAACCTTCACCAGAAGACTGCTAGATAGAGCTAACAAATTCAGCAAAGTAGCATGTTACAAAATTAACATAGAAAAATTGGTAACTTTTCTATATGGCAATAATAAATCAACTGAAAGAGAAATCAGGGAAACAATCTCATTCATAATAGCTTCGAAACACACACACACATACATACACACACATACACATAGGAATAATTCAAACCAAGAAACTGAAAGATGTCTATAATAAAAACTAAAAAAAAAAATTGTAAAAAGAAATTGAAAACAATCTCAAAAGATGGAAAGATTTCCCATGATCAGGAATAGGCAGAATTAACATTAAAATGGCCATACTACCAAAAGCAATATTGAGATTGTAAACAATCTCCACCAAAATACCAATGACATTCTTCACAGAATTGAAAAAACAAACAGTTCTAAAATTTGTTTGAAACAGAAGACCCAGAATAACCAAAGTAATTATAAGTCATAAAACCAATGTTGGAGACAACACAATACCTGACTTCGAATTATAGTGTAGATCTCTGGTAAGAAAAACTGCCTGGTTCTGGAATAAAAATGATACATAGGCCAACTGAACAGAATAGAAGACACAAAGACAAACCCACACAGATATGGTCATCTGATCTTTGACAAAGGTGCCAAACACATACATTGGGGAAAATATAACCTTTTTAACAAATGGTGTTGACAAAACTGATTATCCATATGTAGAATAATGAGACGAGATCCTTATCTCTCACTCTGCTCAAAAGTCAACTCAAAATGGATTGAAGTCCTAGGAATTATTCTAGAAACTATGCAAATCCTAGAAGAAAATGTCTACCAATACTCAAACATATAGGCATAGGCAATGACTTTCAATAGGAGGATCTCTAAAGCTCAGGAAATAATGGCAAGAGTTAATAAATGGTATGAAGTCAAATTAAAGTTTTTGCACAGCACAAGAAAAATGAAGAATGTAAGATAGAACCTACAGAATGGGAGAAAATCATTGCTAGCTTCTCTTGTTTATTTTTTGGGGTACTGGGGATTGAATGTAGGGGCACTTGACCACTAAGCCACATCCGCAACCCTATTTTGTATTTTATTTAGAAACAGGGTCTCACTGATTTTTGCTTAGTGCCTCACTTTTTCTGAGGCTGGCTTTGAACTCACAATCCTCCTGTCTCAGCCTCCTGAGCTGTTGAAATTACAGGCCTGTGCCACTGCACCTGGCCACTAGCTTTACTTCTAACAGAGGAGTAATGTCCAGAATATATAAATAAATTAAAAAGCTAACACAAAATAACAAATTACCCAATTAATAAATGGGCAAATGAACTAAACAGGTACTTCTCAAAAGAAGAAACGCAAATGGCTACCAAATATATATATGTTCAATATTGTTAGAAATTAGGGAAAAAGCAATCAAAATTTCACTGAGATTTCCTCTCACTCTAGTCAGAATGGCAGCCATCAAGAATATGAACAATAATAATGCTGGAGTGGATCTGAAGAAAGAAAGAATAGTTTATACTGTTGATATAATTGTAAATTAGTAAAACCACTATGGTAATATATGTAGGTTCCTCAAAAGACTAGGAATGAAATCACCATATGATCCAGCCATACCACTCCTCAATGTTTATCCTAAAGAATTAAGTCAAATGCTATACTGATACACGCATGCCCATTTTTATAGTAGCACAATTGACAATAGCCAAACTATGATGTCCAGCCTAGATGTCCATTAGTGGATGAATGGATAAAGAACATGTGTTACATTTACACAATGGAGTTTTATTTAGCCATAAAGAAGAATGGAATCATGTCATTTGCAGGAAAGTGGATGAAACTTGAGAACTTTATTGTAAGCAAAATGAGCCGAAAGGCAAAAACAAAACAAAACAAAAAAAACTAAACAAATAAACAACAACAACAAAAACTTTAAAAAGTGTGGGCTGATTACAAAAATCAAAGGGATAGCCATATAGTAGAGAAAAGATACCAAAGGGAGGGTAGGGGAGAGAGTGAGATACTGGAAAGTAATATTGGTCAAATTATATTGTTGCCTTGTGTTCATATAGGAATATGTAAAAACAAATTACACTATAGGTACAACTATAATGCACCAATAAAACATTGTAAAAATAAAAAGATTATAATTTCTGTCTGTCTTTATTGCCTTTGTGGCTTATATACTGGTAAAGCAAGTGGCTGTATTAGAGAGGTCATATGGCAGAACAAGAGGATTGCCTCTGGCCAACAACCAACTAGAAACTGAGACCCTAGTTTAATAACCCTTAAAGAATTTCATTCTACCAACAAGTTGTATGTGAACTTCAAAGAGGATCCTTTCCCAGTCAAGACTTCAAATGAGACCTGGTCCTGGCTGACGATTGCAGTCTTGTGAGAGACTTTGATGTTAAGCATCTAGCTAAGCTGTGCCCAGACCCAGGACCCAGAGACACCATGAAGTAATAGATGTGTGCTTTTAAGTTGCTAAAAAAGAAAGAAAGAAAGAAAGAAAGAAAGAAAGAAAGAAAGAAAGAAAGAAAGAAAGAAAGAAAGAAAGAGTGAGAGAAATAGAAAGAGCCCTGCTGGTCTACTGTATTTCTTTTTTTTTTTTAATTTTTTTTTTATTGGTTGTTCAAAACATTACAAAGCTCATGACATATCATCTTCCATACATTTGATTCAAGTGGGTTATGAACTCCCATTTTTTACCCCAAATACAAGTTGCAGAATCACATCGGTTACTCATCCACATTTTTACATAATACCATATTAATGACTGTTGTATTCTGCTACCTTTCCTATCCCCTACTATCCCCCCCCCCCTTCCCTCTCATCTTCCCTCTCTACCCTATCTGCTGTTGTTTAATTCTCTCCCTTGTTTTTTTTTCCCTTTCCCCTCACAAACTCTTATATGCAATTTTGTGTAACAATGAGGGTCTCCTTCCATTTCCATAGTTTCCCTTCTCTCTCCCTTTCTCTCCCCCCCACTCGTCTCTGTTTAATGTTAATCTTTTCCTCATGCTCTTCTTCCCTGTTCTGATCTTAGTTGCTCTCTTTATATCAAAGAAGACATTTGGCATTTGTTTTTTAAGGATTGGCTAGCTTCACTTAGCATAATCTGCTCTAATGCCATCCATTTCCCTGCAAAATCCATGATTTTGTCATTTTTTAGTGCTGCCTAATACTCCATTGTGTATAGATGCCACAGTTTTTTAATCCATTCATCTATTGAAGGGCATCTAGGTTGATTCCAAAGTCTAGCTATTGTGAATTGTGCTGCTATTATCCCTTAAAAGAGCATACTATAGGGATACTGTATTTCTTAATTGCTTCTTAAATAAAAAGATATTTTTTTTTCTAAAATTCTACCACTGGGTGAAATTATTTATTTCTTAGGAAAAATGTTACTCCAAATAACTTCAAAATTATAGAATATTTAAAAAATTTATAACAAATTGATAAGAGCTCTACACTGATGCAAAATATAAACCAGAAATAACAAGTGTTTTAATCAGACTCTATGATGCTGCAACCAAAATACCTGACAGGAACAATTTTATAGGAGGAAAAGTTTAGTTGGTGCTCACAGTTTTCAAGGGCTCAGTCTATAGATAGCCAACTCCATTGTTCTGTGCCCAAGGTAAGGCAGAACATAGTGGTGGAAGGACGTGATGAAGGAAACAATGGACTTGATAATTAGGAAGCAGAGAGAACCAGTTATGTTAATCAGGGACAAAACATACACCCCAAAGACTTGCCCCCAATGGCCCACCTCTTCCAGCCACATCCTATCTGCCCACAGTTAGCATCCAGTTAATCTGTGAGGGAATTAATGCACTAATTAGGTGAAGGCTTTCATAACCCAATTATTTTGCCTCTAAACTTTCTTGCATTGTCTCACAAATGAGCTTTTGGGAGGCATCTAATATCTAAACTATAGCAACATGGTTGATGTATTTGAGTATTGGATAAACTGAAATATTTTTACCACAAAAATTTCCATAAACTAATTTATGTTAAATGTACAATGGACATGCCAGGACAATTTTATGGAGTTTTACAAATTAATAAGAAAATAATCTCACAAAGGGTAAGGGAAAGCAAAGGACATGAGGATCCAATTCAAAATAAATAAATAAATAAAAAGGTAAGGGAAAGCAATAAAAATATAGCAATTTACATAGGAAACATGGTCATCATCATTGGAATTGCAAAGGTGCAAATTTAAACAATGGATTGCTTTTCATGTATATATGAAAATAATGTATTCAATGTTGGTGAAGATGAGAAGAAACAGATATGGATATATGCTGTTAGTACAGAGGTTATACGTAGTATCATATAATTTAGAAGCATTATACTTTAGAAGGTTATACTTTAGAAGCATTTTTTATAACATATAATAATTACAAATTATAATCACAGCAACTCTGTATTTTGAGTTTTAATCTCAGGAAATATATCATTGGCCAAAATGTATTTCTAAGTTTGTTAATTGCAGCAGTATTTATACTTATAAAAAGGAAGGTTAAAAGCCATAGTATTACCTGAATAGTTATTTAAATGTATTTGGGAACATTATTTTATATGTTTATATCTATTGATAGAAATGAATCAATGAAATATTGAGAAAAGCAATAATATAATTGCCTATATAATAATCCCACTCTGTTGAATAAAAATAGCAACAATAATAGCAACTACAAAACAAGCAGAAAATTTATTTTTTGTATACATAAAAATATTAAGGGAAAATATGTTAAAAATCACAATTAAAGGTAACTTATTTTTTTCATTATTTTTTTTTGAGTTTTTAAAAATTTTCTACTAGTTTGCCTTTTTTTTTTAAAAAAATGTGTTCCTTGTCAACCAGAAAATTAAGTATATATTTTTACCACATATCTTCCAGGGTCCAGCTTGAGAATTTCACAGAAGTTATATAATTTTCTCTCCTGAGTAGTTATCAAGTTCTGTGGAGAAAGTACTGGAAAGAAGGATAAATACATGATTTTAGATGTAGGGACAAGTGTTTTTTTTCTGAACAGCACTCCTCTGTTTTGCCTTCTGCCACATACAGTTGCCTTGTGTTCTGACCTCTGCTGTATACTGTTGCCCCAAACATACCCTATCATTGAAATAACAACTAAAATATCTGAAGAGGGCAAGTGCCTCTGACCTTGGTGCTGAATAATCATTGTACCTCAGGGATTAAATATCATGAGCATCAATCACTGTAGGCAGATGCCCAATCCTGCACCCAGAGATTCTGATTTAATAGGTTTGGGTATAGCCTAGGAATGTTTGTTTTTAATATGTGTTTACTGTCACCTACTTTTGAGGCCTGTTTTAGTCAGCTTTTTTTGCTGTTGCAACTGTAAGACCTGACCAGATCTTTGCAAAGGAGGAAGCTTATTTGGAGCTCAGGGTTTCAGAGGTCTTGATGCATAGACAGCAGTGTCCATTCCCTGGGGTTCAAGGTGAGATAGAACATGATGGAAGAGTGAGGTGGAGGGAAGCAGCTCCCATGATCAGGAGAGAGAGAGCGAGAGCGAGAGCGAGAGAGCGAGAGAGAGAGAGAGAGAGACTCCACTAATCAGATTTAAATATATACCCCATAGCCATGCCCTCAGTGAACCACTTCCTCCAACCACACCTGACCTGCCTCCAGTTACCACACAGTTAATTCCATCAGGAATCAATTTGCTGATTAGGTTAAGGCCATGACCCAATAATATCCTCTCCAAACCGTCTTGCATTGTCTCACTGATGAGCTTTTGGGGAACACCTCATATCCAAACCAGAATGAGGCCTTTTCCATAGGGATATAGATGCTTGTGGACTTCTGAATTAAATAATAAGGGGGGTTGGAGAGAATAGGGAATGAGAAGGAGGGAGGGGGAAGAGATAATGAGACTATTAACTGGAAGGAACTCGAGGAAATTATAAAATTTTCCCTATTTCAGTTTTTAAGAAATTCTAGTTATTGATGAAGAAATCAGAAAAAAGTGAGCATTAAATATGAAAAGATATTCATGAGAAGAAAAAAAATCTATTCATATTTTTATATTAGACAAGAATAAAACCAGCTGGTGAGAAACAGCATGAATTAAGGTTTCATCATCAATTCAATTCTAATAAAGCATGCATGAGTTTTCATGACTTTTATTATTTATATTAGTAAAAAATTTGTGATTTTACAGAATATATCCTTTTGCCTCACAATTACATTAATGACTTTATGATATTTCTATTTTTGTTCAACACTTATAAAATATTTTCTTTGGTAGTTTTTGGACAATGTGGTCACCTGCATATTTTCTATTATTCTGTTTTCCAAGTAGTACTATTTTTTTTAACTAATCAAGAACACATTCTCAGATAGAGACAGCTAATTACATCATTACAAATATATTCAGGAGCCCATTATTAGAGAGTTCCTGAAGACTTATAATTGGGGTTGCAAAAATCCAAAAGATAATGTTGCCAGAGTGATAACAGAAGTAGTCACAGAAGCCCAGTGAAAAATGTGGCCAACTGTTTGTTCCAAAGATGACAGCTACTAATCAAATCTTGATCACTATTGACTCTTTGATAATTTAAGAATAGTTAGAAATCTCAATGTCCATGAGAACCTTCTAATTTTTGTATTTTAAACATTATTTAAATACTAAATAAACCCTGGTGTGGGCTAAACAAATATCAAATGTATTATTTTGTAGCTACCTCTGGCTTAGATCAGAGAAAATTAAAAAAAAAAAAAATCCCTTTCATTCTCCAATTTCTCCCCTCCTGAGTTTATGAAGGGAACCACTAATCATTGCAAACAAGCTGTAATTTGGCAGCATCCAAGATCAACATTTCCCTGGGCAAGTTATTAAGAGATTTATGAGTTAGAGGACCTTAACATACTTTACCTGGAGGAATGGGAACAAGGAAGATTAATAAGTGGGAAATGAAGACAGATACATAACCTGTATTTGGAAGATGTTGTTTGACTTTACAGATTCTTTTTTTTTGTCAGTCAGTACTTACCCCTACCCCATCTCCCTGCAAATGTGCCCAGCTATCTGCAATATGTTTTCCGTATCATTTATGAACATAACTTGATAGTTTTAGAAAAACTACACTTTGCTAAGATGCTATATCATTTGAATTGATGAATAAAATGAGAATTCATTATCTTTGAGTCATTGAAAATCAGCATGGATTACACAGCTTTTCATAACATAAAGGGGAAGTTTGTAGCAGGAACTTCCTTTCAAATATTAGATTTTTAAACGTATGGATCATGTGGGTAAATCCGTCAAAAGTAAGCAAGCTGCAATATCTATAGAACACTATAGATTTGTCAAAAGCAAGAAGAAAGATATTGGGGAGAAATGCATTTTACTTAGCTCCTTTTTTATTATATTCTCATCTTAAACCAGTTCTGAAATTTGTAGGCAGATGGCAATGGGTAATTAAAATGCTAGCAAAATTATGGAAGGTGAAAGTAACTTATATGTCTCTGTAATAACAGACATGAAAAAATATGCACAGAGTCTGCAAAGAAATGATGCAAAGATGGGGACTAAAATCAAATATGGAGCTGGGTGAGATAACATCCATCAAGGTGCTCTCTTTTCCTTTGTGTTCCACTTGAGAAAGGCACTGATTTATACCTGAGGACTAAAGGAAGCAAGGCAAAATTTTTCAAAGTAAAATGGATACATATATTTCTAGATATTATACAAGCAGCTTGGAAACATAACTTTTGATTGCTTGTTGTTTTTATTACCAAGGATAAAAGATGACATCCATCAAAATTGAAGGAAAATAATCACAATAACTTTCAGTGCAAATTCATTAATGCCAACTTGGAAAATGATACTATTAACTCTCATAAACTAAATTAAATGCTAAAAGTGAGAAATGAGAGACAAGCTTTGCTTTCCATTTAAGATTCCTCTCCTTGTTATATCATTTTACTGTAAAATTATTACCAAGGTAATGCGTTTTAATGGTAAAATACTGAAGATCAGATAAGCCAAAAGAAAATTGTTTGTAGTTTCCTCATTCAGAATAATCATGGTTAATTATTTGAATTTTTCATGTGTGTAAATCATTCAAAAGTAAGCAGTTTTCAAATGAAATCCCATATACAATCCCATATACTACTTAGGTCAATATTTTCTATTTTCTTTAAATATTTTTATACACCAGTCTAAAATCATTCCATGCTATTTCATTGTGTGGATGTTACATGGTTAAGTAACTACCTGCTGTTACATTATAGATGACTTCAAATGTTTTTTTTTTTTTTGTACCATGGATTGAACCCAGAGGTATTTACACACTGTGCCACAACTCCAGCCCTTTTATTTTTTATTTGAGACAGGGTCTTGCTAAGTTGCTTACGCCTTCACTAAGTTGCTGAGGCTGGCTTAGAACTTGTTATCCTCCTACCTCAGCCTCCCAAGCCACTGAGCTTATAGGATTGCACCACCATGCCTGGCCCAATTTTAATGTAATCAATTTTTTTTCAAAAAATGTAAATATTTTAACCCTATAGCAAACTACCAGAAATGATGTGCAGGTATTTCTTTAGGATAGTATAAAAAGCTAAGTTTCTGGGTGGAAGGATTTGTATGATTTTATGATTTTGATGCATAATGCTAAATTGTCCCCTACAAAGCCTGTGCTGATTTAAACTCCCATCTGTGTTGTTGGAGAGTACCCAATTCTTCATGTGTTGGTTAACTTCAACTATTCCTAATTTTGATCATTTGTAATATGAGATATACATCTGTTAATTTAATATGACTTACTCTGATTAATATGAAGGCTGAACTTCTTTGTCACTTATTTTCAGTTTATTCATTTTTCTTAACTGTTCATGATTTTTTTATCAATTTTCCAATATAATTTTAATTTTTTAAAAAAGTTGGCGTAAAGAATAAAGTAGAATCTACCTTATCCTCACATCTTTAAAGTCCATAGTACTATATTGTTAACTGTATGCACATTGTTGAAGTACTGGATACTTAAATTCTTTGACCTGGCATGACTAAAACGCTATACCCATTGCATAACAACTCTACCCTTTCCTTTTCCCAAGCCCTTGGCAACCATTATTCTATTCTCTGCTTCTATAAGTTTGACTACTTTAGATAACTCGTATAAGTAGAATCATGCAGTACTGGTCCTTCCATCACCAACTCACTTCACATAGCTGATGTACTCATTACATTCATATTGTATCATAATGAGAGATTCTTTTTTTTTTTTACAAACACTGGATAATATTCCATTTACATAAATATCACATTTTCTTTACCCATTCAGTTTTTCTATAGACATTTAGGTTGTGTCCACATTTTGATTATTTAAATGATGCTTCAATGAACACAGAGATGCAAATTATCTTGTTGAGATCCTATTTTCAACTGTTTTGAACGAATATCAAGAAGTATAATTGTTGGATCATTGATAGCTCTATTTTCAAAATTTTGGGAAACTTCTATACTGTTTTCCTTAGTGTATCATTTTACATGCCAAGCAACACAAAGTGTACTGATTCCAGTGTCCTCATATTCCTATCAAAATTTATTATTTTCTGTTTTTTTTTTCTTTTGGATAGATGATGTCCATCATAATGTGTGAAGTGATATTTCATTGTGGTTTGGGTTTGCATTTCTCTGCTGATTACTGATGTTAGAGCATCTTTTTACATGTTCACTGTTTGCATGTTTTCTTTGGAGAAATGTCTATTTGAGTTCTTTATCCAATTTTAAATTGAGTTATTTTAATTTTGTTATAAAATTATAGGAATTCCTTAATTATTTTGAATATTAACCCCATTTTTCCCTTTGTTGTGCAGAACTATTTAGTTTGATGTAGTTCTGCTTGTCTATTTTTGCCCTGGGTATCATGTGTAGGAATTCCCTGCCAAGACTGATGTTTTAATATTTCCCCTGTGTTTTCTATAGTTCTATTGTTTCAGGTCTTACATTGTCTTTAATTTGTTTGGAGTTGATTTTGTGCATTGGTGCAAAGTAAGGATCCAGTTTCATTTTTTCAGATATGTAGCTATCCAGTTTTTCCAACATCATTTGTTACAAAAACAAACAAACAAACCAACAAAAACAACAACAACAACAAAAAATATTTCTTCCCCATTAGTGTAGTCTTGGCATGTTTGTTAAAGACAATTTGAGCATATATTTTGGGGTTTATTTCTGGACTCCTGATTTTGGTCCATGGACCTATGGACCTATGTGTATCTTTTATGCCAGTATCCTTTTTTTTTGAGAGAGAGAGAGAGAGAGAGAGAGAGAGAGAGAGAGAGAGAGAATTTTTTATATTTATTTTTTATTTTTCGGTGGATACAACATCTTTATTTTATTTGTATGTGGTGCTGAGGATCGAACCCAGCGCCCCGCGCATGCCAGGTGAGCGCGTTTCCACTTGAGCCACATCCCCAGCCCAACCCTGTTGTTTTGATTACAGCAGCTCCATAATAGAAGTTGTCATGCTTTCAGCTTTTTACTTTCTTATGCTTGTTTTGGTTATATGGAGTCCTTTGTGGTTCCACATGAATTTTAAGGTTTTTATGTGTAATTCTACAAAAGATGCCACAGAGAGTTTGATAGAAATTATGTTTAATCTGAAGATTGTTTGAGTAGTGTGCTTCTAACAGTATCAAGTCTTCCAATTCCTGAACATGAAATGTCTTCCATTTATTTGTATCTAATTTCTTTTAGCAATACTTTATAGTTTCCAGCATATAAATTTTTCTACTTCTTGGTTAAATTTATTCTTAAACATGTTATTATTTTTGAGGCTATTATAAATGGCATTTAAAAAATTTTCTGTTTATTGTTAGTATATAGAAATACAATTGATTATTATTTTTAATCAGGGCAGTATAGTCATACATAATAGTGGAATTCATTGTTATACATTCATACATGCATATAACATAATTTGATCAATTTCAATCTCCAGTACCTCCCCCTTGCCACCATTCCTCCCTTCTTCTGGTCTCCTCCTCCACTCTACTGGCTTTTCTTCTATTGTCAAATAATCTATGCCCCAACTCCCCTTTTTCTTTTTTCTCTGTAGTTTCCATAGTTGAGAGAAAACATGTGACATTTGACATTCTGAGTCTGGCTTATTTTGCTGAATATAAATTACTCAAGTTTCATCCATTTTTTGGTAAATAGTATAATTTCATTCTTTATGACTAAATAAAACTCCATTGGAAATGCAACTTATTTTTGTATGTTGGTTTTGTATCCTGCAACTTTGCTGAATTTATTAGTTCAAACATGGTTTTATTTGTTTGTTTGGTGTGGAATTTTTAGAGTTGTCCACATATAAAATCATGTCATTTGTAAGAGATAATTTTTCATCTTCATTTCTAAGTTATTATTATTATTTTTTGCCTAATTACTTTAGCTAAGACTCCTAGTGCTATGTTATCTAGAAATAGAACAAAGCAGCCTTGCTTTGTTCCTGATATTAGGAACAAAAAATGGGTAAATTCCTAAAAGTCACCACCTATCAAAACTGAACCATAAAAAAATAGAAAATCTATATTGACCAATAACTAGTAAGAGATTGAGTCAGTAATCAAAACTGCCTAACAAAAAGCCAGAGTAGATGGCTTCATTGGTGGCATCAAACATTTAAAGAAAAATTAATGACTCATTCCAAGAAGAAACTTTATTGTTGTTGAATTGGTGTCTTCCTAGGGGAAAGAGGATTTAGGACTTCCTATTCTGCCATCTTATTAATGTTACAGTTTTAACTTCTTTTATGTGCTACGTTTTAAGATTTTTATAGCCTTATATAGGTTGCAACCTTTTCAATGCTTATTTCTATTTCAGTTTTGTTTGCATACATATTCATATTATCTGTACAGTTTTCATGCAGAAATACATTGATCTTTCATTTGTGATTTCTGCTGTGACCATGAAAATAGAAAACATTTACCCATATTTCTTAAATTTGTTTATATTTAAATATTTATTTTGACCTGAAATTTGTTTACATTTTACATGTAAGAAAGATGGTAGACATTTAACTTTGTTTTATCTAAACACAATTTAATAATGAATCAATTCCCTTTTTAAGATTTGATAAGCCATATGTAACATGCCCTGAATAATAACATCTATTTCAGGATTTTTTAAAAAATTTAGTGTGAATATGTCTATTGATTTGAAACACATAAAGATATATTTTAATATTATAACATTTTACTATCTGGTAGTTTCCCTTTCTTTAAAATTTTCTGGTTTCTTTTATCCATTTCTGTTTTCATATGACAGAAATTAATTTTTAATGTCAAGAGGAACATAATAATATTTACTTATAATTTAGATTGAAATTCTATTTTTATATATAAACTTCAGTGAAATGTACACTCTTTTCTATTGAATTTCCTCTCCAAAAACAAATAAGCATTTTATGGTCTTATTTTAAGTAAAAAAAAATGTAAAAGTAAGTAAAAGTTCACAGCTTTATTTTTTAAGGTACTGCTTGCTTTATTAGCTTACACCTCATTATTTTGTATTTTGTGGTTATAATGAATGGAATCTTTTTTTCCCCAATTTACTTGCTGTTTCAATGTTTCCAGCTTACAGAAAAGATAAAGAAGTTTGTGTGTGTTTGGTATAACTGTATATTTTATTCGAATATTCTGTAAAATTATATAAATTCATAATATATTCCTCTAGATGAACATATATTTTATAAGTTATTTAAATTTTATTTTCCTCTCCAATATTTACAAGTCTCTGTTTTCTACATTTTTCTGGAATTTTTCAATTGGCTGAAACCTGTGAACAATTTTGCATAATCTTTTAGTATTTTTCCTGACACATATTCTATTTTTCTGATATGTATTCTACAGTCTTTGTGTGCTGCTATAAAAACATTACTCTGACTGGATAATTCATATACAACAAATGTATTTCTCATAGCTCTGAAGGCTAGACCATTAAGGTCAAGCAGCTGTCAGGTTCAACTGCCTGGTAAGTGCCCAGTATCACTGCTTCCAAGATAGCACCTTGTTACTACACCTTCACATGGTGGAAGTTGGAAAGGCAAAGGGGCTGAATGCTGTGTAAAGCCTCTTTTATAAGACTCTTAATCCCATTCACAAGAGTGGAGCCCTCATTAGCTAATCATTCCCAAAGGCCCCACGTCTTAACACTATTCTATCCGAGCTTAAATCTCAATATAAACTTTGAAGGGAAGCAAACATTCAAATGACAGCATATACTCTGTGGAGCTGCCCTAAGAAGTCACTTACCCAAAACTCTAACAAATATAGTATCCAATCTGCCTTGAGATCCTTATTGTTTTAATTGATTTTTTATTTATTTATGACAGCAGAATGCATTACAATTCATATTACACATATAGACCACATTTTTCATATCTCTGGTTGTATATAAAGTATATTCACACCAATCTGTGTCTTCATACATGTACTTTGAATAATGATGTTTTTCATATTCCACCATCATTTCTAACCCCTGACCCCTCCCTTCCCTTCTAACCTCTCTAGAGTTTGTCTATTCCTCCCATGTTCCTCCTCCTGACTCCACTATGAATCAGCCTCCTTATATCAAAGAAAACATTCAGCATTTGGATTTTGGGGACTGGCTAACTTATCATTATCTTCTCCAAAGCCATTTATTTACCTGCAAATGCCATGATTTTATTCTCTTATTGCTGAGTAATATTCCATTGTGTATATATGCCACATTTTTATTTTTATCCATTCATTCTACTGAAGGGCATCTAGGTTGGTTCCATAGCTTAGCTACTGTGAATTGTGCTGCTATAAACATTGATGTGGCTGTGTCCCTGTAGTATGCTGCTTTTAAGTCCTTTTGGTATAGACCGAGGAGAGGGATAGCTGGGTCAAATGGTCGTTCCATTCCCAGTTTTCCACTGAATCTCCATACCGCTTTCCATATTGGCTTCAACAATTTGCAGTCCCAACAGCAATGTATGAGTGTAACTTTTTCCTCCACATCCTCGCCAACACTTGTTGTTTGTCTTCATAATAGAAGTCATTCCTGTCATTCTGACAGGAGTGAGATGAAATCTTAGAGTAGTTTTGATTTGCATTTTTCTAATTTCTAGAGATGATGAACATTTTTTCATATATTTGTCGATTGATTGTATATCCTCTTCTGAGAAGTGTCTGCTGAGGTCCTTGGCCCATTTATTGATTGGGCTATTTGTTTTTTTGGTGTTTAGATTTCCAAGTTCTTTATATACCCTAGAGATTAATGCTCTATCTGATGTTCGAGGAGTTAAAATTCACTCCCAAGATGTAGGCTCTCTATTAACCTCACAGATTGTGTCTTTTGCTGAGAGGAAACTTTTTAGTTTGAATCCATCCCATTTTTTCATTCTTGATCTTAATTCTTGCACTACAGGAGTCTTATTAAGGAAGTTTGGGCCTAATCCAACATGATGAAGATTTGGGTCTACTTTTTTTTCTATTAGGCGCAGGGTCTCTGGTTTAATTCCTAGGTCCTTAATCCACTTTGAGTTGAGTTTTGTGCATGGTGAGAGACAGTGGTTTAATTTCATTTTTTTATATATAGATTTCCAGTTTTCCCAGCATCATTTGTTGAAGAGGCTACCTTTCCTCCAATGTATTTTTTTGGTGCCTTTGTGTAACATAAGAAAATTGTAGTTTTGTGGGTTAGTCTCTGTGTCCTCTATTCTGTATCATTGTCTACCAGTCTGTTTTGGTGCCAATGCTGTTGTTATAAATCAAAGGCATTTGTTATAATTGCTCTGTAGTATAGTTTAAGGTCTGGTAAAGTGATGCCGCCTGCTTTACTCTTACTGCTAAGGATTGCTTTAACTATTTTGTGTCTCTTATTTTTCCAAATTGCATGACTGCTATTTCTATTTCTATGAGGAATTTCATTGGGATTTTGATTGGAATTGAATTAAATCTGTATAGTGCAGTATATTGGTAGTATGCTCATTTTGACAATAATAATTCTGCCTATCCAAGAACAAGGTAGATCTTTCCATCTTCTAATGTCTTCTTTAATTTCTCTCTTTAGTCTTCTGTAGTTTTTGTTGTAGAGGTCTTTCACCTCCTTCATTAAGTTGATTCCCAAGTATTTTATATTATTTTTTTTGAGGCTATTGTAAATGGTGTAGTTTTCCTCATTTTCCTTTCAGAGGATTTGCCACTGATATACAGAAATGCCTTTGATTTACGGGTGTTGATTTTATATCCTGCTACTTTGCTGAATTCATTTACTAATTCTAGAAGTTTTTTGGTTGAACTTTTTGGGTCTTCTAGGTATAGAATCATATTGTCAGCAAATAGTGCTAATTTAAGTTCTTCTTTTCCTATGTGTATCCATTTAATTTATGTCTTATGATTGCTCTGGCCAGTGTTTCAAGAACTCTGTTAAATAGAATTGGTGAAAGAGGGAATCTCTGTCTTATTCCAGTTTTTAGAGGGAATGCCTTCAATTTTTCTCCATTTAGAATGATGTTGGCCTGGGGCTTAGCATAGATAGCCTTGACAATGTTGAGATATATTCCTGTTATCCCTAATTTTCTAGTGTTTTGAACATAAAGGGGTGCTGTATTTTGTCAAATGCTTTTTTGCATCTATTGAGATGATCATATGATTCTTATCGCTGAGTCTATTGATGTGATGAATTACATTTATTGATTTCCATATGTTGAACCAAACTTGCATCCCTGGGATGAACCCCACTTGATTGTGGATGCACTATTTTTTTGATATATTTCTCTATTCAATTTGCCAGAATTTTATTGAAAATTTTTCAACTATGTTCATTAGAGGTATTAGTCTGATGTTTTCAATCTTTGATATGTCTTTGCCTTGTTTTCAAATCAGGGTGATATTGGCCTCATAGAATGAATTTTGAAATGCTCCCTCTTTTTCTATTTCCTGAAATACATTGAAGGGCATTGGTATTAGTTTTCTTTAAAGGTCTTATAAACCTTGGTTGTGTATCCATCCAGTCCTGGGCTTTTCGTAGTTGGTAGGCTTCTGATGGCATCTTCTATTTCATCACTTGATATTGGCCTATTTAATTTGTGTATATCATCCTGATTCAATTTGGGCAAATCATTTGACTTAAGAAACTTATGGTGCCTTTGATATCTTCTATTTTATTGGAGTAGAAGTTTTCAAAACAATTTTTAATTATCCTCTGTATTTCTATACTGCCTGTTGTCATATTTCCCTTTTCATCACCTATGTTAGTAACTTGATAGTTCTCTCTCCTTTTCTTCATTAACATAGCTAAGGGTTTGTCAATTTTATTTATTTTTTCACAGAACAAACTTTTTGTTTTGTCAATTTTTTCAATTTTTTTTGTTTCGATTTTATTGAGTTCAGCTCTAATTTTAATTATTTTCTGCCTTCTACTGCTTTTGCTGCTGATTTGTTATTCTTTTTCTAGGGCTTTGAGATGTAGTATGAGTTCATTTATTTGTTGACTTTTTCTTCTTTTAAGGAATGAATTCCATGCAGTGAACTTTCATCTTAGTACTGCTTAGTACTTAGTCCCAGAGCTTTTGGTACATTGTGTCTATATTCTCATTTACCTCTAAGAATTGTTTAATCTCCTCCTTGATGTCTTTTGAAAACCCATTGTTCATTCAGTGGCATATTGTTTAGTCTCCAGGTGTTGGAGTAATTTTTATTTTTTATTTTTCATTGATTTCTAATTTCATTCCATTATGATCTTATAAAATGCAGGGTAATATCTCTAATTTTTATATTTTCTAAGATTTGTTTTGTGGCATATTAGATGTTCTATTTTAGAGAAAGATCCATGTGCTGCTGAGAAGAAAGTTTATTCACTTAGTGAAAGATGAAATATTCTATATATGTCAGTTAAGTCAAAGTTATTGATTGTATTATTGAGATCTAGTGTTTCTTTTTTCAACTTTTCTTTGGAAGATCTATACAGTGGTGGGTCTTTTTGTTTTTTTAATCCAATCTGCTAGTCTATGTCTTTTAATTGGTGAGTTTAGGCCCTTAACATTTAGGGTTATTATTTAGACATGGTTTATATTCCAGTCATATTTGTTTATTTTTGTTATTTAACTTGACTTGTTTGCTTCTTTGATTAGTTTTTCCTTCAGAGTAGTACCTCCCTCTGTTGATTTTTATTATTGTTTTTCATTTCTTCTTCATGTAATATTTTTCCAAGGATGTTTTGTAGTGCCAGTGTTCTAGCTGTAAATTCTTTTTAACTTTTGTTTATCACGGAAGATTTTTATTTCATCATTGAATCTAAAGCTTAATTTTGCTGGATACAAGATTCTTGATTAGCATCCATTTTCTTTCAGAGCTTGATATATGTTATTCCAGGATCTTCTAGCTTTCAGGGTCTGTGTTGCAAAACCAATTGTTATCCTAATTGATTTCCCCCATATGAAATCTGATTCCTTTCTTTCATGGCTTTTAATATTCTCTCCTTATTCTATATGTTGGGAATTTTCATTACAATGTGCCTTGGTGTGGATCTGTTGATTTTGTACATTAGGCATCCTGTAGGCTTCTTGAATTTGGTTTTCTAATTCATTCTTCATGTTTGGAAAGTTTTCTGATATTATTTTGTTGAATAGATTGTTCATTTCTTTGGTTTGGACCTCTATGCCTTCCTCTATCCCAATAACTCTTAAATTTGGTCTTTTGATACTATCCTATATTTCTTGAATATTCTGCTCATGGTTTCTTATCATTTATTTTCACTATGTGGTCTACATTCTTTTCAAGATTATAAATTGTGTCTTCATTGTCTGATGTCCTGTCTTCCAAGTGGTATACTCTTTTGGTGATGCTTTCAATTGAACTTTTAATTTGGTTTATTTTTTTCTTTCATTTCAAAGATTTCTGTTTAGCTGTTTGGTTTTTTTAGAACCTCTATTTCCTGTATGTGTTTATGTAGCTCCTTGTTGATATGATCTTTTGATGCCTGTACTCACTCTCTTATATCTTCCTTCAGTTCACAGAACATTTTAATCATGTACATTCTGAACTTTTTCTCTGTAATTGCTTGTGTTGTGCTGGCCATGAATTCCAATAATGTAGTATCTTGATTTGTTTGGGGCACTTTCTTCCCTTGTCTTTTCATGTTGCTCATATGTTTTTCCTTCTCACTCTGTGGGTCTGAGATGTTATTGTTTTTACCCTATAGGTTTGTAGTGCTCCTGCAGGATTCCAAAAACCACATTTTTTTTTGTGGGGAAGAACAATGTTAACAGGTCCCAATATTAACAATATATAAACAACTCCTTGCTATTAAGATGTTTACAATGAGTTTCTGTGTATTGTTTGATCACAATGTACAGAAATGTTGGATTTGATTATTATCTATAATATAATCAGTAGGTTTTTAAAAGGTTTACAGTTTCTGAGGATGGACTATGAACTGGGGATGCGGCATAGGATGATATGCCGAGGAGGTAGGAGGTGAGGATATAGAGTTAATATATACTAGGAAGTGTGAAAGAGAAATCTTATGGAAAGGGTTAGTAGCAAGAGAACAGACAAAAAGTAGTTTTGGGCCAACAAGTACATTGGAAGCCAGTAGAGTACATAAAACAAACACATATATGTATTTAGAAAAATAAAGGCTGTAAAAATAGTAAAAATTGGAGGGAAAAAAGGAAGGAAGAAAAACAAAAAGGGCATATACATCATCTCTATATTATATTATTCAGATGTCCCAGTCCTCAAAATCCTAATTCATGCAAAGTTCTTGGTTTCACATATGTTGGGAATGTGAGGGTGGGAGGGTAGAGGGGGAGAAAAAAAAATTGTCAAAGGAAGAAACCAGAATTGTTGCTAGTTTTAGGGATCCAAATCTTTCCTACTTCCCTTCTCATCTAATAGGTGGGGTTGTCTGTTGTTATCTGGTGTCTCTGCCCTCAGGATGGTGAAAGTAACCAAGGTAAGAAGTCTGATCCTGGTGCAGGGTGCCTGAAAGTAAGGAGTGGCACCCACCAGTCCCTGCAGGGAGACTATACCTCAAGGGTCTCTTTTTGGGTCTGCTTGTGTGACTTTAGCTCCTGGTCCTATTACCCTGTATTGCCTAAAGATTTACCAGTACCTGGTCTCTCTGTTAGTCTCCAAACTTTTGCCCCATTTTCCTCTCCCTTAGCAGTTCCCAACTGAGCCTGTACCTGTGCCTGTGGGCGGCACCCTGGTTGCACTACACACCCATCCTACGGAGAGCTGTTTTGAGTTGGGCAACTGCTGTGCTGGATTACTGCTGCTAAGGAGAAGATGGTGTTGGAAACCTGGTACCTGGTCAGCTGAAGATCCAATCTGGGAGCTGCACCCACCAAATAAGGCAAGGAAGGTAAGTCAAGATGGAGGCAGTCTGCTTCCAGCACCAGGGTATAAGGTGGGGTGGGGGGAGCCAAGCGATGGCGTTTTGCTGAGAGTAGGTAGCAGCTGAGTGACCTGCGTAGGAGCAGAGTGGTGTCTGGGAGTTCTACAGCAGTGCTGATAGATGATCCTTCTAAGGAACTCATGAGCCCTTACACTGGCTAGAACTTTGGGTGTTAGATATTAGGAGCCAGGAGTCCTGTGTAGGGGCACAGCGCTGGTGGTTTTGCATGAGAAGAGCTGTATAGGAGTCCTTTATCACTCTCAGAGAAGTAGTATTCCCACTAAGTGAGGTCCGGGCTTCAGAGAGATGCACAATACTGCCTCCCTCTGACCTGCCATCTTGGATTCCCTTTTGGGATTCTTATTTAAGAGCATCCCACCCATTCAGACCACTTATCACAGAAGTTAGTGGAACAATGGGTTGCTATACAACCCACAACCTACCAGGTACAATTTCTCTCTTTTGACTTCTCTTTGATGAGCCATAGATGTGATGCTGTAGAGCTTCTTTAAGGTTTTATGTATTAAACTGAAGTCAAGCTCTTCCTTTCATCCATGCAAACACAGGCTAATTATATTTTCCTTCACCAAGAGTGATTTCTTTAAACAATCTCAATAAGGTATTTTAAAGAATCCTATTATTTTATTTTTTTTTTAATTTTTAATTTTATTTTTTAGTTGTAGATGGACAAAATACCTTTATTTATTTATTTATATGTGGTGCTGAGCATTGAACCCAGTGCCTCACACATATGAGGCAAGTGCTCTACTGCTGAGCCACAACCCTAGCCCTAAGAACCCTATTTTTTAAAAAAATTAAATTATGGTCACCTTTATATATGTGTATTATATTTTATACATATAAAATAACTTTCATTATGATGTTTTCTAAGTAATCAAAAGTTATAACATAAAAATTACCTATATTCTCTTTAGTCCTATCAACAATTTGATGTAAATCCTAATTTTAGTGTGTATGTGTAATATATATGCATAATATAAATATGTATTTATATATACACACATCCTATTTTATAAAAATTGTATTTTATTTTTACTTTTGGGGAAAATTTGTTGTGTCAGTTCAAATTTCATTCACTTGTTATTAATAATTAGTTTCTCACTTTAGGAGTTATTTTCATTCATATGAAGAATTCCATTTTTTATGCCTGGAAAATATGTCTCCACAGACTCTCAGGAGACCAGACTTCCTCTACTTTTTTGCTTTACCATATATTACATGTGACTGACATTCTCTTGGTCCCAAGAGAGCTTCTACAACCCCAGCAACAAAGTCTACTTTCCAGGCTTGAAGAAAGACAATAGACAAAAGGGATATCAGATAGAAAGTATATCCATCTTTTAAAAAGTTCTCCTGGATGCTCATCAAACAATGTTTACTTATATGTCATTAAAATCCTTTTATTTTATTTATTTATTTATTTTGGGCTTCTTGCAATCCCAAATAAAGCAAGGTTCTATTACAAGAGAACAAAGAATCACAGATACTCATAATTGGAAGTCTCTATGCTATTTCCATTTCCCATTAAATATTGTTCCACAAACACATTTTTGCCTGTCTATTATCTAATGATGTGGACACTATCATTTAACTAAATGCCTTGCATTGGACATTAGTCATTTCAAGTTCTTCAGGCCTATGAGGATGGCAGTGATGGCATCTCCATAGTTGTATTTCTATATATCTGGGATTATATCCTTAAAATACATTTCTAGGAGTGGGATTGCTAGATGAAAGGACATATGCATCATTTTAAGACTTTTTGATGAGTATTGCCACAAATCGGGCTTCCGATCTTGCTGTATTTATCATTTCTTGACTTGTGATTTTGGGCAGAACTCCATGATTTAGGATAGTGTTTCTGAAATTTCATCTACTGCATCCATTTCCATCCATTTCCATTAAAATGCCTGTCTAATTTAAGAGGAAGATGAGCACAGTTTGTGATGAAATCCCATTGAGGGAGTGTCTATTTTGATTAGGCATTATGAGTAAATTATTAAATCGTACAAAGAAATGGGACATCTGTATTGCCATGTATATTAGCTTAGAACATAAACAAGGCTGAAGATAAGCTGGGGAATTGTTGGTCCTCCGTGGAACACACTCAATCACCACTGTAGGAAAGGAAGAAATTGTTTTTTGTAATGACTAAAATAAATTTCTTGTAATTGTTAGGAGTTCATTCTATGATATATACTGAGACTTGTTTTGAAAGCATAAACATAGACATTTAGTTTTTGCTTACACACACGTACACATATACCTATAGAGTTATTAAATTTGTAGGTGCAGTTTAATACCCATAAAACATTCTCAGAGAAGCATTTTAAAAATGTGGAGTGTAAGGCTTTGCAGAAAATTTCATCATACTAAGATGTGATTGTGATATGAAATTCTATTAAGATGAAATCCAGAAAGAAGTATTACTCCTTTTCTGTTCTTTGAAATTAATTTTTGGCTAGGAATCCAGGGCAAGGGAGAAAACTGTCTCTCTTGTTGGGTAGAGATTTTTGGTATAACCCTGGTTTCGAATACAATGAAAGGAAGTGTAAGAAACAGGAAATATTCAGAATGATACAGAATACCATGCAAATTAAATTAAGATGACAAATGCTTAATTTTGCAGCAAACTATGGAAGTAAAGAAAAATAAAGTAATGATCAGTCAAATAATGAATGAAATAATATGCACTGTGTTATATCCTCAGCAAGAAATAAACAGATGGAATATCAGCTAGGCAGATCCAAATTCAGGGGAGCATTGTTAAATCCTCTTTCACTCATCTTTTATTCCTACCCTATTTCTTTACCTCTGTTTTGTTATGCAAGTATTTGCCTTAACAGATCACAAATACATTTATTGTATCTGGTAAATTTAATCTTATAAAAAGCTCTTCTATAAACAAGTGGCAATTATAACCATATGAAAATTAGTTAAATTTCAGTATTGTAGAACTGAATTTTTTTCTTTATACACCTTTAAGAAATCCCTAACAAACATCAAATTAATAAAATTAAATATTTCTCTGATAGACAAACATATAAAACCAAAATTCACTTAAATTGAAAAAGAAGGAAATATTCAGTTTGGGAAAACCATTCAGTGTGGCACAGGAGTTAGGATAGGCCTTTGATGGAATCAGCCGTGTCTTAGTTTTTGTTTACCTTGATTCTTTCCTGACTCCACCACCCGAGAACAAGCATCATGGGATATCAGGAGCATATGGAATTTTTTGGGGGGCGGATACTGGGGATTGTACTTGGGAGCACTTGACCAATAAGCCACATTCCCAGTCCTATTTTGTATTTTATTTAGAGACAGAGTCTCACTGAGTTGCTTACTGCCTCACTTTTGCTGAGGCTGGCTTTGAACTCAGGATCCTCCTGCCTCAGCCTCCCAAGCCGCTGGGATTCAGGCATGTGCCACCATGCCCTGTCACATATGGCATTTTAAAAAAGTTAATTTAAACTTAATTTTGTTTATTTTTTTTCAGCTTTATTGAGGCATTATTTATAAATAAAATAAACTTAAGGTGTATAATGTTATGATATGATATATGCTAGACATATATATTGTGGAAAATGATTTTCACAATCCAGTTAATGAAATATCTTCTAAGGCAAGGCAGAGAGGCCTGAGGTGGCCTCTACAAAGTTGCACAGTCTATGTTTTTGTCTGTGTAGAGGATGAAACAAATTACATAGTAGATAACCTACTTTATTTTATTAGAAAATATTTACCACTTACAAAGATGTGTAATGAATAATACAGTTAACACCTATTTATAAATTACCTAGTTTGAGTAATAAAACATGAAAAACACAGTTGAAACCCTGTGTGGTAATTCATATAGTGGAATAGTAAGCAGCAGTAAAAATAAATGAAGCATAGTATTCATGTTAATAAGAATAAAATTTAAAAGTATAGTGTTGATTTTTTTAAAAAAATCAAATTGTAGGATAATACTACTGCAGAATTATAACATAATTTTATATATTATATATAAATATATAATATATACTTATATAAAACATTCATATATATGATATACATTATGCACTATATGTAATGCATCACATATTAAACAGTAAGCATATTATATATACATATTATATACACTTATGTATGTACATATAGTATTTTATATGTATATTTCATACAAGTATATTATGTCATACATCATAGTGTTATATATTGTACACATCTCACATATAGCATATGAGTATATATAGTTTAAAATTTCAGGAACAAAGTGCTAAATAAATATCACTTAGAGAGCACATGTACATAAGGAAATATTAACTCTTACTTTTAAGCACATTACTATATTTTAAAGGAAAAACAATTTTAATACTACTAGCTAAATACAGTAATGGAATGCCAATATTTGACTGCTTTAGGTTTTATGAGCGCACATAGGACTGATAATGGAGTTTCTGTGAGTGCATTGGGAACCACCTAACTTACCACATGGAAAGCTTTGAGGTGACAATGTTTTCACATTAATATAGTCACACTGTGAAGTAGGTATCACTCAGAAATACAATCCCATTGCCTTCTGCCATTTGCATTTCCCCTCCTCTGTCCCTCTCATTCCCTTTCACCCATTGTTCATTCCTGCACCCTCTCTTTGCATTCCAACATAACCATTTGTCTGAGGATCCAGAGTCTTGGAATCTATTCCCAACTTTGTTATTTTCTTAAACATGGCTAAGATCCTCACCAGAAGATAGTAGCTGAATAAGAAACTCTGTCAATAACCTCCCCACAGACAAAAACCAGTTTGAACAGTTATTTAATGGCCAAACTACCTTCTCAAGATCCAAGTAAGCCAACTGAAAGACAATAGTGTCTGGTGTTAGTATAATAAAAAGGAAAGAAACATAAGAAAGAATGATGGAAAGAGTTGCCTGTAACACCCCTTTTCCAACTCCAAGCAGTGAGAGAGAGAGAGAGAGAGAGAGAGAGAGAGAGAGAGAGAGAGAGAGAGAGGAAAAGTCTAGGCCTTGAAACCCAGTAAGAGAATAGAAAGTCTAAAAATATTCCCAGGCATCTATAGTCTACAGATATTTGACAAAGATGCTAAGAACATCATTGGAATAAAGAACAGTCTTTTCAATAATTGGTGCTGAAAAAATTGGATGTCACATGCAGAAGGATGAAACTAGAGCACTATTCCTCACCAGTTAAAAATCAATTCATGAATTGACTTAAATATAAAACCTGAAACTACGAAACTACTAGAAGAAAACAGGAGAAACACTTCAGGACATTGGAATGTGCAAAGAATTTTTGGATAAGGCACCTCAAAATAGAGAAAACAAAAGCAAAAATAGACAAATAGGATTACATCAAATGTTAAAAGCTTCTGCAGAGTGAAGGAGACATCTGGCAAAGGAAAGGGATAACCTAGAGAATGAGAGAAAATGTTTTGCACAGTGAATATTTGATAATAGGTTACTATTCAGAATATAAAATAATATAAAATATCTAAGACCCCTCCCCCCAAAAAACCTCAAGAGCATAAATAAATGAATAAATAAAATAAAATAAATCAACCCAATGAAAAATCTGTAATATACCCAAATAGACATTTCTCTAAAGAATACATACAAATGGCCAATAGATATATGGAAAAATGTGTAGCATCACTAACCATTAGGGAAATGCAAATTAAAACCAAGTTGAGACATCACCTCGCTCCATTAAGAAAGACTATTTTATATATGTATATATAT
>NW_026000170.1:2170463-2190212 GCF_001458135.2 Marmota marmota marmota
AATATATATATATATATATATATATATATATATATATATAGAGAGAGAGAGAGAGAGAGAGAGAGAGAGAGAGAACAAGTGCTAACAATGAAGAAAATGTGGTATATATACAATGTAGAATACTATTCCTCCACTAAAGGAGTCCTATGATTTTTAACAAGGTAGATGAACTTGGAGATTATTATGTTAAGTGAAATTAGACACAGAAAAACAATGCTTTATGACCTCACTCATGTTTAAAATCTAAAGGAATTGATCTTGCAGAGGTTGAGAGCAGAATGGTGGTTATCAAAGGCTTGGAAGAGTAGGGCCAATGGTGTGATAAGAAGTGGCTGATCAATGGGTATCAACTTGTAGCTAAAAGTTTATGCTACTACACTGTAGAATGACTATAGGTAATAATTATGTACTTTATATTTTTAAAAGCTAGAAAAAGAAAGTTTGAATGTTTTCACTATAAAAAAAGATGAATGTTTGAAGTGAGGCACATACTTAACCTGATTTAAATATTACATGTATACATGTATGAAAATGTACACATGTATCGAAATAGTACTTGGTACCCCATTAATATGTACAATTTTAATGTTTTAGAACCCAGTGCAGTGGTGCATGCCTATAATCTCAGAGATTTGGGAGGCTGAGGCAGGAGGATTATGAGTTCAAAACCAGCTTCAGCAATTTAGCAAGGCCTTAAGCAACTTAGCGAGACCATGTCTCAAAATAAAATATTAAAAAAAAGGGCTGAGGATGAGTCTCAGTGCTTGAGAGCTTCTGGGTTTAATTGCCAGTCTAAAAACAAAAACAAACACCCCCCTACCCTCCAAAAAAATAAACCCCAAATAAATTTCATGTTTTTTTTATATCAGCTAAAAAATAAAATTTAAAATGAACCTCATCACATCCCTTTCTTGAGCAGAGTTGATTGTTCCTTATAGTGTGTTAAGTTTTCTATATTGGGTATCTTCTTAGACTCTGATTTTTTCAGTAAAGACACTCCAGGAATGTGGTTTACATTTGAACCTATAATATATTTTTGTTGACTTGAATTGGTTATGGGTAAAAAAGCAGGCTGGTTGGAGGCAATAAAATGCTATAGCAATATAATAAAAGAAGATATTCCTCTGAGGACACAGCTTGCAACCTTTAAAAACTCAAAGTACAAGGATTTGACTCTCAGAACTCACTCTGCTCAGATCTGAAGAGAAGGAGGGGTGAAAGAAAGGGCACACTAGACGAAATCTAGAAGTGTGCATGCTATAACCTCACCTAAAATGATCCAGTCTGCAGCTGAAAGAATGCAAAAAAAAAAAAAAATGGGGAACACTGTTGGTGCCTTGTGTTTAATGAGGCTACATAGAGGGAAATAGAAAAAGTGGAGTTGAAATGTAATAAGATGAAACAAATCTTTTATGTTATTCACTCACAAAATGTTTTCATTTGCCTCACCTTTACTGTTTTAACCAATGAAGTTGGAGAAAATCCAAATGAGCTGAAAAACTGCCTTATATGAAGGAATAAAATCAGTTGGAATAAAATTCACTATTGAAAACACTAAGGATAGAAATTAAGCAATACATGATCATTAACTACTTACTCAATTAGTACTATTAATTCTAAGGATTCCAAAGCCTTAAAATGTATAAGCCACTCCTAGTTCTTAATTATGTCACTACATCAGTCCCCACTTACACATGGTAAATAAGTTATGATACCCCAATGAATGCCTAAAGCTGTAGATAGTACCAAACCCAATAAATACATTCTTAGGATAAAGTTTAATTTATAAATTTAACAGAGCAAGAGCTTAAAAACAATATATAGTAAAATAAAACAATTGTAATATACTGTGGTAAAATTTATTTAAATGTATATCTTATATTTTAGATCTTCAGAACATCAGCATACAACTTTTTTCTTAGCTTACTGTGCTGATAACTTTTTCCTATTATCTTAAAGGAAGAACTTTTTTTTTTTTTTTAATTTTTTATTGTGGGTTGTTCAAAACATTACAAATTTCTTGACATATCATATTCGACACTTTGATTCAAGTGGGTTATGAACTCCCACCTTCACCCCATACACAGATTGCAGAATCACATCAGTTACACATCCATTGATTTACAAATTGCCATCCTAGTGTCTGTTGTGCTCCGCTGCCTTTCCCATCCTCCACCCTCCCCCCTCCCCACCTCTCCCCTCCCCTCCCCTCCTCTCTCTCTACCCCCTCCACTGTATAACCCTGAGGGTCTCCTTCCATTACCATGCAATTTCCCTTCTCTCTCCCTTTCCCTCCCACCTCTCATCCCTGTTAAATGTTAATCTTCTTCTCCTGCTCTTCGTCCCTACTCTGTTCTTAGTTACTCTCCTTATATCAAAGAAGACATTTGGCATTTGTTTTTTAGGGATTGGCTAGCTTCACTTAGCATAATCTGCTCTAATGCCATCCATTTCCCTGTAAATTCTATGATTTTGTCATTTTTTAATGCAGAGTAATACTCCATTGTGTATAAATGCCACATTTTTTTTATCCATTCGTCTATTGAAGGGCATCTAGGTTGGTTCCACAGTCTTGCTATTGTGAACTGTGCTGCTATGAACATCGATGTAGCAGTGTCCCTGTAGCATGCTCTTTTTAGGTCTTTAGGGAATAGACCAAGAAGGGGAATAGCTGGGTCAAATGGTGGCTCCATTCCCAGCTTTCCAAGAAATCTCCATACTGCTTTCCAAATTGGCTGCACCAATTTGCAGTCCCACCAGCAATGTACAAGTGTACCCTTTTCCCCACATCCTCGCCAGCACTTGTTGTTGTTTGACTTCATAATGGCTGCCAATCTTACTGGAGTGAGATGGTATCTTAGGGTGGTTTTGATTTGCATTTCTCTGACAGCTAGAGATGGTGAGCATTTTTTCATGTACTTGTTGATTGACTGTATGTCCTCCTCTGAGAAGTGTCTGTTCAGGTCCTTGGCCCATTTGTTGATTGGGTTGTTTGTTCTCTTATTGTCTAATTTTTTGAGTTCTTTGTATACTCTGGATATTAGGGCTCTATCTGAAGTGTGAGGAGTAAAGATTTGTTCCCAGGGTGTAGGCTCCCTATTTACCTCTCTTATTGTTTCTTTTGCTGAGAAAAAACTTTTTAGTTTGAGTAAGTCCCATTTGTTGATTCTAGTTATTAACTTTTGTGCTATGGGTGTCCTATTGAGGAATTTGGAGCCCGACCCCACAGTATGTAGATCGTAGCCAACTTTTTCTTCTATCAGACGGCGTGTCTCTGATTTGATATCAAGCTCCTTGATCCATTTTGAATTAACTTTTGTGCATGGCGAGAGAAAGGGATTCAGTTTCATTTTGTTGCATATGGATTTCCAGTTTTCCCAGCACCATTTGTTGAAGATGCTATCCTTCCTCCATTGCATGCTTTTAGCCCCTTTATCAAATATAAGATAGTTGTAGTTTTGTGGATTGGTTTCTGTGTCCTCTATTCTGTACCATTGGTCCACCCGCCTGTTTTGGTACCAGTACCATGCTGTTTTTGTTACTATTGCTCTGTAGTATAGTTTGAAGTCTGGTATCGCTATACCGCCTGATTCACACTTCCTGCTTAGCATTGTTTTTGCTATTCTGGGTCTTTTATTTTTCCATATGAATTTCATGATTGCTTTCTCTATTTCTACAAGAAATGCCGTTGGGATTTTGATTGGCATTGCATTAAACCTATAGAGAACTTTTGGTAATATCGCCATTTTGATGATGTTAGTTCTGCCTATCCATGAACAGGGTATATTTTTCCATCTTCTAAGATCTTCTTCTATTTCTCTCTTTAGGGTTCTGTAGTTTTCATTGTATAAGTCTTTCACCTCTTTTGTTAGGTTGATTCCCAAGTATTTTATTTTTTTTGAAGATATTGTGAATGGAGTGGTTGTCCTCATTTCCATTTCAGAGGATTTGTCGCTGATATACAGGAATGCCTTTGATTTATGCGTGTTGATTTTATATCCTGCCACTTTGCTGAATTCATTTATTAGCTCTAATAGTTTCTTTGTAGAGCCTTTTGGGTCTGCTAGGTATAGAATCATATCATCTGCAAATAGTGATAATTTAAGTTCTTCTTTTCCTATTTTGATGCCTTTAATTTCTTTCGTCTGTCTAATTGCTCTGGCCAGTGTTTCGAGAACTATGTTGAACAGAAGTGGAGAGAGAGGGCATCCCTGTCTTGTTCCAGATTTTAGAGGGAATGCCTTCAGTTTTTCTCCATTCAGAATGATGCTAGCCTGAGGCTTAGCATAGATTGCTTTTACAATATTGAGGTATGTTCCTGTTATCCCTAGTTTTTCTAGAGTTTTGAACATAAAGGGATGCTGTACTTTGTCGAATGCTTTTTCCGCATCTATCGAGATGATCATATGGTTCTTATTTTTAAGTCTATTGATGTGGTGAATAACATTTATTGATTTCCGTATATTGAACCAGCCTTGCATCCCAGGGATGAATCCTACTTGATCATGGTGTACAATTTTTTTGATATGTTTTTGTATCCGATTCGCCAGAATTTTATTGAGGATTTTTGCATCTAGGTTCATTAGAGATATTGGTCTGTAGTTTTCTTTCTTTGAAGTGTCTTTGTCTGGTTTAGGTATCAGGGTGATGTTGGCCTCGTAGAATGAATTTGGAAGTTCTCCCTCTTTTTCTATTTCCTGAAGTAGCTTGAAAAGTATTGGTATTAGTTCCTCTTTAAAGGTTTTGTAAAACTCTGCTGTATACCCATCCGGTCCTGGGCTTTTCTTAGTTGGTAGTCTTTTGATGGTTTCTTCTATTTCCTCAATTGATATTGGTCTGTTTAGGTTGTCTATATCCTCCTGACTCAATCTGGGCAGATCATATGACTTAAGAAATTTATCTATGCCTTCACTATCTTCTAATTTATTGGAGTATAAGGATTCAAAATAGTTTTTGATTATCTTCTGTATTTCTGAAGTGTCTGTTGTGATATTGCCTTTTTCATCCCGTATGCTAGTAATTTGAGTTCTCTCTCTTCTTCTCTTCGCTAGCATCGCTAAGGGTCTGTCGATTTTGTTTATTTTTTCAAAGAACCAACTTTTAGTTTTGTCAATTTTTTCAATTGTTTCTTTTGTTTCGATTTCATTAATTTCAGCTCTGATTTTAATTATTTCTTGCCTTCTACTTCTTTTGCTGTTGTTTTGCTCTTCTTTTTCAAGGATTTTGAGATGAAGTATGAGATCATTTATTTGTTGGTTTTTTCTTTTTTTAAGGAATGAACTCCAAGCAATGAATTTTCCTCTTAGAACTGCTTTCAATGTGTCCCATAGATTCCGATATGTTGTGTCTGTGTTTTCATTTATCTCTAAGAATTTTTTAATTTCCTCCTTGATGTCTTCTATAACCCATTGATCATTCAGTAACCTATTGTTCATTCTCCAAGTGATGTATGCTTTTTCCTTCCTTCTTTTATCGTTGATTTTCAGTTTCATTCCATTATGATCAGATAAGATGCATGGTATTATCTCTACTCCTTTATATTGTCTAAGAGTTGCCCTGTGACATAATATATGATCTATTTTTGAGAAGGATCCATGTGCTGCTGAGAAAAAAGTGTAACTGCTTGATGTTGGGTGGTATACTCTATATATGTCAATTAGGTCTAGGTTATTAATAGTGTTATTGAGTTCTATAGTTTCCTTATTCAACTTTTGTTTGGAAGATCTGTCCAGTGGCGAGAGAGGTGTGTTGAAGTCTCCCATGATTATGGTATGGTGGTCTATTAGACTCTTGAACTTGAGAAGAGTTTGTTTGACGAACATAGCTGCACCATTGTTTGGGGCATAAATATTTATGATTGTTATGTCTTGTTGGTGTATGGTTCCCTTAAGCAGTATGTAGTGTCCCTCTTTATCCCTTTTGATTAACTTTGGCTTGAAATCTATTTTATTTGATATGAGTATGGACACTCCTGCTTGTTTCCGAAGTCCATATGAGTGATATGATTTTTCCCAACCTTTCACCTTCAGCCTATGTATGTCTTTTCCTATCAAATGCGTCTCCTGTAGGCAGCATATTGTTGGGTCTTGTTTTGTGATCCATTCTACTAGCCTGTGTCTCTTAATTGGTGAGTTTAAGCCATTAACATTTAGGGTTATTATTGAGATATGGGTTGTTCTTCCAGCCATATTTGTTTATTTCTGTTACTAAACATGGTTTGTTTTCCTCTTTGATTATTTCCCCCCCCTTTACTGTCCTACCTCCCACTGTTGGTTTTCATTGTTATTTTCCATTTCCTCTTCCTGTAATGCTTTGGCGAGGATGTTTTGAAGAGATGGTTTTCTAGCTGCGAATTCTTTAAACTTTTGTTTATCGTGGAAGGTTTTAATTTCATCTTCCATCCTGAAGCTTAATTTCGCTGGATACACAATTCTTGGTTGGAACCCATTTTCTTTCAGTGTTTGAAATATGTTATTCCAGGATCTTCTAGCTTTCAGAGTCTGTGTTGAAAGATCAGCTGTTATCCTGATTGGCTTACCCCTAAATGTAATCTGCTTCCTTTCTCTTGTAGCTTTTAAAATTCTCTCCTTATTCTGTATGTTGGGCATCTTCATTATAATGTGTCTAGGTGTGGATCTCTTATGATTTTGCACATTCGGCGTCCTGTAGGCTTCTAGGATTTGGGATTCTGTCTCATTCTTCAAGTCTGGGAAGTTTTCTCGTATTATTTCATTGAATAGACTGCTCATTCCTTTGGTTTGGAGCTCTGTACCTTCCTGTATCCCAATGACTCTTAAGTTTGGTCTCTTAATGTTATCCCATATTTCTTGGATGTTCTGCTCATGGTTTCTTAACAGTCTTGCTGAGCTGTCTATGTTCTTTTCCAGTTGAAATACTTTGTCTTCATTGTCTGATGTTCTATCTTCTAAGTGTTCTACTCTGCTGGTAGTATTCTCAATTGAGTTTTTAAGTTGGTTTATTGCTTCCTGCATTTCTAGGATTTCTGTTTGTTTGTTTTTTATAACCTCTATCTCCCTGTATAGTTGATCCTTTGCTTCCTGGATTTGTTTGTGTAATTCCTTGTCGAAGTGATCTTTCATTGTCTGATTTTGCTGTCTAATTTCTTCCTTGATACTCCAGATCATCTGAAGCATGTATATCCTGAATTCTTTATCTGACATTCCATCTGCTGCAGCTGTTACCTCTTCTAAAGTTGAGCTGACCTGCATTGCTTGTAGTCCTTTCTTTCCTTGTCTTTTCATACTGCTTGCGTTTCTTTCTTCTTGGTGAAACTGTTGTGTTTTTGAAATTTTTCCCCCCCTATATATTTATATTGCTCTTGTATAGTTGAAAAGTCTCCCTTGCAGGTGCGGGCGGGGGCTCTGCTCTGCCCCTCCTCCACTTGGTGTGAGGTGTCTACCTCCCCCGCGGACCCCTGGGCCTGATCCGCTGTTCTGTCGCAAGTCTGCCTACCTTGCAGGTGGGGGCGAAGGCTCTGCCCTGCCCCTCCTACCACGCCCGGGGACCGCTAGGCCTGATCTGCAGGTTGGTCGCAGGTCTGCCCACCTTGCGGGCACAGGTGTCAGTTCCGCTCTGCCCCCACTCCAATTGGGGTCACTTGACCACCACACAGGCGGGCCGCTGGGCCTGATCTGGGCGTGGGCGAAGGCTCTGCTCTTCCCCGCCCCTACTCCAGTTGGGGTGAAGTGTGTACCACGCTGGCAGGCCGCTGGGCCTGATCCGCAGGTCTGTCGCCGGTCTGCTTACCTTGCCGGCGCGTGCGGTGGCTCTGCCCTGCCCCTCCTACCACGCCTGCAGACCACTAGGCCTGATCTGCAGGTTGGTCGCAGGTCTGCCCACCTTGCGGGCACAGGTGTCAGTTCCGCTCTGCCCCCACTCCAATTGGGGTCACTTGACCACCACACAGGCGGGCCGCTGGGCCTGATCTGGGCGTGGGCGAAGGCTCTGCTCTTCCCCGCCCCTACTCCAGTTGGGGTGAAGTGTGTACCACGCTGGCAGGCCGCTGGGCCTGATCCGCAGGTCTGTCGCCGGTCTGCTTACCTTGCCGGCGCGTGCGGTGGCTCTGCCCTGCCCCTCCTACCACGCCTGCAGACCACTGGGCCTGATCTGCAGGTTGGTCGCAGGTCTGCCTACCTTGCGGGCGTGGGCGGCGGCCCCGATCCTTCCCTCTGGCTCGACGACAAAGCGAGAGAGACTCGGGTATCTGTGACTCACCCTCCCTACCAGGGGACCAACTGTTTCCGTTGCCGCTGGCACCGATGAAGTTTTCTCCTCGGCCGCTCTCCGATGACATCAGATCTCTGCCATGCTGGCATCCCCTGTTCAATGGCTGAATCCCATTTTCTTCTCTTCCAATAGGCGGAGCTGTGCCCTCTGAGCCGAGCTTCTGCCCTCTATGTGCTGACAGAAATCCCTGTACGGTGGCTCCTGGGAGTCTCTCAATCCTGTTAGTCCAGAGCCCTTTCACTTATCTGGCCCCTCCCCCTGTTCCTCCTCCCAGCCAGCCAGCCAGGTCCTGTTCACCAGAGGTGGTTCCCCAAGGATCTGATTACACTTGCAGCCCCACCACGTGTCCTATATCCCGAACGATGAACACCCTCTCTGTCATTCATCTAAGCCCCAGTGCTGTGGTGGGGTGATCTGGGAACCAACAGTTTAATTTTTCCGGACCCCTTTGGTGGGCACGCCCCTAGAAACTAGCGGCTAAGATCTTGGGTGTCGCCGCTGGTGTTAAGGGGAGGTGGGGATCTGGAATCCCCTCTGCTTCCCTACAGACACGCCCCCGGTGGTTTCCTGGCTGCTTGTATCTGGAGGGGGTGGGAGTCACACACCTGCTAATGTGGATTCCGCTGGGAAGGAATTCTGTCGGCGGAACTCTGGTGATGTCACCACTCTGCTATGGCGGGCCCCAGGCTCCTTGCCAGAGTGTCCGAAGGGAGGGGTGGGACTGGTCTGTTTCTGGTTGGTTTCAGCTCCCGTTTTGCTATTTCATGAAGGCTTGGCGAGAGACCTCTTCCTAGAGTCCCTGCACCACTCCTGCTGCGCTGCGCCTCGGAGGCTATCCGCCCTGACGCGGGGGCCGGTGCAGGCAGCCGACAGTTGCCGAGTCGCGCGGGCAGCGGCTGGCGGGTCTGGACCTCTGCGCTGCGTGGTGGAGATTCACTCGTCTAGCACAGACTGTCCCTCCAAAAATCCTACCGATTCCCGGCCGATCTCTCTTTAGTGGAATTTTGCTAGGAGTTTCTCAGCAGGTCGTATCTAAGCGTATCCATGCGTCTCTCTGACCCCGTTGTTGAGGAGGTACTGAAAGCGCTGCCTCCCCTCTCGCCGCCATGTTCTCTCTCCTTAAAGGAAGAACTTTAAAGCTACTCTTTGGCATATCTGAATTGCTAGTATCCATCTTTTGTGCATCGGGACCATTATTAAGTAAAATAAGGTTACTTGAACACTAGCACTGCAATACCTTGCCAGTTGATCTGGTAACTGAGATAGCTATTATGGGCAAGTAGCATATATAGCATGGAAACATTGGAAAAAAGGGATAACTCACATGTATTTAGTATGGAGTAAGATGGAGACGTAAAGAACAAGATTTCATCACACTACTCAGAACAGAGTGGAATTTTAAAAATTAATTATTTGAATGAATTGTTTATTTCTGGAATTTTCCATTCAATATTTTTGACCACAGTTGACCTTGGTTTACAAGAAGTAAACCGATAGACTAGAGATTTTTTTGGGAAGGTAAGGTTTATCTACATTAAATAACTAAAAAAAAAAATAGCAAAGATTTCTTTTGTATGAAACCTGCATGTTTTAAACAATTCAGAAAGAAGAAAGCCAAGTGTTAGACATTGTCTTTGGATACATATGAATTATTTGTGTGATCTTCTCAATAATTGAGAAGTGTAGTTATTTCTTCTTTATGATTGAAGACCCTGAGCTTCCAGGAGATGAACAAATAGTACATATGAAAGGAAAGTCATACAAACAACTGAACATAAGTTGTCTTTCACATGCTTAAGAAATATCAATTGGCTTCCCATTTTCTACCAAGTCTATCGAATCTAAACTGCTAAAGCCTGTTATCAAGACTCTGTAAGGGAAGCTGAGAGATCCAGGTTCTATACAGAATTTATTAGTAACTAACTTTAGCTTCATGAAAGCATAACCCATTATCCTTCAAAATGAATAATTCAGTGGCAGTCACTGCCTTTGTAAAGTTGTGTAACTATCAACCCCATCTAGTCCCCAAATAACTCAAAATAAAACTTGCACCCATTAAGCAGTTACTCTCAATTCCCTTCCTTCTCTTCCCCTAATAAGCACCAGTCTGCTTTGTGTTTTTGTGAATTTACCTATTCTGGATATTTCATATAGATGGTATTATATTATATGTAACCTTTTGTGTCTGGAATCTTTCACCTGTCAGTGTTTTCAAGTTTTATCCATATTGTAATGTATATCAGTACTTTTGTCTTTTTTTATAAAAATTGCAGAATAGAATAGTCCTTAGGGAGAGATATACTATGATTGCCAATTATTCCAGGTGAAAATATTATACAAGGGGGAAGGAGACAGGCCTTTAAGGTAGACAGAATTGCTGGGTGGAAGAAGTTAATAGTTAACTACTACATTGAGCTTCACCTATTGCTTTGCCTAGAATCCGACTCTAATAGTTCTAAAGCTATAGATTACTGAGATTTGTACCACTGACCTGCTTTGCTATTTTGCTATTATTTCCAGAGGTAGAATCAACCAAAAATAGTTTTAAGTTATAGAGAAGTAAAGAGATAAAGGAGACTTCATCTTTGCTTCCCACATTTTCAGGGTAATTAACTGGAAAACACACACAGAAAAGAGTTAAGAGAATGATGATTAACTCAGAAATAAATAGCAAAGTAGCCCTTAAATAAGAACACTACAGGGATTCCCTACAATCGGGAATAAATCATCTTCTTTATCCCAATTTTAACCTTGGGTCCTCTTGAAGGAATATCTTAACTCCAATATTCATTGAAACATTATTATCAATGATCAATATATTGAATGACCCTAAGTGTCCATCCATGGAAGAATGGATAAATAAAATGTGGTATGTATATGCAAAAAAAAATACTCTTCAGGAAGGAAATGTTGTTATCTGTGACAGTGTGCATGATTGTAGAGGACATGTGTTAAGTGAAATAAACCAGACACAGAAAGAACAATACCACATTATCTCACATATATATGGCTTAATAAAGGTGAACTTATAGAAATAGAGAGTATAATGAAGGTTACCAGAGACTGAGTATGTATGAAAGATGGGATTAGGAGGGAGGGAATACAGAGCTATTGGTCAAAGGATATGCAGTTTCAGACAGATAGCATGAATACGTTTTTTGATCTATTGCACAGCAAGGTGACTATAGTCAATAATAGTGTGTATTTCAAAATAACTAAGAGAATCTTCAAGTCTCATAAAATTGATAGGTAAATGAGATGATTGATATGTTAATCAGCTTAATCTAATCATTTCATTCAATATCATTGTACTCCATAAATGTATAAAATTCTTATTTGTCAACTACACTTTATACAGTTATAACTTGCTAATTAAAATAATACTAATATAAAATCATTGGCATTGAATAGACTCCTAAAGAAGCAAATATAGATATTTCTGGGTACTCCATAAAGTCCCTAATTTAGGGTTGACAGCAAAATTTGTACTTTTGGCCTTTTTGAAGTCTTTTCTGTTTTGGTTAGGCAGGGTGTTACATTAATTTGCTAGAACTGTGATAACTACCACAAGCTCAGTGGTTGAAGCAATAGAACTATATTGTCTTAGAGTTCTGGAAGCAGGAAGCTAGATATGATGGTGTCAGTGGGGGTTCCTTTTGAGGGCTAGCAGGGAAGGATCTGTTCCGAATCTCCCTCTTTGGATTGTAGATGGTTATCATATCCTGTGTCTCTACAATGTTACCCTTTTATGTTTGCAAAATTCTCCCTTCTTCAGAGCAACAGTCATATTAGGGCTTACCCTAACAGTCTCATCTTAATTATCTCCATAAAAACCCTGCTTCCAAATAGTTATATTCTGAGGTGCAAGGTATTAGGACTCTAATATATTTAGGAAGAAAAGGAAGCAATTCAACTCAAAACAGATGGCCATATAATTTATCATGTAAATTTATGCATTTTTTAGAGTGAAAAGGGACACAGTCAATAATAACTTTGAAATACAGTTGTTAATAAGAACTATACCACAGGAACCAAGAAGAATGGTACCTGGTCTCAGCCAAAATCAGGGCCCAGGCCTAGGTGAGAGCTCCCAAGGAACTGAGAGACAGCTACTCTTTACTCTTTTTCCCATGTGAGTTGATTGAAGTTATTTATTTTTATGCAAAGGCTACTCAAGGAGAAGTCCCATTACTGGTGCCCAGTTGTCAAATTGAAGATCTTCCTTTCCTATTCCTGGGTCCCCAGGACTTGCACACAGTTAGGATTTACCCCCAGGAACTGGAATAGTGAGGAGGTCCACCAGTTACTCCTAGACCACCACTTGGCTGCAGTAGGCTCCCATTGGATCTGTCACTCTCTTGAAGAAAAGGTTGAGAGTAGAATCAGTCTTGACTGCTTCCAAATTTCCCATGATTAATCATGAGCAATAACTCAATTAGCTATTTCCAGCTTTATACTTAGGTTTCCGTTCAGATTTCACAGACCAGGGTGTGGGGTTGATATATCCTACATTATACAGCCTAAAACTAGTCTGGATTTAGCAACCAGAGAGGGAAGAAAAACCTTACTCTTTGTTATTGTTTGACTATGAAATGTCCCCCTAAAGCTCCTGTTTAATGCAGGAGGAGGAATGGTTAGATTAGGAGATCTGGAACCTACCATCAGTGGATTAAACAGTTTGATGGAGGAATAATTTGAATGGGTTACTGATTAGAAACTGTAGGTAGGTGAGACTTGGCCAGAGGAAGTAGACACTGGTGCTGTGCCTTGGGTACCATATGTTTTGATCTTGGCTCTTTGTGCTCTCTCTCTGCCCCTCAGCTGCCGTGCCATGCCCTTCTGCCATAATGTTCTGCTTCATCTTGGGCACAGAGCAATGGAGCTGGCCAACCTTGGACTAAACTAAACTTCTGAAACCATGAGCCTAGAATAAATTTTTCCTCCTCTAAGTCATTCTTGTCAGGTGTTTTAGTCAGAGTGCAGAAAAGGTGACCAACACACTCTTCATGGCTTATGTTGAAGCATATGTCCAAGGATACCTCTAGACAATTAGTACACCTTCATTTAAGATTTTAAATGTCTACTAAGTCTTCACTTTGTGCTGCATATAGCACAGAATGTGACAGACATAATTCTTCCCTTTGTTAGAAGTACTTACAGTTTACTAGGCATTAAGCAAATATGAAAAAAATAATTGTCTCTGTTCCCTAACATAATGTATCAGGATTTTAAGACTTTGGGTTAATATGTTCTTGTATATGCCCAGAATCACTCCTCAGGATCTTTAGTTTTCTCCTTGTTATCCTTTGAGCAGTGCCACTGGTCTAAGCCTGCTTCTCTTAAAATAATGATGTTTTTTCACCCCTGGAACTAATGAAAATGAGTCAGGGTGAGGCAAGCTTTTCTTTTCATGATGCTATTCAGCCTGTGTATTCTCTTTCTTGAGTACTTTACCCTCTCCCGACTTTTGCCGCACACAGATACACACAGTTTATTAAGAAATGTATCAGTTTAAAAAAGGAGATATTAATTGAATATTTCAAAATAACTATTAAAGAGGAATTTGAAGAATAACCACACAAAGAAATAATATATATCTGAGGTGATAGATATGCCAGTTAGCCGGAATACACATTGAATACATATACTCAAGTACCACATTGTACCCCATAAATGCGTACAATTAATACTTGCCAATTAAAATATATTTTAATAATGAAAACATCCCAGAAGAAAATAAAAATAAAAATTGGCAGATGAGTTAAAGTCATTGATAAATGTGTAATTTCCCAAGTTCTAGAAGAAAATCTCTCACGGGTCAACTCTTTTCACAAGGGAAGTGACTTTACCTTATTTCCCCATCTCACTTGGCCTGCCCTTAAGTTTACCCCTCTCACAAGCACCTTCTGGGGGTTGGTGTTGTGGCTCAGCGGTAGAGCCCTTGCCTAGCATGTACAAGGCCCTGGGTTCGAACCTCAGAATCACATGAAAATAAATAAGTAATTTTTTTTTCTTAAAAAGAGATGCTTTTGGAAAATTCCATCCAATACTTCTTGAAATCTCAGTTCAATTCGTGAAATCTTACTCCATACAGCAATTCCATTTTCCCATCATTTATCTCCCCAAGTTAGAGACATTCAGCCTAAAGTAGACTGGATTTGTTGTTTTTGGTTCTTTTTCTAATTCTTTGGGTTGAATGCATAATTCATTTATTCTCTGTTTTTTACATATATAAGTGATTAAATTGTGAATTTTTATTTGATCATTGCTTTAACCATAATTTCATTCTCTTTGATATGGGAGATTTTTATTTTCAAGATTTTTTTAATTTTGGCTATAATGAAATTTAAAATTTTTTAGAATTATCAGTATTATTGGTGATTGTTTTTGTCATTTTACTCAAATTATGGTTAGATAGATATTTCTTCTTTGTATTCCAGCTTCTAGTTTTGCATAGATGTTTAAGGCCAGTAGATTGTTCTTTTTTTGTAAAAGTTAGTACTATTGCTTGGCACAGGGAACATGCTTATAACCCCAGCAGCTCAGGAGGTTGAGGAAGGTGAATCCCAGTTCAAAGCCAACCTCAGCAACTTCCTGATGCCCTAAGCAACTTAGCAAAAACCCTGTATCAAAATAAAAAAATAAATAAAAAAATGCTGGAGATGTGGCTCAGTGGTTAAGTGCCTCTAGGTTCAATCCCTGATTAAAAAACAACAACAACAACAACAACAACAAAGTTAATACTATTATTTATATTCACATTCACATATATTTTCTTTAGAAGCTTGTAAACCTCTTTTATCCTTGAAATAAAGCAGTTTTATTAGAAGATATCTTGGTGGTAATTTTTTTTGTGTGTGAGGTCAGCTTCTTTAATATGCAAACTTAAATGTAGTATGAGTGGTTCATATATTTGTAATATTTCAAGTTTTTTCCATTGAATCATTGGATTCAGTGAATACTCAGTAACAAAAAGTGTCCTGGGCTTAGCTTTGACTGTCTAATTAGGGTTTTTGTATTTGTGTATCCAAAGCATGTCAGTAGTCTTAAAAATCACTATCAAGAGAGAAAAGATTTTATAAATAATATTAACTTCTACATTAGTTTGCTACAGCTGTCATAACAAAGTACCACATACTGAGTAACTTAAATAAACAGAAACAATTGTCTTATAGTTCTGAAGGCTGAAGTTTGGTGTCAAGGTGTGGGCCAGTTGGTTCTTTCTGAGGACTGTAAATAGAATCTGTTCTAGGTTTTTCTCCTTGACTGTCTTTCCCCCTAGATCTATTTATGTTATTTTCCCTCTCTGCATGTCTCTGTATCAACATTTTGTATTTTATGATGACAGTAGTCATCTTGGATAGCAGCTTACCCTTGACCTCATTTTAACTTGATTACCTCTGCAAAGACCCTATTTACCACTATGGTCATATTTCATGTTACTGGGGATTAGGAATTTAACATATGAATTTTGGAGACACACAATTTAGCCTCTAACAGCTTCCAAACATTAGAAGATAGAGTATTATATGAAGGGTATTCTAGCTAATCAAAAAAAGGAATGAGTTAAATAGGGTAAGCCTGCTTCTTCAAGGTTAGTAGATCATAAAAGGAACTTGGAAAGTCAAGAAAGAGGTAAAGTTGCTCCTCTCCATGCTTGAGTGGTTCAGGAAGTCCAAAGAAAACCAAATAACTTGGGTTTTTTCCTTACTTCGGGAGGTAGCTTCTGTATCTAACTTTGCCAAAATCCAGAGAAGTCTAATCAAAGCTCACTCAGGGACAGTGTGACTGTACAAAGGAAAGGCTGAGTTAAGCTGAATTTCTGGGGCTGATGGTCAAACTAATATGGCCTGTCCCTTATTTTTCCATGAGGTTTCAATATTGCATAGAAGATAGCAGTGGCCAGGCTGAATTTTCTTCTTCTGGAAATACCTCTTCTACCCCAACCTGATCCCTGGATACTTAGAAGATT
Source organism: Marmota marmota marmota (assembly GCF_001458135.2). Taxonomy (NCBI): domain Eukaryota; kingdom Metazoa; phylum Chordata; class Mammalia; order Rodentia; family Sciuridae; genus Marmota; species Marmota marmota. Next base: position 2,186,683 of record NW_026000170.1, read on the forward strand.
CACTTGCTTAACAGCAAGGTTCAAAAGATTTAGGTAGATATTTCTAGGTCTAGGTGTTCCTACTGTTTTTTAAAAGGAGTTATTTATAGATCCTATTTAATTCCAGTCCTGAACTGTAGTTCATTTTCTTTCACTAGAAAAGAGATTCTTCCTCTGAGATCCATAAATTAACTTGTTTTTTAGGGGAATCCATGAACTTTAAAATTCTATGCAAAATTGTAAGTGCTGCTGTTTTTTCCTGGGAAGCAGCTTCTGCTTTACATTAGGTTATAAAAGGGTACTTTTTCCTATTCATTTACATTGTGGGAAAAGTTTTAACTTTTCTTTCAAATATCAGAAACAAATTTGAGTCCTGTTGTTAGTATCTTTTGTAATATTGTGGTGGCATTTTTAAATTTATTGAAAACATTTTATATTTTCAACCATCTAATATTTTTATTCCAACCCATATTACATCAAGTTCCCTTTTATCTCAGCTTGCTTACTTATTTCATCTGCCATCTTTTATTTAATATTTTAAATTTTTTTTGAGAGCAAAAGCCAAAGTAGATCTTATTTAAAATGCACTTTTGTTTTCTGTAATAAGTCTCCCCCTTTCTCTAGCTTTTCCTCATCCTATTGAGTACTGTACTAAGCAATCCTTTTATTTTTTTCTAAATATTTTTAGAGCTTTCATGTTGACACTCATCTGCATCTCATCTGTCTGGGTCTGAATTTTCTTCCATACATTTGTATAATTTCCCCTGAATCCCTTCACTTTCATCAGGTTGGAAGTAGATTTCTTTTATGCAATCAGGGAAGTAAATGTGGATCTGAGATGTGGTCACCATGATGTAAATATTTGGCTGTTAGGTTCTTTATTTGAATTTAACCCCTATGATAGGAAGAACAATGTCCTCCCTTCCCAAAGGTGTCCCCATCCTAATCTCCAGAACATGTAAATTAGGGTAATTAAGATTATATATAGAATTAAGGTTTGCTGATCAGCTGACCTAAAACTGAGGACGTTATCCTGAGTGATATCCTATATTCTAATATAGCTGAAATTTTTATATACTTCAACATTTGTAAAGCTAATGTATGTGAAAAACAAGGTGAATAAATAAACTTAGGAATGCTTTGTATATACATGGGCAACAAAAAAAGTCCTGAGCAAATGAACAGGACAGTACTTCTATCCTGAGGATGTTTCACTCAGACTTGGTATAACTCCTGTTTGAATATTGCAAGACACTCTATAAAATGTTAATCTCTCCCCAAACTAACCTTAAATTTCATCTCGGAAGAACGATAGAAGGCCATTGAGTAAAAGAAATTGATGTATAAGGGCCACTGAAATATTCATTAGAAGAAAATGGGTTACACTTGTAATAGGTAGGCATTTTCCCCCAACTGTAAGTCCACTGAGATTCCAAATTTTATTTTAAGCACTTAAACTTATTACTTTAATTCTTGTTAGAATATACAGGCTTCTTGGGAGGATTAACATGCTGTGATGTGAGTAAAAATTTTCTGATGTTTTTCTGATTTCTGGTGATATGGTAAAAAGAAATCATGATGCATTGACCCCCACTGAGGAGGAAAGAGTTAAGAAATGAGGATGCTGGAAATCAAAGATAAATCATATCTCCTCCTTTCTTTTTTGAACAACAATGGTTTTATGCTTCTGGCAACCACTGTGTACAAAAAAAATTTAAAGGCTGTGAAATTTTGCCCAAGATTGGAAAGATTGCCAATGGAGTGAGAAATTGGAAAAATCAGTTGGATTTCCTTCACAAAAACACACACACAAACTTCACAAACGCACACACACAAAAAAAAAGAAGAAGAAAGAAAAGAAAAATTGGAATGTTGTTTGAGACTTTAGAAATTACTCTGATATATAATTTTGCCATACTTGTGGATTAAAAGTTTTGGTAGGTTTTGGTTAAATCACTTCCAGGAGTATTTTATAAACCACTGGGATTAAAAATGAAGCTCTGAGGATAGACAATATTACACAGAGTGGATCCTATTTTTCTCCTGGCTCAAGGGAGAAAGGGCTTAGTTTTCCAGGGCCTGAGGATCATTGCTATGGCCCAGAACCACCACTTACTTACTCAGACTGATTATTCCCATAACTGTGCTATTGTCATTTTTCTGAAGAATGTACTTGCTAACATTTCTTTGCCAACATGCCCACTTCTTTAAATAATTACCTTAAAGATAGTCTAACTGGTCAAAGACATGAAAATGTGAAGTTATTGATACAAATGGTCCACTTGCCTGCCAAGGACTATGTACTTTGTTTGTTTATCTTTTTGTACACATCATTTGTGTCCCAGGTAACATTTTCTAGGCCCTGTGAAGAGTTTAACTCACTAGATCATACGTTATAGTAATCATTCTGAATGTATGACAAAAGATAACAACTGATCAACACAAATTTAATTATCATCATAATTTTCATTGTTGCAACTTCGTATAAAGTCATAAAAAAGTATTGATGGCACTTGTCAACAGTCTTGAGCCAAAGTAAGGTCTCCTCTTAGACATAGTTCCTGGGATAATAGAGTACTGGGCTTGCTTCATTGAGCACATCCCATTGGAACCAAATGTACATAGCTCAGCAGCACAGAGAATTAGGTGTCCTTATTAACAATTTTGTCAGTTTTACTGCCTAAACATTTTTTGAATCTCTCTCTGCATCCTCTCAGTAGCATGCATTTAAGCTATTGCCTTCTCTCACCTGAACCATTGTGGTGGGTCTCATAACTCATTCTGAATGCACTTTTACCCTCTCAAATCTGTTTTCAATCCTGAAGAGAGAGTGATATTTTAAAAATGTAAACTGGATTGTGTCAACCATCTGTTTAACTAAAATCCTTCAACAGAATCTCATTGCTATTAAAATAAGCAATCTTTAATCCTGCCTGTGTATCGACATGGGATTCGATGCCAGTTTACTTCTGTAGCTTCATCCTGCTCTTCGTCCATTCATACTTTCTGCATTTCTGTCACACAGAACTTTAGATTCCTCCTAAAAGCTTCCATATTTACTTCTATCTCAGGATATTTTGTCCCTGCAATTTCCTTTTTTTTTTTAATAATTTTTTATTGTTGGTTGTTCAAAACATTACAAATTTCTTGACATATCATATTCCACACTTTGATTCAAGTGGGTTATGAACTCCCACCTTCACCCCATACACAGATTGCAGAATCACATCAGTTACACATCCATTGATTTACATATTGCCATCCTAGTGTCTGTTGTGCTCCGCTGCCTTCCCCATCCTCCACCATCCCCCCTCCCCACCTCTCCCCTCGATTTTTATTTCTTTTAGATAAAGAACTTGGAGTGGAATTGCTAACTTTTATTTGAAGTGTGTTTTTGACTTTGTCAGAAACTATCAAATTACTTTCTAAAAAAATTTGTATCAGTTTGTTTCCTACCAGCAACACATGGGAGTTCCAGTTGCTCTACACATTGACGTCAGCACTTATTATTGTCAGTTTTGGTTGGTTTGTCTCTTATTTTTATTTTTTTT
>NW_026000170.1:2193374-2207497 GCF_001458135.2 Marmota marmota marmota
GGGCTCCTAGCCCTGGGCCAGGGCAGTTCCGGGAGCTGTAACTCGGCCGCTCTGTGCTTGGTGTATGCTCTGATAAGAGCAGACTCCAAGAAGCAGCCTCCGCAGGCTCCCCAGCCCTGGGCCAGGGCGGTTCCGGGAGCCGGAACTCGGCCGCCCCGCGCTGGGTGCTCGCTCCGATAAGAGCAGGCACTAGGAAGCACCCAGTCACTGAGCCCGAGCAATCTGTCTGCAAGCCACAGGCGAATGGCAGCCTGAAATTACCTGTTCTATGGCTGAATGAGCTGCGGTCAGTCGAAAACAGGGATGGTGACGTCAGCTTTCCAACATGGTGGCCGCTGGCCTCCTCTGTGGTCTGACCGGTGTGGAGAACCAAGATGGACCGCTTCCTTCCCAGGTCTCGAACCCAGAATTCAGCCCTGAGTACGGTGCTTGCACAGCTGGCAGAAACTGCAGCGCTGTATCCCTGCGTCGCTATCTCCTTGTTTCCCAGCGCGCTACAGACTCTAGCCGCGGGGCGATTTGCTGAATAAGCAGTGTTACCCTCCGTTCGACAAACCTCTCGCGTTTGAGTCCCCGTAGCCGATCCTCGTGCGATGGAAATCCTTCCTCCAGGTTCCGGAGCACCCCACTATTGCTGGAAATTCCTAACAAGATAGCCTTTAGCCGTCCTGACTTGTCATACTCCCACACAGTGAAGCAGCACACGGGGGCAATGCACTCCCCTCGCCGCCATCTTCAAACATATATATTTCTGACACAGTACTGCTGTTCTTTTTTCAAGGCCCAATGTTTGTGAAGAACAGCTGGTGACTGTGGTGGGACTGGCGCACCCCTATGTTCAGGCCTTCACACACACCGTCAGGCCCCTTTTTTTCTACAACATCATTTTTTCTTATTCCTCTCTGTCTCATAGTTTATTCCTCACATCCTTTAGCTATTATCTGAAATGTCGTTTAAAGTTTCCTTGATCCCAGATTATATCTGAGGCTTTGCTTTTGTTTTTTGTTTTTGTTTTCAAAGCACCATTCCCTTTACTTACATCACATCCCCTACCATAGTTTATACTTACACATTTGTGTTACCATTCGAGTTACTTTATTTGTTTGTTCACTATCATATCTCAGAGGCCCAGAAGGGTCTACAACATAATGGATGCTCATTAAGTATATGTGAAATAAATGAATGCAAGACTTCATAATGCTTTTGTGTTTTGAAGGAAAACACAAGCAGAGGGATATGAATTAATTGAAAGTTTTGAGATCAATCTGTTTCTGTAGGTCAGCAAGTCCCAGCCAGGAGTGATTCTGGCTCTCATGGGACATCTAGCAATTTTAGACATATTTTCAGTGGTGACAGTTGGGAAGTGTTACTAGTGTCTAGTGGATAAAGGGACAAGGATGGTAGTTAAACATCCTGCAATGTACTGAACAGACAAGGTTGAAAAACCCAGCTGTAGAGAATGCACTTTCTTGGAAAGACACAGAATTCACCTAGAACATTTCAGACTTGGTTAAATTGACATTATGTGTTAAAATTTCCCTTTCTAACTCAGTCTATCTGTTACCATTCAACATAAAGACATTTACACAAACATGACAGGGTGATATTTAGATTATTTTACAATGTGACAGAGTTAGTAACTAATCAGAATGAATATTTACTCAGAAAAAAAACAAAGCAAATAAGATGGCAATCCTACTTGCTATATTTTAGTCTTATAGATTGATAGGAGTTTAAGGCATTTATGCATAGGAAAAATGAATAAGCTGCTTTGTAAATACCACCTCAAATATATAAATGCTAAGTTAGATGGTGATAATCATTTGATTATGCTATTTTCTACTTGCCTGCTCATGGTTATCTCACCATGACTCATTAAATGGGTCCTCATCAAATTTCTCTCTCTCTCTCTCTCTCTCTCTTTTATTTTGGTACCAGGGATTTATCAGGAGCACTTGACCACTGAGCCACATCCCCAGCCCTATTTTGTATTTTATTTAGAGACAGGGTCTCACTGAGTGATTAGCACCTTGCTTTTGCTGAGGCTGGCTTTGAACTCATGATCCTCCTGCCTCAGCCTCCTGAACCGCTGGGATTACAGGCATAGGGCACTATGCCTGGCTTAACTTCCTTCTCTTTAAGCAATATTTTCATTGTTTGAAGTAGACATAATATATATTATACATGTATATATTATATATGTATAATATTACATCTATATAATATATATAGTGTGTGTATATATATATATATATATATATATATATATATATATATATATAGACAGGATCTTTTCTCAAAATAGTGAATTCTAGCCAGATTGCAATATTGACCTTTCTTAGGAGACAAAGTGCAACTCAGGAATGTGACTATGAACAGGTAGAGAGATGCAGGCAGCTAAAGTAAAGGGATGTGAAAAGATAAAAGGTCTTATACTAGAGAGGTCCTTTTGAGATTAAAAAAAAAAAACAGAGGTAAATGATCATATTTTGAATCAACTAGTGAAAGATAATGAGATCAAGAAAAACAGAGAGGTGTCACAAGAAAGAAGCACTGAGAGTAAGTATACAATAAATATTGTCTTAAGATGAACTACATAAGAAAGGGAAGAGTAGAAGGGGAGAAGAGGAAAGAATGGTTGGCTCCTGCCCATTTGTTTTGATATGTTTGCTAGTTGACTCCATGGGTCTACATTTGCTACCTCTGGATCAGACCTGATTAAGGAACTAAAGTAGCTCAATTTTTATTATCTCAGGACTCTTTCACCACCTGTATGGAAACAACTGGTTAAAGAAAAAAAAATCATGAAATTACTTAAAAAATTCATGTCCCCCTTAACTTTTAATTTAATCTTTTTACTATGATAATACATAAACATAAGCATATCTTATAGCAATAAGCATTTGCCTACCTAATACCTCCTCACCTTACAGTCTGTTATCTCAGACATAACTATTTTCAAATCATCAGTTTTCTTTTTATATTTAAGTATATATGTCTATTTTTAACTTTGTAATCATATTTCTTAATTGTTCTATTTTACACATTATTTATTTACTTATTACTTTGTAAAATAAGGTTTTATCAGATATTTTATCTCCTACACACAAACCTTTTAATTTCATTATTCTATTCTCTCACATAATTATGTATTTTTGGTTAAGTCCATATTCCACATGTATTTTTTTTTGTGGATAGGTAAGTATTGTTTATAGTTGAGGCAAGTTTCGTATTATAATGATCACATTTTCATTTCATATAGTTTTTTCATTTAATAGTGACTTGATTTTGCAACTACTTTAATTTGAATTTTCATTCACATTTCATCCATAGCCATTGGGTATATGGATATATATAATAACTGTGCACTATGTATTGTAACTTTCTATGGCAACATGCCTGCAAATCTTAATACCTTGGAGAAACAAACTCAACCTTTGCTTCAACCTATGCTTATTTCTTCAGAGATCCAGAAGTCCTCCCGGGAGCTTGTTGTCATTCTTTATGTACTTTTCATATAAAGAATTTCATGGCACTGATTTCTGTTCTGAATTTCATTCTTGGTTAACTCCTTCAATCTGTTGGAGCACATTCTTCATTAGATTCCCAAGAATAGATGCATAGGAAGTAGAGTTTTTGGGAAATTGTTTACCTGAAAGTTATTTTATTATATCATCACAATTGAATGATAATTTGGTTCTTCTTGGAAATTTTAGGATGAATGAAATTTTTACTCAAATTGCTCAATACATTGCTCCATTGTTCTCTCACATACTTTTTTATTCTGGAGAAGTCTTATGATATTAAGATTCATATCCCTTTTAGTGACTGTTGATATGTCCAGGAGTTTTCACATTTCAAAATTATGAGCATTTTTTAAAAAAAATTATTTATTTTTTTCTGAATATTCTATGGACCTTTTCAATTTGGAAACTAACTTTTAACTATAGAAAACACATTTTAACTTAATTTTTTTCTTAAATATTTTCTCTGTTCTCACTTCTTGTAAATATTATTATTTTGCTGCTGAATCTGTTAGATCATAAGTTTTTTGTTCTTGTTTTTCATCTGTCAGTTCTAATTTTCTATTTTTTTCTGTGAGATTTCTTCTTTTCTGTCAATGCCTGCAATAACATTTCTCATTTTTCTATCACATTTTTTTAAAAAATGACATCTTCTTTTATTTAATATTTCTCTATCATCCCTTTGAGGATATTAAATGTTAAGTGCCACCATGATACCAACATAGTTGACAATTATAGGTTTTCTTCTTGTTTCAGCATTATCTCTGTTTTCTATGAGCTCCCTTTTAATTTTGTTTGTTCTTGTCTCTTTCAGGATAGAAGATATCCTTAAATGGTTGGTGATTGTCACTTATCCATTCTCCTAGTTGAGTGAGGCAACCAAAAAGCCTATTGGATGGGACATGGGTGGGGCTTGTATGTGTGCCTCCTCAGCATGGCAAAGCACTAAGGAAAACACAGCCCCCTTCACTGTCTTCTGTGACAATAAGGGGGAAGGCACAGTCCCTGTGTTGCAAGGGACAGAGGTTTGAAATTGTAAGTGCTCCTTAAGCTTTCAAATGGTTTTCCTATGTTGACTCCTTTGCCAAATCCCTCTATAACCTGAATACATTTGCTGTTTTCTCATATGGCTCCTGGTTAGCTCACCAGACCCTGTCCTCTGCAGTTAGGTTTCTGCTTTCCACTTCCTACTGAGTGAGTTCCCCACTGTTACATCTGCTTCCCAATATTGAAGTATCTATCTGCTGTCACCTGGATTCCCATTGTTTCTGTACTTGCACCTTTAGACTGGTTTATTTATTCTCAGTATGTCACTGGAACTGAAAGCAGTTTCCTTTATAAACAGATAAACAGCAATGTTCAATCTTCCATGTTTAACTAAAATTCAATCTTAATTTAGCTGATTTCAAAATAAATATATAGACACCTCTATAACACGGTTAAGCAAAACAAAATTGAAACCATTTAATTTATACAGAGTCCATGCTTTAAGAGAACAGATCACAAAATAATGGAGAAAAATGAATTTAGATAGTGCAGGCCATTCTGCTCCCCCAGCAAACACCCTAGGAAAGGGCTAAGAAATCGTACTCAGCTGAAGAAATAAGAATCTTTCCCTTCAGAGGAAGGAAATCTGCCCAAGTAGACTTACTAAAATAACACTAGGTCCTCTCCTAGGATATTTCTTGAGACTTATTGTAACTGGACAGAATTTTTATTATGGAGGTTTAGCCTTTTTTTTTTTTTTTTGAGAGAGAGAGAGAGAGAGAGAGAGAGAGAGAGAGAGAGAGAGGAGAGAATTTTTTAATATTTATTTTTTAGTTCTTGGCGGACACAACATGTTTGTTGTATGTGGTGCTGAGGATCGAACCCGGGCCGCACGCATGCCAGGCGAGCGCGCTACTGCTTGAGCCACATCCCCAGCCCAAAAAAGCCTTTTTTTTTTTAAAGAGTTGTTTAATAAAAGAGTAAAATTTTATAGCTCAGAACAGGATGTTAGAGATTAAGGACATAAATAAAGAGTAAATGAAAAAAAATCCATTTTGTTTTTTATTTTCTATATAAGTAAAAACTATCTAAATAGCTTGTTAAGCAAAGAAAAATAAAGATGAATATCACTTCTAAGATCTTTTCCATATCATCTATTTGTAATCTTTAATTATATCTGTTTATCTTTCTCTCTCCCTCCCCTACCTTACTCTCTCCCTCCCTCTACTTCTCCCTCCCTCTACTTCTCCCTCTCTTAACATAGTCTTCTTTCAGATTTTCATTGGATTGGGATCAAATGCAGGCTGTAATATGGTTCATTCCTATCCAATATGGGGTCTCTCCTCATTAAAAACCAGCAAACTGTAGTTAGGATCAGAAGAGTCATCAAATAGAGCCTCTGTCCTGATCCAAGTTTTTTTTTTTTTTCCCCCCAGAAAATCTATGACTGGGATGTTGACATAATTTAACTGGAGAGGTGCAGTTTGTTGTTGTTGTTGTTGTTTTTTGACTGTTTGCTTTTAAAACCATTTCTCTGCTAAAGAATTAAAGTGGTAGAACAGATATTCCAAGCTGAATCTAGAACTAGTTTATCTTCCTCTTTCTTGTTTGTTATGAAAGTACTTAAGATGTTTTCTTGAGTACAGATTGTACTGTAAATCATTGTTACAGTAAGTAACAGATCACTAACATTTAACCAATATGCAACATTTTTAAATAAATAGAATGATATAAAAAGTCTCCTAGAATGCCCAGAAGATCTTTGATGACTAATCAACTTGGCAATCCATTTTTCTTTCTTCAAGATGAAAATCATCAAAAGAGTTTTGTATGTATGCTTCTTGTCCATTGATTTTTATATTTAAACATTCATATAAATACCCGTAAGCAACATATATTGTTGTATTTTAATTTTAAAGGTATCACAATTCAGAATTATACATTATATGCAGTTATGCCTTTTTCTCATTTATTTATTATGCTTTTAAGATCTATTCTGTCTGATGTATGTAGCATGAATTCATCTATTTTATCTGATAAAAGTGCCCTTCCTATGAATATTCAATATTTTATATATCCATTCTTCTTATGATAGACATTTAGGCTGTTATCATTAGAAACAGTGCTACAATGAGCATGTTAGGAGGTACACAAGAGACTTGCCTGAGGCAATGTGACTGGAGATGGAATGACTCCCTGAGGTTTACTGATATATGTTATCCACTTTGGCATAATCATGTTGAACATACAGGTTCCCTGCATCTTGCACCTGCATTAAAGGAACTTTATTCTTTTGCCATGTGACAACACCACAATGTTTTAAAATCTTCCATTACTCATCTTACAATTTCAAATTATATCCTTAACAGCTTTTCCTTTAGGTATGTTGATGCTATATCTTTGGTTTGGCATTAATATGATAACTTGGTTTTTTCCATCATAGAATACATTTCAAATTGGATTTTCTGTATTTTAATGTCACCATTATATGGCATATCTTTGCACTTTCTTTTATTGTAATCTTTCTGAGACACTTTAGAAAAGAGTATCTTTCACTCATCTTCATAAATCAGTGTTCTTTTGTGAAACATTTTTGTTTTGGGGAGATGACCGTACGCCAGTTATACTTGTGGTCAAACAGACACTTGCAGCTCTTTTGCTTGCCTGGTGTTTTTGTTATATAAGCTTTTTGTCATTTTTTATATGGATTATCATTTTAAAAAATCCTTGCAATTTGAACAGTATGTAGTATGCTTGAAATTCCAATGCTTATTTATTTAAAGTATCATTTTGTAACAAATACCTTTATATGTGTACACACACACACACACACACACATCTAACAATCCAAAACAAGAAAAACACTTAAATTCTTGAATATTCTTCAAAAAAGGCACTAGTAAATTGTGTATTCTCTTTTCTTTCCCTCTTTGTATTTCCTGTTTTCCTAATGGAATCAGAGATTCTGTTATAGTTTATTACCACATACATTATACATACTTTTACCAAACAAAAAAACAATTCTGACATTGGTACCCTTTTTTTTAAATTCCTACATAATATAATTATTCACATTTACCTATGAATTTAAAGTTTGTATGAATTTATTATTTTGTACCTTTTTTCTTTCACTAATGTTTTTATTTGACCCCCTTTTTTTTTCAGTTTCCCGGTTGACTTCTTCAAGTGCTCAGAAGATCTTTGATAACTACATTTAAGGGATATTTAAATATCTATTAATGTGTACCTATTGTTTTATGTGTAGACATCATTTTTTGTGCATTTTCTCAGTCTTTTTTTTTATATTTCTCTATTTGTTTTCTGTTATGTAATGAAAGATGTAAGGGAAATTCTGACTTCTTCCTTTATAAGTCAATTTTAAATTGTTTTATGTGTAAACATCAATATTTTGTTGCAAATAATTGTTAAGGTGCATTTTCTCAGTCACATTTTTTTATATTTCTCTATTTGTTTTCTATTAAGTAATGAAATATGTAAGGGAAATACTGATTTCTTCCTTTATAAGTCAATTTTAAATTGGTGCATAAGAATTTTTATCTTCAGATTACCAAACTTCTAGGGAATATCTAAGTATTGCCTTTTATTTAGGTTAAGCTCAGTGAAGTTGTATGTAAGAAACTACTCAATAGTGATAATTCACATGGTTCTTCTGGTATGTGACAAAGGTTTTCAGTCTATATGTAGACTCAGATTGTCCTCCATCCTTAATGGCACTTTTCCCTTAATGTTTTCTTTAAGTAGTTTCGTTTCTTATATTAAGTCCTCAATGTATTTCGAGTTGATTTTGCGTATGGTCTAAGATAATGGTCTAATTTTATTCTTATTCATGTGAATTGATTTTTCTCAAGTCCATATATTGTAGATACTGTACTTTCTTCATTGTATGTTCTTAGAAATTTTGTCAAAATCAATTGGCTGAAAATACACAAAATCTGCTGAGATCTTTTATCACAAAAAAGTTGATGAATTTTGTCAAATGCTTTTTCTGCATCTACTCAGATGATCATATTTTTATCCTTTATTTTATTAATGTGGTATATCACACTTATTAATTTGCATAGGATAAACCACCCAGGGATTAATCACACCCAATCATGATAAATGAATCTTTTAATGTGATCTTGAATTCAGTTTGTTAATGTTTCATTGAGGATTTTGTATCTATATTCATCAGAGATATTAACCCATATTGATCTATTTTACTTTCTGTGTTGCTCTTGTCTAGTTTTGTTATCAGGGCAATGTTAGCTTCATAAAATGAGTTTGAAAATATTCCCTGTACTTCAACTTTTGGAAGACTGAGAAGAATTAGTATTTGTTCTTTAAATATTTGGCAGGATTTGGCAGTGAAGCTGTCTGGGTCTGGGCTCTTTGAGAGAAAAATTTCTTTCTTTCTTTCTCTCTCTCTCTCTCTCTCTCTCTCTCTCTCTTTCTTTCATTCTTTCCTATAGTTTTTGCCATTGATGTCCTTTCTGAAAATGCATGATTTTATTTTTATGATTTTATCTATCTATGGGCTTTATTTTATTTTTTATTTCACATAATAGTTGTATATATTGAAGAGGTACAACATATTGTTTTGGTATATGTACACATTGTGCAATGACCAAATTAGGGCAATTAGCATACCCATTACCATAAACACTTACCATTTCCTTTTGATGAAAGGCTTTTATTGCTGATTCAATTCATTCAGTCATGATTGGTTGTTTAAGTTTTCTGTTTCTTCATTATTCAGTCTTTGTTATATGTGTCTAGGAATGTCAAAGTTAGTCAATTTATTGGAAGATAATTGTTCATAGCAACCTCTTATGGTCCTTTATATTTCATTGTTATCAGTGATAATATGTCCTCTTTTATTTCTCAGTTTTTCTTCTTAATCTTGCTAAGGGGTGCTGGGGACTGAATTCAGGAAAGCCAGGCAATCTCTCTACTACTCTGTCAGTGGGCTACACCTTCAGCCCTAGGTTTTTGATTTTGTTTTGATTTTATCATTTCAAAAAAACCACCAATTTTAGTTTCACTGACTTTTTAAATTATTTACTTTTAATTAATTTATTTGCTCTAATCAGTTACACATGACAGCAGAATGCTCTTTGATTCATTGTACACAAGTGCAGCACAATTTTTAACTTCTCTGGTTGCACCCAAGTAGGGTCACACCACTGGTGCAATCATACATGTATCATTGACTTTTTGTATTATTTTTTCTAGTCTCTATTTCATTTATTTCTGCTCTTTGTTATTTCCTTCCTTCTGCTAATTTGGGCTTGGTTTGTTTTGCTTTTTCTAGTTCCTTGCATCAACTTTACTAGTAGGGACACATATAGACTGAAAATTAAGGTATTGTAAAAAAAATATCCCCTTCAAATGAAAACTGAAAGAAAGCAAGGGCAGTATATTTTTTATCAGACAAAACATTTCAAGTCAAAAGCTTTAAAATGAGATAAAGAATATTACTACATAATGATAAAGGGGTAAATCTACCAAAATATGTAATAGTTATCAATATACATACACCAAATATCAGAGAATGTAAATGCATAAAGGAATTATTAGGTATTCTGAAAGGAGAAACAGACTGCAGTATGGTAATTGGGGACTTCCCTCCCTACTTTGAACATGGACTGATTATCTGGACAAAAAAAAATAATAAAGAAACATTGGACTTGAATTATAATTTGGACCTAAATGAACCTAACAGAACATTCCATCCCATAGCAAAAGAATATACAGTCCGCTCAAGCACACCTGGAATACTTTCCGGGATAGATCTATGATAGTCTCTAAAGCAAATCTTAACAAATTTAAGAGGATTTGAATTATATCAAGTATTTATTTAGATTACAACAGCACGAAACTACAAATTGAATCAGGAGTAATCTTGGAAAGTACATAAAGATGTGAAAATTAAATAACCTGCTCTTAACCTATGGGTCACAGAAGAAATAAAAAACAAATTGAAAAAATATCTTGAGATAAATAAAAAGAAGAACACAAAATACTAAAACGTATGGGATGTAAGCAAAAAACAGACACAAGAAGGTAGTTTATGGTAATTAATGCCTACAACAAAAAGGAAGAAAGGTCGCTAATAACAACCTGATGTTCTACCTCAAGGAATTAGAAAAAGAGCAAACTTAGTAGATTGGATTTTAAGAACAGGAAACTAAGCAATGCAAAGTTTAAACAAGGGACAGAGCCTCTGTACAAGTTTGTCTCAATCCTTAGCGAAATTTATCCACCAGGGATGAAATTTTCTGTCTGGTCTTTATTACTTTGGTACTCTATGGTCAGTCTCAATTTCTTCCCTGATTAACCGCCTACTGAGTGGAGTGTGTCCCGCCTCACCAGAGGAGTTTCCCTTCATTGCAGCACAACCTGTTTCAGCTCAGTGTTTCAAGCCAACGCATTAGAGAAAAACTAGGTTAGGGAATATTCTTGCTGCTTGCACACTTTCCTTTGTGAGTTCCAGCATTCAAGACTCCCAGCTTTGGAAGAGTTGCTACAAATACTATTGACCTAGGGAAAACTACTTGAGATTAGCTGGTGCTGTTTCTTCCACTACTTATCTATAGAGTGAGCCTCAATATGAAGTATATGTTAGGGAAAAAACTACTTTCTTTAATGATGTCTTCTTGAAACACTATGCTGCATTCTCCAAGACATGCAGAACATGATATGGCATGTAGTGACCTCCTCCGATTCTGTCTCATTTTTCACTCTGTATGGCAAGATTCTCTAACATGTGGTGGGTTGAGTTTGAATTTGAGTTTCAGGGCTCAAGAATTTCATTTTCTATGTTTTAGTTGGCATTTTTGCTGATATGACCAAAAGACCCAACGGGAACATTTTTAGAGGATGAACATTTTCTTTGGGGTTCATGGTTTCAGAGGTTTCAATCCATGAATGGTGGAATCCATTGCTCTGGGCCTGAGGTGAGACGGAACAGTTTGACTGAAATGTAAGGCAAAGAAAAGCAGCTTAGGACAAGGTACCAGGAAGCAGAGAGAGAGAAAGAGAGAGCCTCACTCATCGGGAACAAAATATAAGCCCCAAAGTCATGCCCCCAGTAACCTATATCCTCCAGCCACACCCTGCCTGCCTACAGTCCCCACCCAGTTAATCTCTATCAGTGGCTTAGGTTACAACTCAATCTACTAATTCTACCTCTGAATGTTCTTGTATTTCCCACACATAAGCTTTGGGGGCCACCTCATATCTAAACCATAACACATTGTATTTTTGTTTTCTTCTATCCTTTATTGGGCATGGTAGAATGATAATTAGCATGGTAGCAGAAGGAGCACATTCTATTTCCTCTGCCACAATGGTTCCAGGACATGCCTCTATAATTCCTTTTGAAGTGGGTGTGCTATCTCTGTAGGGTAAATGATAGCAGTCCTAAGCATTCATTTTGGGAACTGTTTACTGGAAATGGAAATCACAGTGACATAACAGATGAGACCACCTCAATCTTGACACACAGAGATAGCTTTTTGGACACTGAGATTTTATTATGAAATAATAATTAAATCACTGTTGTTTGCATTTTTTTTCCAATCCCTGAAAATGACCATGAAATTTGTCAACTTTTTCCAGGAAGTCACCATGAAATCAGCACAAAATTTTCCATCAAAAATGGAGCATTGTGGAGATGAGAGCTAGGATTGCTGGAGGCATTATATCTCTGCTGCTCTAATTAAATGTTTCTTGTCAGAAGAAAAAGCTTTTAATACTTTTTTAGAACTAATTTCATGACTGTATGGCCTGGGCATAAAAGGTTTGCTGGAAATGAAATGGGAAATAAGGTTCTGTAGGGTCTGGTTCCACTTTTAGTTAAGATCTTGCGACTATAAGTAAAGAGACCTTTAATAAACCTTAATTTAAAGGACAGAACCTGTCTTATGTACTTGTAATGCAATATGACTTGTCTGTTTCCACTTCCCCCACACAGTCTGTTTTATATAGCGTGGGCATCCCTCTGCTTTCCCACAGCTAAAGGAGAGGCCCACTACTTCTGTGGTAGGTGTGTTTGCACTTCCCTTGGTGTGCCAAGAGGGGCATTTAGAGTTAAGAAACCTATAAAATCACTTGCCTAATCAGTGATGCTAAGGAACTCACATGTCAATTCATTCATTTGTTTTTAAATTTAAATCACAAAACAAAAACTACTTTGGTCTTCAACATTAGACACTATCAAGAGCCATTTATATTTAAGTTTTTAAGACTTTTTTTTTTTTTTTTGGTATTGGGGATTGAACTCAGGGGAACTCGATCATGGAGCCAAGTCCCCAGCCCTATTTTGTATTTTATTTAGAGACAGGGTTTCACTGAGTTGCTTAGTGCCTCACTTTTTGCTGAGGCTGACTTTGAACTCACAATCCTCTTGCCTCAGCCTCCCAAACTGATGGAATTACAGGCGTGTGCCACTGCACCCAGTTAAAATGTTTTTATACTTAAATTTTCTTAAGAAAAAATTTCATCTAAAGTAGGTGACAATAACCTGCAGATATTAATCAAATGCCCAGTTATTTCAACTTATTCACAGCTTAAAAAATGTCATCTGGATATAAATATAATACATACATATTCAATATTTGAGGATAAATTCACATATAGTAGGTAGTATCTACCTTGTATTGTGAGGTGAAAAAACACTTATTTTAAAAATGTATTTAAGGCATTCTTGTAAATCCTTTTTTGTATATTTCTACACATGAATGGATAAAATCTCGGAGAATATATACCAACATGATAACAATGCTCTTCCTGGGAGGTGGACTTATGGATGATTTTTATGTCTTTCTTCTCTTTATTTTTATTTTCAACTTTTTCTATAATAAACGTGTATTACTTGTGTCCCAAATGTAAAAGGAAGAGAAAATTATATGTAATACATATATTTTTAAGCATTTCTAATTTAACTGTACTTGCTGTTAGCAATTTCACATCATTTGGCTTGGCTCACTGAGCTTCTCAAGTGATACCAGGCTGTTTATATTAGAGAGTACTACAAATTGGATAACCAAAAATCTCCTAGCGAGAGCTCATAAAATGACATGGTTGGATGGAAACCTGAACAGATGGGCTAACTCTACCATGTGCTATATTAACCCTGCTGTTCTCAGACTTGTGGCCAATAACACATTGAAAAAGTACAATTCTAAAAATAAGTTGGTGAAGTGGAAGATGTTAATCTGTGAGTTGGGACTTGGTGGACAGGCACTTGTTGAACGGTTTCACTCTTATTAAGACCATTTTTCTCATGACTGTGAAAATGCTGGTGCTTCAGAAGATTTCTGGAAAGATGAACTATAATGGCAGATGAGGGAACAGCAGCCCAGCATGTTCCCAGTGTCAGTATATTACATGGAAACTAGGGTAAGTGGTGTCTCATTATGTATATGATGATGATAAGCAAAGAGAGAGTGGAGTGGCAATTGGCTAAATAAAAAGAATAGGACCATTTCCTGAGCTGAATGTTCCCATCACTAGTTGGAAATCAATGGCAAAAATATCCACAGTACAGTGGGAAAAACACTGATGTTATCTGTCAAGAGGTCAGAAACTAGTACTGAGTTATCTATA
>NW_026000170.1:2207821-2232332 GCF_001458135.2 Marmota marmota marmota
GTCCTCTGTTCTATTGATAGTTCTAAGCTAAAATTTTGGGTAGCATGAATCTCTGGATAGACCTTTAGTTCAAGAAATTTGTCTAACTATTACTTGCTTGAGTATAATTCTGATTTTGAGAATGAGACCACTAACTTTGACCTGCAAGGAATAATAGATATACAGTTCTATTTCCAAGTGTTTGAAGGAAAGGTACATTTCTAAGAGCATCTCCATCCAAACAACTGCTACTGCAAATATTCTGCTACTACTGAATGTTAATTACCACTTCCTGATTACTTTGTGGAGGCTAACTACTTTGCATATGGTTATCAAATCTCATAATCACTTAGAAATTAAATTAACATTAGAGGTATTAAATGACTTCTCTGAGTCACACAGACAGACATGGAAAAAAGCTCAAACATTTGCTCTGCCTAGATCAGCCTGTCCCATTGCCATAGCCAAGCTACATAAGGAATGGTCATACATATAGGGAACTCCCCATCTTCTATTTAAGATCCATAAGGAAAACTAATACATGGTGAAAACCTAAAACAAATCAAATATCTAGTTTAAATAGTTCTAACAGTCTTTACCTTGAGGAATCATGAGGCAAAATGATAATATAGGCCAGATTCACCTTAGGTTTATCCTTTTCTTTGTTGGGTTTTATTTCTCCCCTCCAGTCTTCTGTCACATTAAGGACCTGTCTCTTTCCAGTAGCAATTGAGCTGCAATATAACCCACAGTTTGGATGTTATATTGTTAATAGCTCAATATATTTTACAGGATTTCTGAAGTTCAAAATAATTCAAAACTCTAAGAGGTAAAGGTCCTGGCTTCTGGGAAAGAATAATTTGAGGCAGAAGGATTTCTTTAGAACTTCAATCATACCATGGAGACCCTGAGTTGGGTAAACCCAACACTGACTAGTTCTTACATGGTTCACAGTCATCTTTTTTCCACTCTTGAAAACCCTATCAAACATCGTATATGTTTTTCCCCAAGCACATTCTCTCTACAACTTTAAAAAATGAATTGCTGTGTGCCTCTGTCCTCTTTAAAGGTATTTTCAGTTGATGTACTGACCCGAGAGAAGAGGTAGAAGCTTTTAAATTCTACATCAATGACACCAGGAAAACACAAGTTGTTTTTCCAAGCAAGACAATTTCTGTTTAGGTCCCTTAGCAATTAAAGGATGCTCAAAGAAAACCAGTTTTAAAATGGCAGTTACTTGCTCTGTATCTGTATTCTGGGAAACTCCATGCCTGAAAAAATCCTTGCAAACAATCTAGTGTTTATAAAAATATACCAACAGAAACAAAATTTCAAAATCATTTATTCTTACTCCCCAAATATTTAACTTTATTATCAGTACTCTCTTCATTCTGATTGGCTGGATTATCTGCAGATCTTTGGAATGAATACAGAGACGATGGAGGCAGATTCTATAATTTAAAAATATCCTTCATGTTTTGTTTCAATTATAAAAGTTTTTTTTTCAGTATATGTTCTTATGTTACATTATCTTGCCAAGATTTTATAGAACAAAATTATAGCCTTAAATGCTAAGCAAGAATATCAATGACAAATTGTTAAAGAAAAAAATATTTTTATCTTTTGTTATCTTTTTATTCTCCTGGAATCTTGCACCTGTGAGGGGTGTTTTGGACAGAAGCTGGGAGTCATTGGGTATTCCCTCAGATCTAACATTTTGTTGGCTGTGAATTGTACCCCATTATGTGCTACACTGCACTTTATTTCCCACATTTGGCACTTTTAGTGATAATTCCTCCAAACAGACACAGGGAGCCATGCTTGGTATTCTTTAAAGGGAACAAATAGATGAGCTAATTGTTTTAAATGTCTCCAATGAGATAAGTGGCAGGATGCTGGAATTGATCATCTAATTACCTATTTGCTATCACAGAGAAGAGGAAAATCCAGCTATAATTAATGTTTAGGGAATGCAAAAGTTATCTTCCTAAATCAAGGTAAAATAAAATAATCACGTTGAGGACTTATTGTAGAAAAATTCAAATGATTTGCTTGATGTTGGGGGGATTGGCTGGTTATTTTTTTCCCCTAATTAAGGGTTGGCACGTATGATACGGTATTACTGAAGAATTAGTCTGGAATTTAATTCAATTTATAAGCATTTTCACTTACAGAACTTACAGAACATTGGATACCATTCCATTTGGTGTCAAGAGAAGAATGGCTCTTGAGTTCTCAGTTCAGGGCCAGTCACTTACCCATTATGCATGCAGTTCACAGCATAAAAAGGGCAATGGTAGAACATTATTGCCAACTCATCCATCTAGGCTGTTATTATAAGTACTGTGAAAGTATTCTACAGGATTTCCACAAGGAAAGTGTCTTACAGGATAAACATAACCCTTCAACACAACCTTAGTTTATTTCTAGTGCATTTGTATTTATTCTATACATAGTAATATTATGATTGACTCGGGGGAAAGACAAACGTTTTCATAGATTAGAAAGAATTTTAGATGAAAAATGACTTGTTTATTACTCTCACTTTTTTCCAATTATCTTGACAAATATTATGGGTTAATTTGATGCTGTGCTGTGCAACTGATAAGTGAGATATTACTATACATAGATGATGCTCACTGCTCTTTTATCCTACAAAGTCCTCCATTTCTGCTCTATTTCACATGTCTGTCAAAGTGGAAGCACTTTTTCCCGAACACACCTTTGCTTACTTCTGGAATGATCTGGGTGTGGTCTAGAGAAAAAGTGACCAAGAATGAAGTTTTGATGTATAAGCTTGTCTGCTCACGCAAATTTGACAGTGCATTTCAATGTGAACTAGTGCAATGTATGAATAGTAGAGAAACCATAAATATGTCATCTCAAAACTGGAAACTTCTGAGAGCTAAAGGGACATGCATATATTAATTCACTAGGATAGAAGTACCCCCAAGAAAACTGGAATGTGTGATTACTCTATCTAGGAGATGTCATTGGCATTCAGAGCTGTATTCCTATTGCATATAACTTCCTAGAATGAACCTGGGAATCTAGCAGAGGATGGTTGTGATAGAATGGAGCTTAGAAGAATGGGGTTTCAATTTTAGAGATCTTGTGTTTCTGCTGTTTATCACTTTACAGACACACACACACAGAGACACACACTTAGGAAGATGCCAACTTTTGATGTATTTCTCAAACTGAGATTTGGCTAGATAAATACTCGTGAATGGAAAAGATGGGAAAAAGAAGGACTTAGCTAATGGGACAAGCTTTTAATGGTTATATTTTAACTGCAGGTGCAATTGAGGACTGCTAGAATTAGTCCTGTTTAGAGTTGACAGGATCCTACATTAATAAGGATAAGTTTCCTTTCTAAAGTTAAAACCACTTAGCAACTTCATTGGTGGGAGCATCTGCTTATGCGTTCTGAAATCTTGTAAGGTGGCAAGGCTCTCGATCAGTGGTTTTAGCTATAGAAGATGCAACCTGGCATTAGTGGGGATTTAGATTTATGAAGAGAACCAGGACAGGTTTACTCAGTACCTCAGATTATGAATGGAGTTTTAAGATTAGTTGAAAACATCTCTTGCAAAGCATTAGAAATTAGTAGAGGCCAAGGGTTTGGATTTGTTTCCAGTGCTAAGGAAAACCATATATTTCTTAAAAGTTTTAAATTTGGGGGGGGGTAATTTTGTAGGTGTGGGAAAGATAAATGTGACATACTTATGTGTCCTGCTGACTTCCCCAAATCTTTGTAAGGGTAGGGCATGATAAATTTGGATTGAGATATTTTAATTTTGGAAATTCTGAGGACATTTTAACATTCTGGGTTGAAGATAGCCCCAAAGAAAGAGTGTCACCACATTGATTACTTAGAGGGTTCCTTCCATCTAGGACCAGGAAAAGCAGAAAAATTTGGAGAGGGAGATGATCTGATTTACTTTTGAACTTAAATTTCTATCTTTGTTAAGGTAAAATAAGTACCATTAAAATAAAATACATTTAATTATCTTTATAGGGAAAATAATTTGGCAGGCAAGATTCTTTTCAGATGCATTTAATAATTTGTAAAATCAAACTAGGGTGCCCAGAAGTCATCAATAAGCAAATTTGTAGTTTGGAATATTCATTTTTGGCCAGTGTACCTTCAAAGTCAAAGAAAAATTCTGAACTTGAAGTCAAAGAAATTATCAAATATATTGTATAATTATAAATACATGATTAAACAAGAAAATAAGGCCCATTTGGTTTTATATTAGAAAACAAAATATTATATAATAAACACTATGACTGAAAAGCTTTTTCATAAAAGTAATTTTCCCTTAAGCAAATAATTTAAAAAGATCAACAAGGAGAAATTTAATTTTTAAAATTCTGCAAATCCACCACTGGGAGGAAAAAAGGGTTGATTCTAGTCCCACCTACAAGCAAGCACTTATACCCACACTTACACAAGAAGCACTTGTCCCTGTAGTTAGCAAATAAGCAGAAGGCTCCTAAAAGGATGTAAGAAACTTGTATCTGTCATTCTATCCAATTTAATTTTGACCTATTATGTTTATATCATTTCACCTGGAGAATATTTAAGCCAGACTGTAGTGCAACAACCTTATACTAGAATAGAGTCATTAGTCCAATCAATAAAATTTATTTAGGATGCTCTCCATGTAAAGCATTTGGGAAACTAAATAAAGAAACACATGAGGTATGCCTACAGGGGTCATCTCAGGTCCTTAGAGTTACCATTAGCTGGATTCCAGAGTGTGACAAGGACTTGAGAGATAAGCACAAGCCATTTGGATCTTCTCTCAGTAGTTGGAATAATCCTCTTTGCCACACAAGCAAAGAAAATATGAAAATAATGTAGAGTTCAAAAACCCTACAAATCAATTATGTAGTGGTACAAAGCATTCTACCAGTTTAAAACCAGCAGAGAGGACACTTAGAATATATTAATAAAGCAAAATGCCAGTGAAATTTAAGGACTAAAATAAGTTAGCTATAATCTTAGTGGAGATTTCAAACATCTGTGACTAAATAGGAACTTAGGTAAACACACGGGACTGCATGAAGTCTTTGTGGTCAAAGCAACTACACAAAGGTCTGAGCTGCTCCCTCTGGGGCTCAGGAAAAATTGCATTTGTTCATGGCCTTTGCAAGTGTTGAGAAGGTCACCCTGGATTACCAGAAGTGATGAATTGGTGGGTAAATTCCCTTTAACTTTGAGATCATTATAATTAAAGACATAAGTAGTAAAGATAATTTTTAAAAAAAAACTTGGTATGAATACTTTCTTTTAACTTTAGGTACAATAGGTATATACTCAAGTGCTTAAACTATAACAATTAAGAAAATGTTGATATGTTAGACAATGTATTTTGATACCAACCTAAAATATGTACATGAGTAGTTTATTTGGTCTAGTGATTTTAAGTTGAAAACTACAAGGTACTTTGACTAATGTAAGTAATATTGACATGCTAAAAGGAGTGAAGTCATAAGTAAGATTAGTAATAAGAATTACTTAAGTACGGGGCAAACTTTTGTTTATTAGGTAGACAATGAGAGTACAAAAAACAAGGTTGATTATACTTATAAGTTTAATTTAAAATGCATAAAGAAAATTACTTAACCAAAATTCTCTAATATGCCATTTCCAAAATAACTCGATTTATAAATAATACTGTTTTAGCTGCATTTTTAAAGGTTAAAGAAAAACAGTCTTTAAAATTTATGGGCAGGCAAAAACAAAACAAAAACAGAAAACAAACCAAATTTTGCTTCAGTGTATTGAAGTTACCTTCAAGGATATATATATATATAAATCCATGTTGGTAGATGAGAGAAGAATAATATCTTTTTTAAAAAGTCAAGATAATGATTCACTAAATGTCTCAATGCATAGTGGATGGCCAAATAAATTATGCAGACAATAATAAAACTGTGGGTTTAAAGAAGGAACAGGTCACTGTGGTCTCAATTGCTCTGAAAAGTTCAATTAAAATGTATTAAATGATCCCCAGCTTCAGCCTCATGAATCCAATTGAATAGATCTCTAAAATTTGCATTATGGGATGATGATAAAAGAGACAGGGTCACTTATCACCAACGCTATTCAAAATGAGAAATTACTCTCATAGAAAAGTTTCTGAAAATATTATCTTTTTTTTTAAATGTGAGAATGTCAGTGTGCTTTATTGATTTGTGTTTTTGTATTTATTGTTCCCTGAATGTGGAAATGTGCCCCTTTGACTGAACAGCATTTCTTGCTCAGTGTTGAAAAATGACCTCATTCCTTTGTAAGTATTAGTCACATTTTAATGGGGACATATTCAATGTTTGTACAAGAACTCCCGAATCTTCTGAAAGCATTATCATCACACATGGGTGAATTTCAATTACTGATGGTGCCGCCAATTCAATGTTCTTCGTTTATTATGATCACAGATGAAGGTGAGTTTAAGATGGTCAATGACTAAAGGCATCCAAGCAACTGATGTCGCTTGCTTTCTGTTTGTATCTTTTTTGCTCTTAATTGTTGTTCTTCCTAGTAAGCAGGATGTGTTATTTCAAAATGTGCCAAGCTTTGAAAATATAAGATTGTTCTCTGTGCATGATCATTTCTTTCAGTTAGTGTGCATCATCATTATTTCCCATTTGGTCCATGGGGAAAATGAAACACAAGCAGAACCAGGTTTTGAAGTTAAATCTCAAGAAAGGGAAACAACAGAAATACCTTTTAAAAGCAGAAGAGAAAAAGAAGAGCCGGAGACAAAATAAGAAGAACTTTTGAGTTATACTTGCAAAATAACTTGGTGGGGTGGCAGAGTCACTTGAGTGCTTGGGCTGACAAGGGTCACAGGATGGGATATGCTTTGCTAACTCCATCCAGGCAGGAGGAAGTTGAAAACAGATGCTTTTAAGTGTTACCCTGAGTCTGGCAGGAGTTTCAGACCAAGGAACAGCTTTAGAATCCATTAGGTTGCTCCTATGACCACCCTCCTCCCACTTTACCCACCTGGAATGTTATTTCCTCCACTGTCAATGGGAGATAATAATATCTGTCTTGCACTGTTGTGTGAAGTGCTGATGTAGAGCAGGACTTCAGTAAAAGAAAATGATCTGAATGTTAATAAGAAAAGGTAAAACCTGCTCGCGCAAATAAGAAGCCACAAATTCCTTCCTGAGAGTCCTTTTCTTTTTCTGTTGAATCAGGGGTCAGGACTGTTTCCTGGGTTGTAGACAGGATTACATTAGTAAAGCACATGAAAGTATCTCCCACAGACTCTGGTTCATCCTAAGTGCTAAGTGAAGCCTTTTTTTTCCCTTCTCTTTGCCTACAGGTTTGGGGGATGGATGTTTTCTTGATGTTTTGGTGTTCTTGTTAATAAATTTCTAAATTCTTGAAACATCTTAATGGTACCTTGTTATTTTTTAAACCCAATATTTTATAAGGAACTAGATTTGTAATGAATAGCCATTATGCCATGGTAAGTCATTGGTAAGTGGCAAGATATCCTGGACTATAGCTATTCTGTAGGGGAAACGATTGCATCTGTAGAATAGAAGAATTAAAGAAATTGAAAGAACATTCAATCTACCATCTACCAATTAGCAGAATCTCCATTCCTGGGTAATCTAATCTAGGAGACAGGAGTATTGGCTATGAACTACTAAAAAGGGCATTAGAATAGGCTGTTGATCAGCAAAGCTAAGTTTATTTTACTTATTGTAGCAAGAGACAGTACCTTCTTGACAGAGTCTTAGTAGTATCTTGGGGGCATTTTATAAGAGTCAAAATATCATTTGATGGCAGGATACAGTAAAATAACACTCAGAAAAAAAAGGAGAACTTTTTGTTAATTATAGCTGTATAAGAGAGGTCTGCTGGGATGCGACAGTATCAAGCTAGAGCTTAACGTACAATTTTGGTATGGTAAGAGCCATGGAGTCAGCTGGATTTCATGGGCTTCCTATGGACTAATTCAAATAATTCCCCGAGGTCAGGCACATGGTGACTGTCTTTACTTGTCTGGTACTGAGCCATGGAATAATTCAGGTAGATAGATGGATAGGGACCAGGAGCAGGAACGCCCAGTAAACAAGTGCTTGGTGTATGAACTTAATCAGCTGCTCAAGGAGGGCAACTGTTCAGACTCAAGCCCAAGATTCAAACCTATGAAAAGACAGCATTTAAACAACAATGACAAGAAACAAAAACAAAACCAAAACACCAGAATCTGTATTGTAGGAGGACATTGGAAAGACATTTATCATATATTGAGGTTTGAGCTCACATGGTTTAAAGTGGGTCTTTCATGGCAGAGGGCAGAGCAAAATAGTTTAATATTAGGAAATCATCATAGATAATCTACTCATGAATAGATATGAATGAATAGATGTCTGGAAACAGAACTTGATTAACTCCTGCTTGATAAGTCAGCTATTTGCCTAGGTGAACAATTCATACTCTTGAGAAGGAGGCTGTTTGCCTAAATGCACAAACTATTTACCTGGATGCATTGGTATTTAGGAATTTCCTGAAATAAACAGTGAAGTTTTGTTTTGTTTTGTTTTTCCAGGCTAGAATGTCTTGGAACAAATAGAAAAGGCATGTTGACACAGATATCCTTAGTTCTAAGTCCTGATAGTTAAGGATTGAGTATTCAGGTGTTCTTAATTCTCAAAAGGGGAAAAAACATGCATTGGCTTCTTATATTCTAGGGATGATATAAAGTATACTTAGATGACTGATATGCATGAAACACAAACATTCAAAGCAATGATATATATGCTCATGAGCTCATGAATGTATAGAAAAGTAAAATGGAATGTTCAATGTTTATGCACATATTGGAGTGTGTATCCATGTGATATTCTGTACTACAGAACATAAAGCTAGAAGAATTAAATGAGAAGTAGATTAGGCAATGTAGTGCAATTGAAAGGGCATTGAAATGCAAAAGCAGACATAGACTTCAAGCTGAACTTGATCTTAGCTTGTCTTTAAGGTGATGTTTCTATTTGGGTGAGTCACTGATTTGAGTTTTAGGACAAGAACTGTACTTTCTTTGTACCCATAGTGTGGTGCTTTACATAAAATTAATGATCAGTCAGTATCTGTTGAATCAAGGATTGGATGAATTTGATAGAGAAATGTTCATGGAAGAAATAGGTATTGAATTGGGAAACAAATTGTGTGGGATTAGGATGAAAGAAGAGGAAGCATTCTAAAAGAGGAGGATATGATCAGTAAAAAGGGAATGATCTGACAATAAAACATTAACTTGATGATAGGGCTGGTGAGGTAAGGCTGGTCACAGGAAATGGAAGACCCAATAATCCATATTATATTTGACAGGCTTGAGGGTGATTCTTCAACTTTTTGTATTAAGAATTTCTAATAACCAAGGGATGAAGGGAGCCAGCTTCTGCAGTCCAAGGACAAATCCCTGAAGGACACTGGTAAGCTCCACACCCATAACTTTATACAATGGCTTAGATATGAGGTGTCCCCTAAAAGCTTATGTGTGAGATAATGCAAGAAAGTTCACGGGTGAAATGATTGAATTACGAGAGCCTTAAGTTAATCAGTGAATTCATTTGCATAAGTGGATTAACTGGGTGGTAACTGTAGGGATATAGAGTGTGGGTGGAGGTGCTAGAACAGTAGGGGTGTGCCTTTGGAATATATATTTTGTCCCTGGTGAATAGAGCTCTTGCTCCTTCCTGGTGCCATGTCATGGGCTGCTTTCCTTTTCCACACCCTTCCGCCACATGTTCTGCCTCACCTGGAGTTAGCCATTTATGAACTGAGACCTCTGAAACTGTAGGTGCCAAATAAACTTTTCCTCCTATAAAATTATTCTTATCAAATCTTTTGGTCACAGTGGCAAAAAAATTGAACTAAAACAGGGTCTTATTTATATTAAAATTTTATGTCATATTTACATTCTACCTCATAATGTGTACCTGTTAGTTTTGTTGTAATGTTATTAATTTCTCCCAAATCCTTGAGTCAAAATGTCCCTACAGGAATTTTCACTGTGTTTTACTGAGCACGTTGTTTTGCCCACCCTGTGCTCCCGTCTCTAGGGTCATGCAAACCTCTGTTTGAAGGCCACTTGAGAAAGTTTAGTTGAGAAATGCTTTAATGGAGACAAATGATTCTTAAAGATTACTGACCCACAAATTTCTGTTTGAGGGGGAACATTTTTCAGGCAGGAAGTGTGATGTCTGGTGATCTCATTGTATGGTAGTAAGGATAGGGGCCAAACTCTGACTGCCTTGTGTTTTATCAATAAAGATTTTGGACATAGCCATGCCCATAAATTTACATATTGTATACATTTTTTTTAATGCAATAAGTCATTGCTAAGTGTTGCAACAGAGACTAAATAGCCTGCAGAGACGTAAATATCTTCTGGCTCTTGCTTGCAAAAGCCAGCTGACCTCAGTTATAGCATAAGGTGGTGTCAGTGGGGTTGAAGAGGAAAGAAATCCTCATGAAAGTAACTGTGAAGAAATAGTTGACATAAACGCCCCCACCAAAGAAAAACTTGCTTTGCAATTTATAGGATATACGTTTTAAAGGAAATAGGATACTTACACTTTATCTATTTCAAAGGCAACTTCAAGTTTTCAAGCCTGGGTGACTCAGGAAATTGTGGTGTCATTGGCAGACATGAGGTGATGGAGAGAAAGCCAGTTTAGGGGAGCTCAATCTTTTACATATTGATCTTAAGGTGACAGATTAACTTAAAAAAAATGGCTTAATAAGATGCTGGAACTATTGGCTTGTAACTTGAATGCAAGATGATGACAGAAGATTTAGATTCGGGAATCATCAACAGAAGATACAGTCATAGTCATTTTAAGTGATAGAAGAACAGTCAATGTATTTCATGATGAAAGGAAAAAGAAAGGCAGGAGGGCAGTTCATGAGGTTCATCACTGAGCAGGATAAAAAGGGAGCCATACATCTGTTTATTGTGTGACAGCCTCCAGTCTCTCATCTAGTGTGTCGGGTTGTCCATTGATTCTCTGTCAATTAAATATAAAAAAGACCAACTCTTTTTGTGGGGTGGGGGTACCAGGGATTGAACTCAGGGACACTCAACCATTGAGCCACATCCTCAGTCCTATTTAGTCTTTTATTTAGAGACAGGTTCTCAATGAGGCTGGCTTTGATCCTCCTGTCTCAGCCTCCTGAGCCGCTGGGATTACAGGTTGCACCACCAAGCCTGGCAGAAAACGGCCAACTCTTATGAGAAAGTTTTTCAAGAAAACAGAATAATGGATTTGAAACACATTCATAGCTCAAAAAAAAAAAAAACTCACTACAGGCAAATTCTAGGGATTATGATTATTATCCAAGCGAACCTGCCATGCCTCAGATATTGTAATACTATGGGTCAAATTATTCCTTTTGTGAATGCAGTTAACTGTATAATATGTCACTCTAAAAGTGTAACTTGATCCAGCATTAAGAATGAGACTCTACAGCATTTCCTTCGGGGGAAAATGAGTGGAGTGACTATCTGAACGGCTTAGAGCTTGTTAGATTTTTTTTTTCCCTACTTTAGTTTTACAGTTAAGATGTCTTAATGTATGATAAATGAGCTGAAGATTATCCCTCTAAGATTTTAGAGAGTATATAAATGAACTATCTGTATTAACTCGGAACTAGTCCAATCATAGTGGACTGAATTAACATCCATTCCTCTTATCAACCCTCACCTTTCTTTGTTGGGCCAAGACCAGTATCCACACTTAAACACTCCCACTCTGGCCAATAATTTGCTTCGTCTCAAATAATACTGATTTTATATTCAGGTACCTAAAACCAGATGGTGGAGAAGTCAGAGCCAAGGTGAAAAACCTATATTCTAGGCTTTCATTCAGTTTGTCATTAATTATGCTACTCAGGACCTATTGAGATAATTAAAAAAAAAAACAAAAACTACCAGCTGTTTTTGAGGGAGGGGAAATAAGCAAACACAGATTCTTTCACTTTCACTCTAGTTGGTTGTCCTTAATTAACTTGAATAAGCTTGACGGCCAATGTATGTGCCTTTAGAATGCTCTTACAATATGCCTTTGATCACTGGTATTTTCTTTGTTATGTTATAAAAATAAACAGAGATAAAGTTACAGAGATGGGAGAAAAAAAATTGATGTGGCTTAGAAAGATCATTAGGAAAAGCAGCTTTGTTATTTATCTGCCAAGGTTGATTCTGGGGAGAAACAATGCCATTAGCACTGTCTGGGATAATCGATATTTACTCTGATCCTCCCAGTCATTCAGAAAGAAAATGGATTAACAGAAAATAAAACACTAACCCCCAAATATAAATACATGCTGCGACCATGCCTATGTAGTTTTGCTCAAAGTCAGCAGGAAAGATGCTTTAACCATATGCAGAGAAAGACAGCAGAGGAGACACCTGTTTTCTACAGACATCTTGAGCTTAAAATTCTTCCACCAGCCATGAGGGAAAAAAAGATTGGAATTATATTCAGCTATGAATAAATATGACCTACATCAATGACTTAAACACATTAGAATCTTATTTTCCCACATAGCAAAAAAAGTCCAAGATGGCTGTCCTGGACTTGCGTCTGGCTTCACAGTGTCATTAAGAACACAGATGTCTGCTTCTCGTCAGCCATGGCTGCATGTTATCTACTGTCTCAAGTCACAGGAACTGCTTTCTTCTCCACTTTTGCCCTTTTCTCCTCTCTAGCCAGCTCTGCAAGCATGTGCCAGGCAGGAGAAAGGAAAAAGTGGTATGGATAAAGTGGCTCATGACAGCTCTCCCAGACTCCCGTTAAAAACCCTTTCCCACGATCACATCTCCTTGGACAGAACTGTGACTGTAACATAGATAACCACTAATCCCAGAGACGGAGGAGGAATTGTTTTGGGCTATCCGCATGGCCACCCTGAGTGAAATGAGGATTCTATAGAAAGGATGACAGAGGGAATAAGATATTGGATGGCAGCCATTAGACTCTCTCAGAGGCGCTAGTTTCATGTCTCCGACACTCTTTTAAGTTGGCAATGCTTTGTCCAGATGCTGCTCAGATCTGGTTTCTCAACTTCTGGGTAAAGTCCACAGTAAAGTTAAACACGTACATTGTGAGTTCACACATCGGAGTTTTTCACTTGCACAATCCATACAGAAAAGCAGTATAACAAGTTCTGAGATGGAAAGGAAAAGAAAGGAGGAAAAGAGAGAAATGATCTTAAATCTTCCTTGCTCAAGACAGTGTGGCCGTCATTCTTTGCCAACTCATTCCTTTCACGTGGTCCTCATTAGAAAAATCTTGGGTTAAAACTGCAATAAAGAGGAAATGGGTAAGATATCTGTTTCCATCTCAAATGTGGGACATTCCACAGAGTCTGAAGCACCCTTGTTTATTGAAAGACTGACCTAAACTATAATGTACTTCCATTTTCAGGCACTTGTCAAAAAGTCCAGAATTAAATGAAGTTGCTACTTCTGTTAAAACAAAGCAATTAGGTACAATTAAAAAATAATAATTTAACTTCTTAGATGTGTTTTAAGTTTCCATAGAAATTAATTACAAGATAGTACATAGAGTTCCCATGTACCCACGCTCAGATTCCCCTATTAGCAACATATTAGTGTGGGATATTTGTTGCAATTAATGGACTATTAATTGGCCGTGGGAGTTTCTTAGACTTTACTTGTATTGGGTGAACTTGACAGTTTTAAACAGTACTGATAATGTTTGTGTGTGTTATTTATTTTTCTTTGTAAGCGTGTCCTTTTATTGAGATTTGTTTTATATTTATTTTACGTTTTTTTTTTTTCATGATTGATGTTGTTTCAGGGGAGGAAGACCATAAAGTGAAGCACCATTTTCACCACATGATGTTTGTGGACATTGATCTTGATCAACAACCTGAGTTAGTGTATGTATGGCTTTTCTACTTTTTTTCTTCTTCTTTTTTGCTATTCTAAACTCTTTTGAAAAAAGTCAGTATGCACAGCCTACTTAGAAAAAGGGAAGTATGCTCCATCTCCTTGAAGAGCATCTAAATAGAATAATTTGGGATTCTTCTGCATGGGTGATTTGTTTGTTCTCCCTCATTTGTTTATATCTGTATTGCATCATGGATATTTTATACTTTCATTTTATCTATTTATTTATTTTGTAAATTTTAATTTGTTATATATGACATCAGAATGCATTACAATTTATATTACACATATAGAGCACAAATTTTCATATCTCTAGTTGTACACAAGTAGAATCAAATCATTCATATCTTCATACATGTGCTTAGCGTAATGATGTCCATCTCATTCCCCTCCTACCCTCATGCCCCCTCCCGTCCACCCCTCCCGTTTTCCCCTTTGCCCTACCTGGAGTTCATCTAATCCACCCATGCCCCCTCAACTACATTGTGAATCAGCAAACTTAAATCAGGGAAAACACTTGGCAATTGTTTTTTTTTTGGGATTGGACAGCTTCACTTAGCATTATATTCTCCAACTCCATCCATTTACCTGCAAATGCCATGATTTTATTCTCTTTTATTGCTGATAATAGCCCATTTTTAATCCATCCATCTATTGAAGGGCATCTAGGTTGTCTCCACAGTTTAGCTATTGTGAATTGTGCTGCTATAAACATTAATGTCCCTGTAGTATGCTGTTTTTAACTCCTTTGGGTACAGACTGAGGAGAGGGTTAGCTGGCTCAAATGGTGATTCCATTCCCAATTTTCCAAGAAATCTCTATACTGCATTCCATATTGGCTACACCAATTTGCAGTCCTACCAGCAGTGTATGAGTGTATCTTTTTCCCCACATCCTTGCCAACACTTATTGTTGTTTGTTTTTATAATAGCTGCCATTCTGACTGGAGTGAGATGAAATCCTAAAGTAGTTTTGATTTGCATTTCTCTAAGCTAGAGATGTTGAACATTTTTTTCATATATTTGTCGATTGATTGTATATCATCTTCTCAGAAGTGTTTGTTTGGTTCCTTGTCCCACTTATTGATTGGGTTATTTGGGTTTTTTTTTCTTTTATTTGGTGTTAAGATTTTTGAGTTCTTTACATATCCTAAATATTAGTGCTCTGTCTGATGTGTGTGTGGTAAAAATTTATTTCCAAATTGTAGGCTCTCTATTCACTTCACAGATTGTTTCTTTTGCTGAGAAGAAACTTTTTAATTTGAATCTATCCCATTTATTCATTCGTGATCTTAATTCTTGTGCTACAGGAGTCTTATTAAGGAAGTTTGGGCCTAATCCGACATGATGAAGATTTGGGCCTACTTTTTCTTCTATTAGGCGCAGGGTCTCTGGTTTAATTCCTAGGTTCTTGATCCATTTTGAGTTGAGTTTTGTGCATGGTGAGAGATAGTAGTTTAATTTCATTTTGTTGCATATGGATTTCCAGTTTTCCCAGCACCATTTGTTGAAGAGGCTATCTTTTCTCCAATGTATGTTTTTGGTGCCTTTGTCTAATATAAGATAACTGAAATTATGTGGGTTAGTTTCTGGGTCCTCTATATTATCTGTATCATTGGTCTGCCAGTCTGTTTTGGTGCCAATATCATGATGTTTTTATTATAATTGCTCTGTAGTATAGTTTAAGTTCTGGTATAGCGATGCCACCTGCTTCACTCTTCCTTGTAAGGATTGCTTTAGCTATTCTGGGTATCTTATTTTTCCAGATGAATTTCATGACTACAATTTCTGATTCTATGAGGAATGTCATTGGGATTTTGATTGGAATTGCACTAAATCTGTATAGTGTTTTTGGTAGTATGGTCATTTTGATAATACTAATTCTGCCTATCCAAGAACAAGGTAGATCTTTCCATCTTCTAAGGTCTTCTTTAATTTCTCTCTTTAGTGTTCTGTAGTTGTTTTTTTTTTTTTTTTTTTTTTTTTTTGTAAAGGTCTTTCACCTACTTCATTAAGTTGATTCCCAAGTATTTTATTTTATTTATTTTTTGAGGCTATTGTAAATGGAATAGTTTTCCTTTTTGGAAGACTTGTCACTGTTATACAGAAATGCCTTTGATTTATGGGTGTTGATTTTATATCCTGCTACTTTGCTGAATTCATTTACTAATTCTGGAAGTTTTTTGGTGGAACTTTTTGGGTCTTCTAGGTATAGAATCATATGGTCAGCAAATAGTGCTAATTTGAGTTCTTCTGTACCTATCTATATCCCTTTAATTTCTTTTGTCTATCTAATTGCTCTGGCCAGTGTTTCAAGAACTCTGTTAAATAGAAGTGGTGAAAGAGGGAATCTCTGTCTTGTTCCGGTTTTTAGAGGGAATTCCTTCATTTTTTCTGCATTTAGAATGATGTTGGCCTGGGGCTTACCAAGAAGTGAATACACTTTCTTCTTAGCAGCACATGGATCCTTCTCTAAAATAGACTAAATATTAAATAGTATGCCACAAAGCAACTCTTAGCAAACATAAAAAAGTAGAGCTACTACCCTGCATTCTATCAGATAATAATGAAACAAAATTAGAAATCAATGATTTAATAAGAAATAAAATTCAATCCAACACTAGGAGACTAAACAATATGCTACTGAATGAACAATGGGTTACAGAAGACATCAAGGAGGAGATTAAAAACTTTTTCGAGGTGAATGAGAATACAGAACATATCAAAATCTCTGGGACACTATGAAAGCAGTTCTAAGAGGAAAGTTAATTGCATGGAGTTCATTCCTTAAAAGAAGAAAAAGTCAACAAATAAATGACTTAAAATTACATCTCAAAGCCCTAGAAAAAGAAGAACAAATCAACACCAAAAGCAGTAGAAGACAGGAAATAATTAAAAGTAGAGCTGAAATCAATGAAATTGAAACAAAAGAAACAATTTAAAAAATTGACAAAACAAAAAGTTGGTTTTTTGAAAAAATAAATAAAATTGAGAGACCCTTGGCCACGAAAACAAAGAGGAGAAAGAAAACTCAAATTACTAACACACATGATGAAAAAGAAAATATCACAATAGACACTATAGAAATACAGAAGATAATTAGAAAATTATTTTGAAAACTTGTGCTCCAATAAAATAAATTATATCAAAGTCATCAACAAATTTTTAGAGTCCTAAGATTTGCCCAAATTGAATCAGGATGATATACGCAATATAAACAGATCAATTCCAAGTGATGAAATAGAAGATACCATTAGAAGCCTACCAACCAAGAAAAGCCCAGTACTAGATAGATACACAGCCAAGTTCTACAAGACCTTTAAAGAAGCACTAATTCCAACACTCTTTAATTTATTTCAGGAAATAGAAAAAGAGGGAGCACTTCCAAACTCATTCCCTGAGGCCAATATCACCCTCATTACGAAACCAGGCAAAGACACCAATGTGAAAACTTCAGACCAATACCTCTAATGAACATAAATGCAAAAATTCTCAATAAGATTCTGGCAAATCAAATATAAAAACATATCAAAAAGATAGTACACCACTATCAACTGGAATTCATCCTAGGGATTCAAGGTTGGTTCAACATAAGAAAATCAATAAATGTTATTCATCATATCAATAGACTTAAAGATAAGAACCATATGATTTTTCTCAATAGATGCAGACAAGGCATTCAACAAAATACAGCACCCCTTCATATTGAAAACACTAGAAAAACTATTGATAACAGGAACATATCTCAACATCTTAAAAGCTATCTAGACTTTCATTTTAAATCCAATCTTGCTTAATATATTTGCTCAAATTGTTTCAGCCATGTCTATCGTGACCTCTTCCATCTGGCTTCTATTTCCCTTTGACATAACCCATCATTGTGGCACTTTCCTTTTCATTTTTTTTTTAAATTTTTCCAGCACTCCTTTACTTTCCTGACTTACACTCATTTTGTATTTTTTCTGTGTTCTAGAATTAGCCATTTCTCCAAGAAGCTTGGTTTCTTTTGGTTGGGATAATGATATTAGAAACCAAGATATGTGTATGCTCATTGCTACTGGAGTGTAGTTGCTCTTAGCTGACAGAGCATGGAAACTTATGAGTATACACACACACTTCTATATTAAACATTTGTATCTGATAAAGTTAAACATGAATTCATACTAATGTCCAGATTCTAATTCATGAATACATGAACAATTGTAGCCATGCTTATCTGTAAATGCTCACCACAATGATGAGGAAGCTGGCTCCTACAATCTGCAATCCATTTACTTAATTGTTCAATTTCAGTATATATGCTTCAAAGAATCAGAACCGTTAAACTGTATACCCATGGGGAATAATCTTGTTAGCTAGAACACAGTTTTGTACAGCATATTTTGTCTTTAGTTTTACAGACTTCATTCATTTCCAGAGTTACATAGGTCAAAACCTTGTCCTCTGATACCTTAAGTCCTCTGATAAAAATAATTTTTTTTTATTCAGCAAGATTGTTTTGTCACATTTTATATTTCACCTGGGCATTTCTCTGACCATCCATATGAATTAAATTTATGTATATTAGGTTTTATTTTTGTGTTGTAAATACTTGTGAATTTTGATACGGCAGAGTGTCATTTATCCACAATTAAAATCTCATAGAGAATAGCTTCACAACATTAAAAGTTCCCTTTTGTATCACATGTTTAACTCTGCTATGTTTTTCTCTTGAAATCCTGGTAACTATTAATATTTTTACCTGTCTGTATAGATTTGCCTTTTTCAGAATATTGCATGATTTTATAACTTGTGTGTCTATGTAATAATTATAATAGGTGTGTGTTAACTTGTAGATCAAGATATGTATGTGTAATTTTTAAATTTTATACAGATTTTGGTATTTATAAAGATTTTTTCATTTAGATCTTTGGCCCAGTTTTAATTTGGATTTTTTGTTTTTCTTGTTGAGTTCTTAGCATGTATTGAAAGCAATTTTTTTCCAAGATATTATTTTTATAAGTATTTTCTTCTGGACTGTTACTTGATTTTTATTCTTTTAACAATGTCATTTTCATAGCAGAAGTTTTTAGTTTTAAAAAATTTTAACTAGTTAGTTTTTTTTTTTCTTTTAGGAATTGTGCTTTGGTGTTACATCTAACAACTTGTAACTAAATGCCAGGTTATGTGAATTTTTCCTTGTATTTTTTTTCCTGGAAATTTTATTGTTTTCTGTTTTACATTTATTCCTATAATCCATTTTGAGGTAATATTTATGAAAGGTCTACTTAGAGAAATTGTGTGTTTTATTTTATGGTTTGTTTTTGTTTTGCATAGGGATATCTGTTTAATAAGCATTGTTGAAAGGATTATTCTCTCACTATTGAATTGCCTTTGTTCTTTGTAATAACCAATTGAGTATATTTGTCACAGTTTATGGGTTCTAAGTATTTTGTATCAATTATTTTTTTTTTATTTTATCAATAGCTGTCTTTATTACCATACATGTAAGTTTTGAATGCAGTTAGAATTAGTCCTCCAACATCATTCTTCTTCAATGTTGGGTTGACCATTCCAGGTATTTTGTTTTTTTCTTAAAATATTCAGAATTATTTTATCATTATTCACAAAATATATCCCTAAGGTTTTCTTGGATTGCATTAAATCTACAGATCAAGTTGGGAACGATTTACAACTTTCTTATAATGATTCTTCCAGTCCATGAATGTGAACTATCTTTCATTTTATTTAGATCTTAAATTTCTTTCATCACATTTTGTTGCTTCCTTCATATGAATTGCATATATATTTTGTTTGACTTATACCTAAATATTTTATTTTATTGTTACTAAAAAACTGAATAATTTTAAAAATTTCAGGTAACAATTTACCATTGTAAGTATATAGAGAAAAGCATTGATTATTGCTGATTAATCTTTCATCCTACAAGTTTGCTATATTCTCTTATGAGGTCCTGGAGTTGCATGTTTATGGGTGTGTATAATTTAAATATTGGGAGTTTTTCATGTTAAAAATATAGAGACTATTTTTTCTCATGCCATCTGAAACAAAGAATTTTATTTCTTCCTTCCTAATCTATACACTGTCCAGTTTCTTTTCATGTCTTATTGTGGTATCTAGAACTTTCATTATGATATTGAAAAGGAGTGGTGAGAGAAGAAATCACTGCCTATTTCTTGATGCTAGTCTGTAAGTGTTGAATTCCTCACCATTAAGTATGATGTTAATTGTAGGTACTTAAATGATCATCTTTATCAATTGAGTACATCTCCCTCTATTACTAGTTAGCTGAGAGGTTTTTTCATTAGTGGATCTTGGTGTTTGTCAATTTCCTATGGCTATTAATTTCCCATTTAATATTTTTTCTTTAACCTGTTATGACATGGATTACGTTAACTGATATTTGAAGATTGGACCAGACTGGTATACTGAGGGTAAATCCCATTGTTTGATTCAGTTTGTTAATATTGTGTTGAGAATGTTTGCTTCTATAGTTATGAGAGAGATATATTGATCTCCAGTTTTTATTTCTTGTTCTATTATTAACAAAGTTCTGACCTCACTAAATAAAACAGGAGTGTTTGCTTCTGTTTTTCAGAAGGAAATAAAGGAGACATTGTATCATTTCTGCCTTAAATTTTGGTAAATTCATTAGTGAAACCATCTACTTATTAGTTATTAATTTTTTAATTCAACTTCTTTAATATGTATAGACCTATTTGGATTCCCCTATTTCTCTTTGCTGAGTATTAGTAGTTTGTTTCCTGAAGAATTGGTCCATTTCATCTCTGTTATCAAATTTTGGCATATGGAATCATAGTACTTCTTTATATATATTCTTTTAAAACCTATGGGATTAGTACTGGTGACAATTTTCCATTTCTGATATTGATAATTTGTATGCTTTCCCTCTTTGTTCTGGTTACGTTCTCCAGAGGATTATCAGTTTGATTGATATTTTCAAAGAAGCACCTTTTGCAATTTTCCCTATTTTTTCAGTTTTAGAATTCATTGATTTCTTTACAATTTTTTATTGTTTCTTTTATTCTACTGGCTTTGGGCTTATATTGTTCTTATTTCTCTAATTTAGATTTTAAATTTATATTTTTTCTTCTTTCCTAATATGTGTTTACTTCCACAAATTTCTTTTTAGGCACTACTTTTGATGCATTCTTCAAAATTTAGTGAATTGAAGCTTCATTTTCATTTAGTTAAATATTTGAAATTTTCTCTTTAGACATCCTCATGGGTCCATGTGTTATTTAGAATTGTTTTGCTTAATCTCCGAATATTTTGGGATTTCCCAGCTGTCTTTCTATTATTGATTTCTGGTTTAGTTTCGCTGTGGTATAAGACCATACTGATATTATTTCTAGAATTTTACATCTATAAAGGTGTGTTTTATGGACATGGACAGAATGTGGTATATCTTGATGGATATGACATGACAACTTGAGAAGGATGTATAGTATGTTGTCTAGAGATGAAATACTCTAAAAATACAATTAGATATATTTGATTATGGATATATATATATATATATATTTCTTTTTTTCATGCTGTCTTGTTGATTCTTGATAGGTAGGTGCTGAATTCTTCAACTACAAAGTGGATTTGTCTTTTTCTTTTTAGTTCTATCAATTCTCACTGCACAAATTTGGATGCTCTTTTAAGTACATACAGGTTAGGAATTATTATATCCTCTTGGAGAATTGAACCCTTCATCAATAGGAATGCCTTTATTTATCCTGGATAATTTTCTTTGTTTTGCAGTTAACTTTGATTGAAATTACTATAGTTGCTCTTCTTTCTTTATTTTTGATAGTATTAACATGGCATATCTTTCTTTCTTTACTTTAACCTATTTGAGTCTTTAAAGTAGAATTCTTATAGAATGTACTGTTTTGCCTCTTTTCATCCACTCAAATAATCTCCCTTTTAATTATTATGTTAAGACTGTTCATAGTTAAACTTATTAGGTGATTATTGATTTGGTTGTATTATTATCTACTACGTTTGCAACTCTTTTGCTATACTGTTTTTATACTTTTGTTATACTTGTTCCTTGTTTTTTTCTTCCCCCTTTGCCTTTTTCGTTTCCATTGAGCATTTTATATGATTTCTTACTATGACCTCTCCTAGCATATCACTTTTGCTTCTTTTCAAATTTATGTAGCTGTTACCCAGAGTGATATATATATAATGAAATCAGTCCACTTATTATGGACTGAATGTTTGTGTTTCCATCTGGGGAAGTTCTTATGTTGGAGCCCTATTCCTTCCACCTAAAAGATTTTGGCTTTATTGGGATGTGGAACCTCTAAGGAAATAATAAGAGTTAAATGAGGTTACAATAGGGAGGCCCTAATCCTATAGTATCAATGTCTCTATAAGAAGGTACACTAGAGAACTTTTGCATTTGCCTGCCCCGTTGCATGGTCCACATGCATGCACAGAAGAAAGGCTGTGTGGGCACTTAATGGAGAAATTTGCCATTTGCAAATCAGAAAAAGAGTTTCTGCCAGAAATAAAAAGGGCTGGAACCTTCATATTGGATATTCAGCCTCCAGAACTGAGAGAATTAAGTCTCTTTTTAAGGTACCCTCTGATATTTTGTCACAGAAGCCAAAAGCCACTGATTTACTAATTTACATTAGTCTAGTCATTTTATAATGAACTGTTTCAAAGTTTTCTTTCCTATTCCTTATTACAGTGCTGTCATTCACTTCATTTATCTGTAATCTATATTCTATAGTCTCTTAGTGTGTCACTGCTATTGTTACTTTAATTGATTTTTTTCTTTTAGCTCAAATATTAATAAGAAAAACTTTACCTTCATTTATTTTTTTTTTCTGCCAGTTTTCTTTATTTAACAGATCTGGTTTCTGATCAATACAATCTTTCTTCACCATGAAGAAGTTTTAAAATTTCTTGAAGAACAGATATGCTGGCAATAAATTCCCTTACCTTTTTTTCTTCTGAGAAGTGTTTATTTCTTCTTCATTTTTGAACGATTCTTTCACTGGATATGTAATTCGAGATTGGAGGTTTCAACAATTTAAATAGTTTTCTCCATTCTCTCCTTGTTTTCATGGTTTCTCACAGGAAATCTCATGTCATTCTCTTCATTGTTTCTCTGTAGTAAGATCTTTTTCTCCCAGTGCTTCTTCAAGATTTTCCCTTTTGGTTTTGCTTTCTGAAATTTGAATGATGTGCATACACATGGGTTCTGCTTTTTGTTTGTTTGTGTGTAGCCTGCTTAGTGTTTGCAGAGCACTCTGGATCTGCGGTCTGCAGTCTGTCATCAACTTAGTATAATTATTGGCCATTATGTTTCCAATATTTTATCTTTTCCATTTTTCCTTTTCCTTCTGACATTCTAATTTTACCTATGCTATGCCTTTTATTTATTTATTTTTTAAAAAAATTATTTTTTTTTAGGTGTAGATAGATGGACACAACATAATGCCTTTTATTTTTATGTGGTGCTGAGGATCGAACCCAGGTCCTGCCCGTGCTAGGCGAGTGCTCTACCGCTGAGCCACAATCCCAGCCCTATGTCTTTTAAAATTCTTAGAACTTTCTGTTATATTTTATTCATACTTTTTTTTTTCATTTCAGTTTGTAAGTTTCCATTGACATATCTTCACATTCGATGTTTCTTTTCTTGGCCATGTCACCTGATCCATGGTGAGCCCATCAAAGATATTTATCATTTCTGCCTCAGAGTTTTTTTAGTTACACTATTTTTTTAAAAAAAAAATTAGTTAGACATGATAATGGAATTCATTCTGACTTAATTATAAAAACACGAAATGTAATTTGTTCTAATTCAGTCGTCACCAGTACTTTTCTCTTCCTTCCTTCCTCCCTCTGTTTCCTTCCCTCCTATACTGTACTGGTCTTTCTGCTATTTACTTGTAGTTCTTTTTTTTTTCCTTAGTATCTTGTGGATGTACATGATGATGAGATTCACTGTGGTACATTCATGTATGCACATAGGAAAGTTAGGTCAGATTCATTCCACTGTCTTTCTCTTTCCCACTCCTCCCTTCCTTTCTTTGCCTTCTGTTCTAGTATTCTTTTTACTTTTTTTCTTAGAATTACTATCTCTGCTTATCTTAACACTCTGTTCTCCCATATTGTCTCCATGTTTCCCCGAATGCCTTTAATGTATTAATCACAGTTATTTGAAATTCTCTTGTCTGAGAATTTCAAAATCTATACTGTATCTGAGTCTGGTTTCAATGATACTTTATCTCTTTAGATTGTGAGTTTTTCTTGTCTTTTGTCTTCTTCTTTCTTTTTTTTTTTTTTTTTTTATTGGTTGTTCAAAACATTACACAGCTCATGACATATCATCTTCCATACATTTGATTCAAGTGGGTTATGAACTCCCATTTTTTACCCCAAATACAAGTTGCAGAATCACATCGGTTACACATTCACATTTTTACATAATGCCATATTAGTGACTGTTGTATTCTGCTACCTTTCCTATCCCCTACTATGCCCCCTCCCCTTCCCTCTCTACCCCATCTGCTGTTGTTTTAATTCTCTCCCTTGTTTTTTTTTTTT
>NW_026000170.1:2238024-2326603 GCF_001458135.2 Marmota marmota marmota
GGGCCAGGCGGGGACCCTTCTCGCTGCGCGGGCCGCCGGGGGCCGCCTGCAGAGCCGGTTGGGCGGTGGCTGCGGGATTGGACCTCTGCGCCCGCGTGGCCGGCCAAGATTCACTTGTCTGGGGCCAACTGTCACCTCTAATATAACTTACTACTTCCTGGCAGGTCTCCTTTCAGCGGAATTTTGCTAGAAGTTCCTCAGTAGGTAGAATGTAGCTGTTTTAATGGGTGTTTCTGATCCGGTTAATGTGGAGATACTGAAAGTGCTGCTTCCTTGCCGGCCGCCATGTTGGATCCCCTGTCTTTTTCTTTCAATTTGTTTTTGAAAGCTTCTCATCTTATACTAAGTAATAGGAACTGAGGTAAAAAGCCATTAGTGTGAGGTTTTAGGTTAGTTTTTCTAGGAATAAGGCTATGTTTATTGTTTATCTCAAACACAGGCATTAGAAACTTCAAATTTTTCTAGTGTTCTTGATTTTATCTGTTGTATTAGGCTTCTCTAAGAACATCATCTTATACAAATTTTACACCACTTTCAGCTGTTATCCACAGCTATTAATTATGCTTTTGCTTGTTGGTCTGATGGTAAGTTGTAAGGAAGAAGAAGCTTTCTATTGCATATACGGTGATTAAATATCAGTCTTTTAGTAAGCTTACCTTTCTAGGTGGTGAGCATTATTAGTTGCTTCTTAATTTTACCCCCTCTCCTTAGTAAGGCATGAAAATTAAAAGAATTAATAGTTGGGAAAATTACCTTCCTCCAAATGGGATAAGGCTCTGGTAAAGTCTTATTCCTTGGAGTGTAGATATTCCCATGGAGAGTTCAATGGTTAATTCTCCCCACTCCATGTCTAAAACAATCTTTCATAATTCTTCATGGTGACAACCAAGTAGATTTCCTGGAGGTAAAAACCTAGTTTTGGCCCTTAGGAATTTTTTGATCCCATGCTAATTCATATTCAATTTTTACATTTTGTCAAGAGTATTATTTGTTTTGCTACCAGTTTATGGCCCCAGGGTTGTATGCTTCAGGTTAATAGATATTTGCTGTGACTCTGCATTCATACAACTCTAGAAATTGTAGGATGGTAGGTTACTCTACAATCTATGTTCTCTGATAGGTCTGAGAAAATTCCTTAATTTTTAATTTTTAAAATAATTTTCTTGTTGTAAAGACAGGAGTAATAAGTTCCAACATTTTCACCTGTCAAAGCTAAAACTGGAAGTCATCAATTTGTTTTGGTGGTAGCAAAGAATACTCTGATTCTGGTATCTTACCTATTCTAATACTTCTTTGGGAAATGTGATTCAGCAAGACTTTCTTCACTATTGGATTCCATAAAGAGATGCCAGGCCAAGAATTTCATTGAGTCATGTATTACAGGAGTTGCACAAGATGCATCTGGTGCAGCTTACTCTGCCTCTATTGCATTCCTAAGCAGAACAGAACGGCTGAACTTATTTTAGTTCTAGCTCTAGAAATACTTGTAACTTATTAGGATCTTCACAAATTTCTATTATGAACTTGAGATTGAATCTTTTCAATGATGCCCCAGAGAAGAAAGAGTCTATTTTAAAAGATATTCCAGCTGCTTGGAATGCTTTTATCAAGGAGCCTTTGGATCATCATCAGGAAGACTTTGATTAGAATGGGATAAAGATTAAGATATCAAACTCCAGGAAGTCTTAGGAGGAATTTATCTCTTCTTATATTTATTGCTCGGAATGAAACCATATTATCTTAGTTTTTTAAGCTAGGGAGGTCTGATTGGTGGGGAGGTTGTTGTTTCCACAACAATGAGTTCATGTTTGCTGTTTTTCTTGTTGACTTGCCTTTATCTAGTATATTAGCTTTCTGTGGATGTGTAACAACATTACAACAAAGTCAGTGGCTTAAAAGGACCCACAGTTATTGTCTGTTTTTTGTTCATCAGAAATTTGGACACAGCTTGATTCTCTTAGAGTCTCACAAGACTGCAATCAAATCATGATATTGGACAGTGCTTGGGTCTAATTTCAAGGTCAAAGGGGGAAAGATC
This sequence comes from Marmota marmota marmota, assembly GCF_001458135.2. NCBI lineage: Eukaryota > Metazoa > Chordata > Mammalia > Rodentia > Sciuridae > Marmota > Marmota marmota. The sequence goes on from NW_026000170.1 coordinate 2,240,063, forward strand.
AATTTCCAAGCTTACCTGGCTACAGCATTATTCACTTTCTTATCGTTGTAAGACTGAGGGTTTTAGTTGCTGGCTGTCAATTGGAGGTTGTCCCTAATTCTTGGACATGCAAACATGGCTACTTGCTTCTTCAAACATAGTAAGGGACAGAATCTTTTCAAAGGAGAGTTACAAACCTATGTAATGTAATCATGGAAGTGAAATCACGTTCACCATGTTCTATTTCCAAATAGTAGTAGGGTCAACGGTCTTGGTCACACTCAAGTGGGAGAGATCACATAAACACATGATACAAAAAGATAGCTATTGTAGAGTCATCCTGAAGTCTGTCTATCAAGCAAATTATCTTTTCATGCAATTTTTATAGTCACTGTCTGTAGCTGAGACACGTGATGAGAGGAAGAAATGTAGTTAATCTCACAGAGAAGTGAGATGTCCTTTTCACTTTTGACAATTGAAATGTTTGAAAAATATAAACTAGATGTACATACAGATATTAATTATATAATTTTATACAAGATAGCAATTACACAATTTCTGGTTATTGATTTGTAAAATACATAAGGAGAAAATGTCTATAAATTCAATAGTGTTTTTAAAACTATGTTTGTTTTACTATGGATAATAGAATATACATACCTTAGAAAATAATGACACATTCATGTAAAAGACATTGTTTTTCATTTTACAAACCACGGTTGCAACATTTATGGGTTTGTAGATTCCGCTTGTGATAATTCTGTTGATATTCAGGGGATAGTTGTCTTAAACATGGAAATATTTTCCTCAATGAGACATGGAGAAATATCCTTCCAGGAAAATTAACTCTGACAAAAGTAAATACCTTGAGTTTGAACTATAAACACATAACATAGCACAAACAGCAGGAAGATAGATGTGATTTTTTTTTTGGAAGATTGCAAACATTGAAAAAGAATATTGATGCAATGAAACTGTTAACATGCTTAATTGTTCTCCATTTGTAGTTTTTTCAGGTATCACATGCATTATGGGACTTATGTGGGTTGAATGGCACAGAGGGTGTTACCAAAATGATACTGTGTGGATGTTGCTAGCCAAAATTATCTTTGTGATTAGCTGGTACTTACACCTGATCATTACTTGCTGCTATTTAAGCACCTAAGGATGCAAAGCAATAAACAAAGCAGCGGCAGACCAGAAAACCAAAGAAATCCACTTCAAATGGATTAACATAATTACTTCAGCCAGAGAGTGACAACAAAGTGACAAAACACACTTGAAACATAGATGTTTTTGTAGCCCACCTTCTGCTTGTACACACCTGTGTACTTTGTAAATGGCTCCATATGCTTAATCAAAAGAAATCTAATTGCCTTAATTTACTTCATCCAAAAGTAGAAGAGTAAATTATATGTTTAATTATAAACTTTCCACTTTGGGCAGCTATAATTAATGACTCAAGGAATTGTGCAATAAGCCAAGAGCAACCTTTTATTACTCCTGAGGTACCTGAACAACACCAGCGTTTCAGAGCCAGTCAGGTTCTATTAGTACGGGAATCAAAATGCCTACCTGAGGCATTAATCACGGAGCACCTCGGAGCAGAGAGACTTTTAATTACATATGCTACATACTCTCCACAAGGATTGTCTGCACCATGGGCTGGTAATAAATGTTCTATTCCAAGTAATGATAATAAGAAAGTTTTTTATTTAAAAAAATTTTAGAGAATGCCACCTTAAATTTCTACAACCTTATCAAGAAATGGCCTTAGGTCTGGAACATGGGGAATTCTTCCTCTAACACATTTTTCAGAGAGTGTGCCTTTTGCAATTGGAGTCTAACTTGTTTTTTCTACTAGAATTGCTAAGTGCAGTGAGGAATGTCTCTCCATCTAGGGATCCAATTGGTTTTGCTCTTTACATCCAGGATTGCATTTTTATGAGGAACCAAATCTATCTGCCATATTAAGAGAGTGACCATATAGTTTCTTATTGAAACCTGAACTCTTTTTAATCTGTTTCAGGACAATGCATAAATTGAAATTCTGACAAAATCAGGAGTCATCCTATGAATGAAGCAAAACAAGTTTAATTCTTGAATACAAGAGCATCAGTGGATTACGCGTAGTATAATTTGGTTATTTTTGTGGAAGTGACACTATTTTGTCATGGATAGAGCATGGGCCTGGCATAAAAATGCCTGGATGCTCTTCAACTTTCTAGCTAAGAACTTCAAACAAGTTATTTAAACACTCTGAGTCCTTGTTTTCTTCATCTCTAAAATGGGCACCCTTAAAACACTTCTGTAATTATTAACTCAAATACAGTAATGATAAATACAGCTTGAGATATAGATTATGTTCTAAGCTTTCAGTAATTGTCATATGTTAAAGAAATATTAAGAATAATTTAGAGACTCTAGCTCAACCCTGCAGAATCTCACAGATTTCAACTGCCTAATGAAAATATTAAGCTTGGCTCATAGAAATAATATAAAAGGCAAGCTTCTCCTGAGTGATGTGTCTACTGATAATATTCTAGTTCCATCTTCCCACCTTCTTTCATTCAATGCCTATCTCTGCCCTCTCTGTGCATTAGGAAGCTGGCATCTAAATTATGTCTCCAGGGCTCCCTAGATTATGGCGTTCAGTCAGATTGGCCAGTGAGGAAAACTAGCAGATGATATGATGTACAGAGGAGAAAGATTTCAGGATTATTATTCTCCTCCCTCTCTGCTTCACCATGATTCTGTTACTGTATTGGTTTTTATAGATAGCAGTTCTCAAAATTGAATGTGCATCAGTGTTACTGGAGGGTTTGTTGGAACCCTGAGAATTTGCATAAATTTTTTGGTAATAGTATTGATGATGCAGAAATATCTATTTGATGTCCAGGACACCAAGGCAGTAGGTCCATAGCATAACCCCTCTTCATGGCCACAGCTCTCTGTCTCTGACAACACTGTTCACTCCCCCTTCAGGTCCAGAGTTCGGGATATCACTCATCTGTTGCTAGACCCTTTTGTCCTGCCTCATCATCCTTTTAGTCTCCTGATAGGGGCTTGTCATTTTTTCCAGAAATAGTCCCTTCTATTATCTTTTACTAAGTGCTTGTAAGTGTATTTTTTTTCCTTCTTCTTCACCATAACTGATACAGTAGGCAAAGAAATTACTTAAACTAAACATTTAAGGATTTTGGAAAATCAATAGAATTGTTGCATTTTTTAATCTTTATTTTATTTATTTATGTGGTACTGAGGTTCAAAACTAGTACCTCACACGTGCTAGGCAAGTGATTTACCACTGAGCCACAGCTCCAACCCAAAGTGTTGCATTTTTAATTGCTCTCAATTATTTTAAATTTTATGCCGCCTAGTTCTCTCATTTCCAACAAAATTCAGACATTTTTACAGATTTCAGTCAGCAAGAATATTGGATTTGACCCCATAGCATTTACTTAGCCTTACCAAAAATTCTGTTTTGGTAGTTTCACAAGTGGGGAAAAAAATCGTGACCTTGGAAACCTTTAGTATCAAATATTTTGCCATTTTTATGATAGTGAAAATTTGAACTGGAGTTGTGATTTATGTGATGGCATTCTAAAATAAAAGTGTTCTAGTCATTTAGTGTGTATTAATGTGCATTTTCAACAAGTGTCTTAAACAACTTAAATAATTTCAAAATTATTCAGCATAGATAGTTTAATTATATTATTATTATTAAAAACTAAGTTCACTATGTTTTCTCAGTGTTATGATGAAATGTTTTGAAACTTCAAGATTGGGTGTCAAGTGTCTTAAAAGGTAAGTTTTCACATCCCTCTCCTGTTATCTTTTTGTTTTTGCATTAGAGGATTTTTTTTTTTTGTTTTGTTGTTATTTTGTTTTTTTATCTATGAAAATCACTTTTCCTCATTTCAGGAAACATGCCTGTTGACTGTTGAAAAGGTTATTTTTAACTGGTCTTTTGTGGATTATTCCAGAAAAAAAATTGAGAAAAGTGAAAAGAAGGGAAAATTCTTTAGATATATTTGGTAATGAGAAGAGCAGAGGTCAGCTATGGTGTCAATGGGGTGTCAGAAGTCAGAAGATTCAGTGTGCATAGGGTCAACTCTTGACACTATAGGCTCCTAACAGCTCTGCATCTAAGATTCTTGTGTCCTGTAGGTCACTTTGTGGAACTTTGAAGAATGAAGTCCCTACCATCAAAACAAAATCTAAAAAAGTGATTTCACATTTTTTTTCTTAAAAGTCAATGTCAGAAGGTCTTCCTTTTCCCAAGTCCTAGACATAAACAATGCGTTCTCTTAAGTTTTTCATATCAGCCAATTGTTTGATGCTATCATTGTGTTAGGAACCATTTGAAGGTTTCTGAAGCAAGAGGGCTGTTGTGGTGAAGTATAAATTTAGAATTGTATTAATAGAGACAAAAGAGTTTAACCATAAGAAATAAGATCAAGCATGTATAACTTGATTTTTAAAATATATCTGAGCTTGCTTCACTTAGAAAGTATAGTTAAGTTTTTCTGAACTTTTTCCTCTATAAACTTGGCACTACCACCAATCTTTCACTGGAGACATCTTAGAAGAATAGCATTAAATGTGATGTCCAAATATGTTGCCCCAAACCCACAATGAAGATTCATATCTCAATAATCAAATAACATATAGTACTCTAGATATCAGAAAAAGCAAATATATGAGTTCACTATAATTTGAACTTTTTTAGTGTGTGGAACTGATTTTAAAATTTATTGCATCGTGCTCAGAAAATCTTATCTGTTGAAACTTCCTCTGTGGTACATCAATTTTTTCCACAATTTCTTAGAAAAATAGGTTTTGTATATTGGCTAGATGTGGCATTAGTTTATGTCTCTAATTCAGGCTTATATATTGCGACTTCATATTTTATCAGCCTAAATAAATTTTTCCTGCAAATTATATTAATTTCCAAGAACGATGTAATTATCAACTTTTACTGTAGGTTTGTAAATTTCTCCTAATCTCTCAAGTTTTGTTTTCTTTTTGTGGTTGGATGTTTTGTAATTGGCTCTAACCAGTTTCAAGATCATTATTTCTCCCGGATACCTTGCTCTTTGATCACTGACGTGACACAAGAATCTTTCATATCCCACATCATATCAGCATTTTCTGTCTGATTTAAATTAGTGATTTGTGTTGATCTCATGAGTTCTCATCACTTCCATTATTACTACCTGGCTGAATCTCTTCTAGATTATTTTGGTATCCTTCTGCCTCTCCCACCTCCAAGTATATATACCGCTTCCCAGGGTATATTCTCAGAAAAATTCCTCTAGTTCTTATAATGGGTTACCAAACCCTCCATGGGATAAGATCCTTATCTGACCAAAGTACTGTGAAAGTTATCCTACAGAGAATTTCTATATTTCATTTTCAGGAGGATGTACCAGCATCAGAAATCCTGGAATTGTTTTTTTGTCAGGTTCCCAGTTTTTAGTTTCTGTACCATGCAGCTTTTATAAATTTGGACCCATATCCATAGACAACAAGGAACTGGGATTTTGATTTATTGATGAGACTTTTACCATCCAAATAGCCCTAGTGAGCTGGTAAACATTTTGCTGCTTCCCAGGGATAAAGAAAACAGTTGTTGAAGATAAATGTGTTGAAATTTCAGCACAGCATTCCACAAAGAGGTGCTGGTTCTCCTGCTGCATTAGAGCTTGAGTCAAATGTCCAGGCCATGAGTATCATTGAATATCAACCCCTAAATCTAGGATGAAATCCTTGTAGGCTGCCACACTGGCAGTCTTTCATTAACACTTTTTTTTCATTCTGGAAGCTTGGAGATTGACCTGGAGATCCAAGCTAGTCTAAAACTGCAAAATCTAGAGATTCTGTTTTAGTTTATAGAGGAGGATAGCTCATTGGTGACAAGTGAATCTACTACCCTATACTGGGTTAGGGTGATATTTGTGACAAATCTCAGAGTAAATAGTTATTCTACTAAATAATTAATGCAAGTTTTCAGCAAACGTTTATAGACAGTTTTGTCCCTAGAGGTGTCAGATTATGAGAATTTTGCAGTGAACAAAATATACCTGTTCCTTGCCCTCACAAAAGTTAAAAACTGAATGGAAGAAACAGATATTAAAACACAGATAACTAAACAAGATTAAAAATCAGGATGAATGAGTCAGTGTTTAAAAAAAAACTCTTATACAAGAAACAAAGCAAAATTGAGATAAAGAAAATAATTTGCATAATGGTCAAAAAATAACCTCTATTACCTCCAAGAAAAAAAAAGCAGAAAATAGTTTCACTGGAAATGGTTTTTATTAGAGCTTTGAATTATTTATAATGTTCTTCAACACTGTAGGGTGTGACATTTGGCATTATTTTTAAAGTCTTGGCTTTCCATCTAGGTCTTCCTTTATCTAACAGACTTCAGATTATTATTTTTTAACATGGATTAAAACATACATTAAGTTAAATAAGATGAGGGGTAGGAAGAATAGAAGTTCAGTAGATTAGACAATGAGAAATGGAAGGAAGGAAGGGGAGATAGGAAAACAGAAGATAGTGGAGTTAATGTAACATAATTTTACTATGTACATATATGAAAATATCACAGTGAATCCCCCCATAATATACATCTACAAGAATAGTGTCCTACTAGAATAAGATATATTCCATGTTTGTATAATTATATTAAAATGGATTCTCCTGTCATGTACAACTAAAAAGAACCAATAAATAAATTTTAAAAATGTTGCTTGGTTGAAGTTAGAAGTTGCATCCAGGAAAAATGAGCTATAAACTAACTCTATAAATATGACATGGTTAGTATATAAATCCTGTAGGGGAGATGGTGTCTGAACTTTTTCCATGATATCAGAATTATTTTGAATAGCCTATTAATTTCTGGAAAAGAATGTAAGGAAATAAAACTGTGAAGCACCTATTTTACTCAAAAAACAGCATTAGAAATTACCTCATTTAGGCATTAGCAGAAGCATGATGAAAATTTGTTCCTACTTTTCTTGGAAACAGTTTTTGTTTCATCTCAGCTCATGTTTTGTGGTAATACAAGTTTGAGAAATGCTATGTAAATGGTTTCCTAGAAATTTCTTAATGTAAATGAATTTCAATGCATAACAAGCCTCTAAAAAGTTCTGATGACATTTTTTTAACTTCCATTAAGCCACCACCCCTCAAATTATTTGATTATAAAATGTTATGCAATGTGTTATGTGTGTGTAAACTTCTAACCAGGAGAATAATCAGGACTCCTAGGAATGTACTTTTAGAAATTCTTCCCTATGTTAAATATCCAATATTAATATTTTTTCATTCTTGTGTTAATATTATTTGTTCAGTTAATAAATTAAGAAATATTGTGAGAAATTTTATAAGTGACATCATCTATTTTAAAAAATATTTCAAATATCATAATATTAATTTTTTTTTTTTTAGAGAGAGAGAGAGAGAGAATTTTAATATTTATTTTTTAGTCTTCGGCGGACACAACATCTTTGTTTGTATGTGGTGCTGACGATCGAACCCAGGCCGCACGCATGCCAGGCGAGCGCGCTATCGCTTGAGTCACATCCCCAGCCCCCATAATATTAATTCTTAAAAAGTTGCTATTAGCTAATAGCTGTCTAACCATGCATTCTGATTTTTCAATGAAGGACCCAATTTATATATTTTTTTTAATAAAAGGAATTATTGTCAAGATAATTTATTATCTGATCATTAACTGTTAGCTACAATTATGAAAGTTTCAAAATATGACAGAATTACATACTCTGTTAACTTGGATACCTACCCCTTTAAAAATGCAGCTCATTGTCTAATTTAAAAATTGAAGTGATTTGGAAACAAATTCAGAACTTTCAGTACTGCTGAGGAGCCTGCCCTTCCAGCATCGACTGTGGGGAGCTTGAGAGCATGGGGAAACCCCTCCAGAGATGGTTTCAGAGAACAGCATCTGCTTTATTGCGCAGCAAAAATAGCTTTTATAGTGAATATGTGCCAATTTACATACAACAGTCATGACAGGCCAGAGGTGATACACAACATATCATCTTACAGGAGTCCAGACACCAAAAGTTCAGAAACTGCACCAAAGCTCTACCTTGCACCAACAGGGAAATAACTCCTTATCAAAGGAGCAAGGAAATGGCGCTTGCCAGTGTTCTGATGGCACTCTGTTCAGAAACATAGCGTTCTATGTTAGGGCTTCCCTGCTGCACAATGAGCAAGATAAGCATTCCTCCATGCCTACATGCCAGAGTCAGGCCCTGCAGCAAAGTACCATGACAGCATGAGTTCATTCATATGCCTTCCTTGCCCTCATCTTCTTTTAAGGAATATAAAATAAAATGCAACAACATAAAATGGAAAACGAAAAAGAAAGAAAAGCAAAAAGACTTGCACCATCCCTGGAAACTATGAAAGCATGTACTCCACAAGCTAGAGTCCTGCAAGTAGTGATTCTGCATGCACTGTAATTGAGACCAGACTACAGAGAAGGGGGGGCTGAAATCAGCCTTCCCACTCAACATAGAGGTGGAGGACTCTAGTGGGAGGTGTGCATTCATTTTCTGTTATTGTCCACAAAGTATAGACTACTAACTTCAGATAACCTACCTGTAATATGTATAATTTTTGTTTGTTTACACTCTGGGTGTAGGTTAGCTAGGTCCTCTGCTCGATTTCTCATCAGGAAAACCAGTCAGGGTGTCAGCTAGGAATGGCATTTCATCTGAGGCTTGAAGTGTGCTTTCAACATAATTCAAGCTGTTGACAAAATTTGGTTCTTTGTGGTTGTAGGACTAAGGCCCCTGCTTTCTTGCTGGCTGTTGGCCAGAGGTTATTCTCAACTGCTAGAAGATACTCTCAGGTTCTAACCACAGGGCTCTCTCATGCTACGGCAGCTTATTTCTTCAAAGCTACCATGGGAGTGGTTTTCTAGTTGACTAAGAGTATTTCATAATGTAACTTAATAAAAAAAGTATTATTTTAACTTGATCTCAGGCCACACTTAAATAGAGGGAATTTTGTAGGGAGCATGCCCTGAGGGGCGATCTCAGGACTATGATGAGCAGTGAGCTCCAGTATCTCCCTGTTTTGCAGAGTGATAAGAAGATGGGCTTTGAGCATTATAGCAATGAGTGCTTTCTTTATACTGCCTAGAGAAGAAATTTATTTAAAAATTTATCACCAGGAAAAGAAAATATTTTAAAAAAAATAGTATTGTTGAATTGGTATACTTCTTTTTTTCCCTTATAAGAAGCATGAAACAATCAAGTTTTGTTTGTAACTGACAAATTTGAAGCTGAACTGTGTATTCTCAGCCCTCTACATCTGTAGTAGATCAAAAATATTTGGAAAAATGCATCTGCACTGGATATGTACAAACTATTTCTTGTCATTATTCCATAAACAATAGAGTATAAAATATTATGTAGATTTTCGTTGTATTAAATATGGTAGGTAATCTAAAGTACATGGGAGGGAGAATGTGTATAGGTGATATGAAAATGCTATACAATTTTTTTTTTTTTAATAAGGGACTTGAGCATCACAGGATTTTGGTATCTGAGTACATCCTGGAACAAATCACCTATGGATTTTTGGGAATTGTTCCTGTCTCCAGCATTTTCTTATTTTTCTGAATGACAATATGCAGATAAAAAATTATAATAAGTTTGAAATGATGCTTATGACAGTCATGACATAAAAATGTAAATTATGTACTTTCCTTCCTGTCTCCTGCCGTTCACAATCCAAAGCATCCATCTTTTCTTCTTCAGAAGTTAGATTATAGAAGAGAAGATTGGAAAAGAAGAAAAAAGGAAAGGAGAACAGAAAGAAAAAACAAGGCAATTTAAATAGGATGTGAAGAACACGAGGAAATTCAAAAGGAATTCAATACTGGATTGGAATAGGAAAAGTTGTTCCTCTTTCTGACTACTCAGTGGTAGAGGGTCAAGTACAATGTGCCCATGTAAGAGAATATAGATGCTAATCTCTTCTCCTTGCTGTTAATCAGGAGCATCACCCAATGAGGGGAACTAATTCTTACTGTTTCAGGAAGAAAGCCTCCTAAACTCTAACAATTACTTACAACTGCATATAGGTACTCTACCTTTAAAAGTGAAAAGAACAAAGATATAGCTCTCTCTGGCATCCAAGGTCACATTCCAATTTCTTCATTTCACTATTAAGCCTCTATTGAGCTCTTTGAAAGTAGCAAAAATTCAAATGGGAATGGAATGGCTTTGCTTGAAAGAAATTCACCAGAGACAGAAACATAAATAAATAAACATAATATAATGTAATACATACTAAAATAAAATATCATGTAAAAATAAATAAAATATCACAGTGAAAGCTTACATACAAATAATATGTAATATAATAGAAACTAAAATATAAAGTTATTGGAGTGAATACCTAATAATTTGAAAGGATAAAAATAACTCCAAAGGGATAGGATGTTGTTTTGTTCCATGTCTTAGAGGATTCAGGTGGAAGCTAGGATGGGCTGGGCATGGGTGGGACTGAGAGGACAGTTGGTGGGCTCAGTACACCCTCACAGTGTATGCATCTCAAAGCTCAGGTGTAAGGAATCACCTTAATGAAAAGAAGTTTCATCACATAAATGAATAAAGGCAAGCTTAATTTGTGCTATTAGTTCTTCAAAACATTCTGTTTTTTTCCCATCTTAATCATATAAACAGATCTCAATAATTATGAAAAATTAATTGGAAGGAAAATAAAGTCAAGTGGGTCAATGTTGTTTCATTCATTTAGTTTGTTGGTTACCCCACAGAAGCAATGAGAATCGTTTTGTAGTAGTCAAAATTCCCCTTCTTTCTAAGTTAGGCAGGCACATCATTAAGAACTTACAATTTTCGTTGCAGAGACACCTTATTTGTGTTTTACAAGGGGCAGAACTACAGGGGATAGGGATTCTCCACCTGATGCCCTTTTATGCACATGGAAATGAGTCCTGGGAGGCTACTTTATGTAACAATGCTCTGCTTGCCTAGCATGGACTCTTTTAAAATCTGGATGATATCACTTATCTCCTCAGGAAATATATGATACCTGTGCATTACTTATTTTGGAGCCAAAATAAAATGGTAGCACACTGAATGCATTACTCCAGTTGATGTAATATCTCTTGATCAGGTTGTTCATTAGTCTGGTTTACGAAGTTAGTTTTTGAAGACAACATATGACTAGATTTTAACCCCAAAGATCTGCTTTGATTATCTTGCAAGGAAACAGGATCATTATTATCATCATTCATCTTCACATTACCTTTTTATTCATTTCTTTTTGACACAGAACCAATATGCAAGTTTATTGGTAGAGTGCTTGTCTAGCATTAGTGGAGCCCTAAGTTCAATCTTTATGCATTATTAAATCATACTCCACATGCTGTTTTGTTATTTGCTGGTATTGTTAAATAATTTTTTTTGCATACATATAGATACAAATCCAAATTGTAATTCTTTACATTTTAGACAATCATGGAGCACTTTTGAAATGGATATATGTCCAAGCATCGAAAACTTTGCAGCAAATTTCAAGGGTCTTAGGCATCTTCTTTCTTAAAACCCTAAGGGATTCCATGGATTTCAGTATAGGGATTCCCTGAATCATTGCATTATTTGCAAATATTATTCACAATATTATTTATAGTAGATAGTTTCTGTGGTATCTGAGCCCTGTTGCTTCTGTCACTGTGAAGTTTTTCAAGGATCTAAGTCTAGATAAGTAAAGGTAATTCTTAGGGTGGACCCATGGACATCCTGGGAGTCAGTTCAGTTGGCTGAACAGGAACCCATTTGTTTTATTTTTGTTTTGGCTGATGTTCTTCTAGGAAATGTGAATTCAGAAACATATAGATTCTAATTAAAGCAAGGCATGAGACCTCTTATTGGAAGAAAGTCTAGGGTGAAATGTTTTCTCTCATATGCAGAAGCTAGAGAGAAATAAGGGATTTAAAAATATGGTAGGAGCTCATGAAACTAGAAGGGAGAATGGTGGAGTAGAGCAATGGGGTTGATTAATGCATAGAAAGGAGAGATGGGAAAGGCAAAGAATTATAGAATGAAATTGACCAAAATATGCTATGTGCATGTATAAATGCATCACAACAAATTCTACTTTTTATTTATAATTAGAATGCACCAATTAAAAAATAAATTAATAGAAGGAAGACCATTAGAGTAGAAGAAGGGAGTGAAGCGAGGGAGAAGGGAAGGGAAGAGGGTACTACTGGGGGTTGAGATGGAGTAAATTATGTTATATGCATTTATGAATATGTCAAAATGAATCCCACAATTTTTATATATAACTATAATGCACTAACTTCAAAAAGGACCATCTGAGTAACATAAAGAATAAATGTAAATATCAATTATAAACCTCAAAGTAGAAATGTAAATATGGGAGATAAAAAGAAAATATTGAATATAACTCCAATAAAACATACCAACCTCAGAAGCATAATAGGAAATGTGTGGAGAGACACGGCAGTGGCAGACATTGGAGGAATGGCCTTAAAATTAAAATTTTATTTCAGCAAAACTAAAGACATCTATAGTGGTATAATAATAGAGGTTTTCACATGTCACCGGCCAATCAATACACTGGTTAATGCACATCTTCATATAGAAAGCTCCTATTGGCTTTATTATACAGAGGGAATGAAGATAAGAAAACAACAGGCAAGCTAGAAACATACATCGTCATTGTATCTATCCATTAGATCAGGGTTAAAAAATGACTCTAGAATCCTAAGCAAGCATGAGGAAGCTATATAAGGATCATTTCACAGCAAGTAAATACTATTAAATATTAAAAAATTATGATAGTTCAAATGAAATATATAATGGGACATTTGAAAAATAAAAATGACAAAATTCCTCAGAAAACAGAATTTAAAAAAAATAAAATTTAAAAAATGAGATAAAAGGATTAGAAAACTCAATTTAAGAATTTTTAATGCAGAAATAAAAAGCACACTTTATACAGGGAAATATTTTGACATTTGATTATAAAACTATTAATAACTTTGGCTAAAAACTATACCATAAATAAAATCTAAAGGCAAATGACAAGCATAATAATTGCTACATGTGTCTCTGCCAAAGGATATTATCTGGAATTTGTGTTCTATAGATCCACAGGAAAAAATATATAATTATGAATGAATGATTATATAGTAGCAAAGCACAAAAAAGGAAGTTTGAACCTAATAACCACTTAAGTTGCTCAAATTCAGTAAAAATCAGTGATATAACTTTAAATAACAATGAAAAACTAACACTAAGCAGATTGGAAAATTTATAGAAGTCTGAGCATACCAAGTGCTGACAAAGATGTGGCTAAATGTTGACATCTGCTACTCTGAGCATAAATATAGACAGAATGGCTGTTTTAACATTTTTTTCTGTACTTGCCTGTTTTTAAAATATAATTTTAAAAATTTAATACATAATCCATAATTAAAATTTTAAATATTTTTCTCTATGTCTTGAGACAAGTGAAATATAATAATTATCTATATTTGTGAAGTTGTCAAGAACTCTCTTTGAAAGCATCTTTGCCTGGTTCATTTTTAGGGGTAATTTTAAAATTAACATTGTTGTTATTATCATCAGCTTTCTAATATTTTCCCATTCTCTTAATATGTTAGTAGGTTTTAGACTAGAGCTGACACTGTAAATTCTAATTTGAAAGCATGTTATTAGTGTCTGGGGTTCCATTTCCTTCCTTTATCTTATTATAATCTGAGGCTTTTTCTCTGTAGTTATTATTAGCCTTGAACATGTGCAACTTTAGTAGATTCTTGCAACTCCAACCATTTTTCTAAAGTGATGTAATAATTTATACTTCCACTATGCACAGGGTGGGTAGTAGAGTCCCAGTTGCTCTGTACCCTTGCCAACACATATGTGACACTGTTTTACATTTTAGCCATTTTGTTAGGTATATACTGGTATTTAGTTGTGGCCTTAATTTGCATGTCTCCTACTGTTGAACTCTTTTTGGTATATCTCTTGTCCATTTGTATACCCTCTTTTTGTAAAATGCTGTTAAAGATCTTGCTCAATTCTCAACTATGCTTTATGTTATTGATTTCTCTGAATTTTTATGTCCTCTGAGTATAGATCCTTCAGTGGTTGCACGTATGGCAAATATCCTCTCCCATTCTATGGCCTGCTCTTTTCATTCCTTAATGGTATCTATTGATAAATAGAACTCTGAATTTTAACAAAGTATATCTACCCTAGGGTAATAGAAGCATTCTTCTAAGATATCTTCAAGAAACTTTATTATTATTTCTATTTCACTTTGGAAATTAATTCTGTATATACAAGAACATAAAGGGCAAGATTTAATTTCTATTCATAAGGAATAGATTCTCTGTTCTATTACTTTGGAATTTTTTCTCCTACCTTTGAGCTAATTCCATATTATATTAATTATCCTAGCTTTGTAAGTCTTGATACCTGGCAAGGTCTTCAACTTTATATTTCTTATTCAAGGCTGTTGCAGCTGATATTGTATCTTGATACTGACATATATAAAAAATAGGACTTTTCTTTGATACCATTTCTTCCATTTACCTTTCCAAGTCCCCACTTTCTTTCATGGGCCAATTTGTAGGTAGAGAATCTGCACACCCAAACTTGCTTTCTTTGTCTCCAGTTCTTTCTAATATTCTCTATTCTACTGACTTCCCTTCCTCCATATTCTAGACATCTATGATCTCCTATTGATAAATCCAATGACCACACATCTTTCTTCATCTTATTTGATTTCTTAGAAATATTTAAAACATGCATTTTCTGCTTCTAGAAATTAATTTTTCTTAAATTCTAAAAGAACTTCCACTCCCCCCCCCCAGGTGTTCCTTCTATATCACATGCTACTTTTTAAAAGTCTTGTTTGCTTTGGGGGTCTCCTTTATCATACCTATAAATATTGGCATGTTTTTTCAGGGGTTGATTTTCAAGTGTCCCTTAGTTAATTTTTAACTATTAATTTTAAGCTGTTGCTTTGAGAATTATTTATTCATTTAATTTTATTCAAGGACATTCTTGATAGGAGTGATGTTAAATTATATCAAATTACACTCCACAGTATTGGACATGGAAATGAAATCCAGAATAAGTTACCACTATACGCCCACCAGACTGGCAAAAATGAAAACACTGACAGATACCAAGTGCTGACAAGGAATGGGAACAACTGGAACTCTCCTGTCCTGATGGTGGAAGAGTGTGTGTGAATACAACCATCAAATTTTTGAAAGTTCTATTATTGCTGTCCTCTTCACTTTTCTTTTGTAACTCTAAATTACACATATATGAGACCCTTTCTACAAGTTTATTTTATTTTAAAAAAATCACTCATAATTTTTTGTATCTTGAGCCTACCCAATTTCTTCTGATAAAAATTTCCAGACTCTCTCTTCTTTTACTTATGGTTAAATATAATTATTGAGTTTTTAAATTGAGGGCATTTTTTAAAAATTATCTCAACTAATTTTTTAATAGATACCATTATTACAGAAGATAGTTTCCATTTTCATTTCTCGGTTTTGAATATAGATGATCAAACAAAATGTTTTGAACTTGATAATTGAAAACTTTTTTAAAGTTTGTGTTTAATAATTTCAATATCTACATATTTTTTGGACTGTCTCTGTTATCGTTTTCCCCTTAATCTTGGTATCTCTGTGTGTGTGTGTGTGTGTGTGTGTGTGTGTGTGTTTAATTCAAGACTGGGCTTAATCATGGAATAATTCTGAGGTCTGGAAGCTATCTCCTTCACAGTTCAACTTCCTTTTGCTTTTGGCAGGCAGTTTAGATGTCAGCCTAGGTTCCTTGCATCCATTCTGGGATTGAAATATTTTCAAACTGAATTTATGATTTGGTAGGTTCAGCTGAGATTATGGAATCTTAACAAGGTTCTCTCCTCACTGGGAGACACAGATCTCCATTTTTTGTCTCCCCAGCACTGATTGTTCCCAGAGCTCTCAGATTCTCTAACTTGTTAACTGCCACTTTCTGTTGATTTAGTTTTTGTGACCTGTGAAGCTTACAATTCAGCAAATGGTCTGAGCTGTGAGAGGATACAGAATGTTATATGTGCTCTTCCGTGCTCTTCTTTCTGAGATCCTGACACTCTATGTAGTTGCTCTGAGCTTTTGGTCTTTTCAGCTTTGACAGCTGCCATGAGTTCTATTTGCTTCTTTGACTCTTAAGCCTCCCCATTTGCTTAGCTTTTTTGGATATTTGGCCCTATTATTCTTCAAGAATAAGTAAAAACTGAGGGAAAAAATAGCTCAGAAGAACAGGCTCAGACCAATGGGTTTTTCTTCCCTTTCAGAATCTTGGATCATTGAATACTGGCTATAAAGGTGGCTTTCCAAAGCCTTCATATAGCTTGTTTTCTGCACCCCAATTTTTGCTTTTGGTAGGAAAGTCCTCTAAACTAAATTTTCAGAGTCAAAATCAGAAGTCTTCAAATTATTTTTATGTAGTTTTTCTGAAACTAATTGAGGTATACTTTAAATGTAATTTTTGTATTCTATTTTCAACAGTATAAGTCTTTCCCATATTACAAATTCTTGAAATCTGATTTTAACAACTGCATTATATACATATGGAACATTCATGACTTCACTGTTTCTTTAATGTTGGTCTTTTTTGCTTGGATTCCAAAGTTGAATTGTTAAAAATAATTATAGGAATAGCTTTGTGGCATTGTTACAAACATTCATGTAGTATTGGATTTGAGTAATATCATCATCGGTAGAATTTGCATATTTACCGTGAGCATAGTCACTGTGGTAGTTACCACAGGATTGCAAGATAGAGAAACAAGTGATCCTTGTTCTTTAGACAATGTATCTGGAGAAAGAAACAAATTTAGAAAACTACTATAGACTAACTTTTCATCAAAACTTTATGAAAGACATATATAATAATGGAATATTCAAAGGAGAAACAGATTGTTACACATTGAAAGAGCAAATAAAAGAAAAAAAAAACCTTTGAGATGGAATGGGTCTTATTGAATAGAGTGAGGGAGGAAGTCATATTTAATTATTTTCTAGCTTCTTTTATTTTTATCTAAGATTGTTTTGAAAGTATTATTCCTAAGATACCTATGCTTGCATTTTTCTCTGTCTGAAAAAAATGCTCATCATTGATGGATTTTTCATGGTCTATAAATCCGTTTCAGTTGAATAAATACATTTAACCTAAGCTACTGGATCACAGGAAGTTTGCTGACAAATTGCATAGCTGACAACCCTCTATATGCAAATATAAGTACAGGGTTGTTTTGCTTTGCCAGTTAGAAATAGGAAAAGTTTATGATCCTTATTTTCTCACCTACTCAGAGACAATGCCAGGAGGCGCATATAAGCCAATGGCTAACATTGATATTGAAAAAAACAGAGCACCCAGAAAGGAAAGAAAACCTCTACGACCATCAATGAGCAAGAATGTATCAAACATTTGTATATGTATTACTTTATTTACTTATCACATTAAACTATAAGAATAGCATTATTTTACTTA
This sequence comes from Marmota marmota marmota, assembly GCF_001458135.2. Lineage (NCBI taxonomy): Eukaryota > Metazoa > Chordata > Mammalia > Rodentia > Sciuridae > Marmota > Marmota marmota. The sequence goes on from NW_026000170.1 coordinate 2,257,651, forward strand.
TAAAGTTGGAAAATAGTTCAAATCCAATTCCTAGAAATTGATGAATTTTCACTTGAAGTCTGTCGGAAGTCAATAACATGCTCTTTCTACTAAAGCATTAGAGACTGTATTCTATTAACAAATACCACAAAACCATATCAAAAATAACACTACATATCACTTCAGGGTAAGTCTATAAATTCAGTAAATATTTGTCCTATTTTTGTATACCACTAAATGTTAGCACACATAATCATTTTATCATGCATGTTTAACCACACCATCAGAATTCAGGACCTTTGACTTCAGTTGATTTTCCAATCCCCTTTTTTAAAAAATTCTTTGTATTTGTTCTAATTAGTTTTACATGATAGCAGAATGCATTTTGATTCATTGTATGCAATCCCTTTTTATTAAAAATTAAGTCTCAAGAAGAATCCTGGCAGAATAATCCCAGGACCTGAGACAAAGCACTTTCTTTTTGCTTGGTAACCACAACAGTGACCACACTTTATACCTTCATCATGAGGCACAATAAACATTTTCTTTTTGTTAATAACCAAGGCATGTGAGGTGAGGTTGCAGATGCATTCACTTTGCTGGCAGCAATGTGAATTTGTTCACTCCTTACAGAAAACATACATAAATGCTCTGTCAAGAAGCATAAAATTGTTTATTCTTATTGATGCAGCCATTATGCTTCCAGAAATGCTCCCTAAGTAATTTAACAGATAGACAAATTATGGCAATGTTAGGCTCTTAAATTATAAAGGAGATATGCTTTGGATATTTAAGGTGATGATGTTATTATAAAGATGTAAAGTCAAAGAACCTCCAAAGACCCTCTTAGCAGCTGGCAGCATACAGAGCTAGAGTCACCTTGGTCATCTTTCTCAACAGAAATTCCAGTGGCCCATCAATGGCCCTAGTAGTCTGCTTTTCAGAAGGTCACCTCTATTTATTTCCCTTTTATTGCCTCAGTCTTGAGCATTATCTCTGTCCCCAAGTGTAGTGTTTCCTTAGCAAATGTATACTTCAACTGAAAAAAATCTTCTTACTTTCATTAAATGGCAATATGAATGATAATAAGATTATAATATTAGCCAGCTCCTTTTGACACTTTCTATGTTTCTACTAAGTTCACACATGAAACTCATTTAGTTCTCATAATACCATAACTGTCATGAAACAGGTACTTTTATTAGTACCACTTTATAGATGGGGAAAATAAGCCCCAGAAAAATTTTCCCACGTAGAAGACAATGGCAGTACATCTCATATCTAGGGAATTATTCACCAAATTACACTGCTTCTTAAAGGAGGAGGTACTGAGAATGATACATATATATCTGAGAAACACGAGCACAGTGTGGAATGTACATCTATTGAGATTACAGAATCATTCAAGAAGAGAATGTAAAGAGAGCCAAGGAGTCCTTAAAATGCTGACATTTACAAGTAGTACAAAAGAGGAAAAGCAAGAGCAGAGGGGATTCAGAAGGAGCAAAACAGGAGGGAGAAGAAATATTTGGCTGGGGGTTCTTCAAGAAACCAAAAGAAGAGAATATTTCAAGAAGGAGAAAATGGTCAATTGTTTTAAAGGCTTCTGATACATATTATAGAATGAAGGAAAAAGTGTGACCATTGGGTTTCCCAACAGGGGCAGTTACTGGTGTTAGGATGACTGTCAGTGTAATGGAAGGAGAAGTCCTACTGGACAAAAGAGGAAGCAGATGTGGAGATAGTGTGTGTAGCAACTTTGCCCAGAAATATGGCTGAGATGGCAGGAGAAGACTTGGAATAGAAGCTACATGAGGTAGTGCTACCAAAGGAGGGTCTATTTTTAAATATGGCAGGAAGATATTGAAGTGTGTTTGTAGGCTCTTAGAAATGACCCTGCAGAAAAAGACAGACATTAGAGGATAATGAGAGAGAAAAGAATCACTGAAAATTTAGATCTTTAGACGACAAGAGAAAATGAGAGGCAGAACATAAAGTTCTTTGTGTGCTAGGAGAGGGGACACTTCTCCACAGTAGCAGAGGTGAAGGAGAAGATGGATGGAGAGGCAGGTGTAAGAAGGTGAGGAATGCAGGTTTTTTATTTAATCAATAATTCTTGAAGTGAGGTCATCCATTAAGCATGGAAACAGTCACTGTGAGAGGCTGGGGTCAAAGAATTACAGCAATGAGAGAAATTAACAAGGAATTGCTTGCTTTCAGTGAGGATGATATTTGAAATTGGTATTTCAGCTGTGAAGCATTTTCAACTTCTGACAAGATTAGGGATGAGTTCTGATAACTGGTCTTTGAAAACTTTGTTAGGTAATGACATGTGTAAGCAGGAAGATTGCCAGTGCAGCAGAGGAAGACACAGGGGGTCATAAACAAACGACTGGTTTAGTGCACTCAGGTATTAGACCAGACTCAGTTACGCATACCACTTACTGATGTGGCCAGGTTTTTGGATAAGTATATTTGAAGTTTTAAGTCTAAGTTTGAAGTCTACTTTCAGGTCTTGTAAGAGAGTAAGAGAGTAGCACGCTGATAATGACCAGCTGACATCTTTGGAGATATTGTCAATCTGACCCCAAAATGCAAGGAAGCCAGAAAGGCAAAACAAACTTGGAAACAAAAGAAAATTGTTGAAGGAATCGCTTTTTCACTTCAAAACTTTCTGTAAAACTATAGTAAACAGGACAGGCTGGCTCTGGCATAATAATAGAAAAATAGATCAATGGAATTGAATTGAAAACCTGGAAATAAACTCTCACCATCACGGTCTATTGATCTTCAGGGATGCCAAAATAGTTCAGTGTGGGAAAATAGTAGGGTTGGCCATCTTTGTTCATGGATTCTGCTTCTATGGATTTAATCAATCACAGACTGATAATATAGGAGAAAAAACATGCACCTGTGAATTGGGCATGAGAATGAACACCTATTGTCTCAGATACTGGGGAGGTTGTGGCAGGGGTACTGCAAGTTTGAGGCCAGCCTTGGCAATGTTGCAAGACCCTATTTTAAAAATAAAATAAAAGGGGAAGTATGTATCTCAGTAAGGACTCCTGGGTCTAATTTTCATTCCCCCCCCACACACAGGTAAAAAATGCATCTACAGGTACAGATATTTTTCTTACCATTGTTCCTGAAAAAATACAGTTCACAGCTATTTACATATCATCTGCATTGTATCTGGTATTATAATTAATCTTAAGATGATTTAAAATATATAGCAGTTTATATTCAGATACTATACTTTGTTAGATAAGGGACTTGAGCACTCATGGCTTTCAGTGTCTCAGAGGGTGTCCTGGAACCAATCCCCCATAGACACTGAGAACAACTCTATGTCCAACACATGGTGCTGGGACAGCCAGGTAGCCACATGCAACTCAAACGCTGCAAAGCATTAACTTAAAACAGATCAAAGACCTATGTAAAAGGGCTAAACTATAAACCTTTTAGGAAAAAACACAGAGGTATATCCTCATACCATTGTATTAGGTAATAGTTTCTTAGGTAATCCCAAAACACAAGCAATTGATAGTAAAAAAAATATAATGTAATTAAAATGGGAAAAAGGATCTTAATAGATAATTCTCAAAAGGACATATATAAATGACCAATAAGCATATGAAAAAATATGTAACCTCATTACTCATCTAGAAAATTTAAATCAAAACAATGAGATATCACTCCATACCTACTAAGATAACTAGAATAAAAAAGGATAAATACAAATGTTGGCAATCTGTAGAGAAATTGGAATATTTATATACTGATAGTAGAAATATAAAATAGTGCAGTCACTTTCAAAGGCACTCTGGCAGTTCCCTGGGCGATTAAACAGGTGACTATATGATCTAGCTAGCCCACTTCAAATATATACCTGAGCATAATGAAAGCATATAGCTCTGCAAAACCTTAGCCTGTGAATAACTTTATAGTATCCTTACTCATAGTAGCCAAAATGTGGAAATAGCCCAAGCATCCATCAACTGATGAAATGATAAATCAAATGTAGTACATCTGTACGATTTCTATTATTTGGCAATAAAAAGAAATTATATATATGACAGCATGAATAGACCTTGAAAGCACTATGTTAAGGGAAAGAAACCAGTTCACAAAGGACCACATATTGTACTATTCTATCCACAGTAAAAGTAGGCAAACCTATGAAGGTAAGGCTTATTGGTGGTTACTTAGAGCTGGAGGTTGAGAGAGATAGGGAGATTTGGAGCTCATGTGTAAGGGGTGGAGGATTTCTTTTGGGGGTTATGAAAATTGTTCAAAAATGGATGGTGGTGATAGTTTTACAATTCTGGATATATAAAGAAGCATATATATAGTGGTGGTGAACTATATGTGCATTTTTATCTCAATAAAGTTCCCAGTACTCCAAAGTATTAATTGATCAAAAGGATTGATCCAATGATGAAGTTGCAGTCCTCATGATCCAATCACTTCCCAAAAGCCCTATATTTGGACATTGCTGCATTGAGGAGCCATGTCTTTAACACATGAGTTTCCAGGGTATATTCCAGATCCAATCCATAACACTGATATAGGGGGAAAAAACAAAACAAAACAAAAATATAAAAGTGATTTTTCAGAGAAACTCCTGAGAGCTAGCAAGAAAACAAGACTTTATAACTTAATAAATCTGGAACCAGAGAATTGTGCATTCACTCTTAATTTTGTTATTATTATTCAATAAATATTCGTAAATAATGAAATATCTAAATCAAGTCAGAAATAGTTTATTCTGGGCTTACTCTTGTGACAAGACTAATACAGATGTTCTTGCCTTGAAAACCAAAATTTTATTTTACCTAGTTTTCTTTTCTAGTTATCCTCAAATTATTCATCCCATTTTTCCAGTTTTTATGAATGTTTTACATTTTCTGCTTGTATTTTTTTCATGTGTTATCTTCTTAATTCTTTATAATCTATGTTTCCAGTATTCTCCATACATTTTATTCTTAGAGATTACTATCCGTTAACAGGTCCTTTGCTCTTTGACCTCTTCAGTTGCTGTTGATGCTGAAAATTTCATTCTTTATAAAATTTGCATCTGCCACAATTTTCACAACAGAGTCAAATTTTACCTTACTTCTATATCTTCTACTCATATTTGTCTATTTTAAAATTATTTTTTTTCATCCTAAAGTTATTTTTTCCCTTCTTTTTCTCTCTCTACTGCTTTATTTTGGCCAGCTGTTTCTTTGTCCTACATTAAATTGAGCAGAACACCCAAGTCTGAACTTTGGGCATTACTTCTTGTAGAAGCTCCTGTCCTTTATCTCCATATTCGAATAGGATGGTTTAACATTTGTAACCCATTGACATCTAAAATTTAATACCCTCATTAATGATTCATAAGTTACATGATTATATGTCACTGTTCTGATCTAAGAGCATGGAACATCTAAGGGCAGGGAAAGGAGAAAATATATTAGGACCAGACCTAAGTCCTTCCAATTTGAATAAATAACAGCTTTTCTCAGATTTGGTCTACAAAGTAATTCTTTGGGAACCTCAAAGCCTAAGAGTCAAATCAGGCTTAAATTTTGGAACTGAGGTTCCAAAAGGGGATTCCCAAAACATAAGTGAGGTGTAGGAGCAAGAAGATGAGGTGATTCCTACTTAGAAACAGAGAAGGCAGGTGGGACCCCAGTAAAATGGTCAAACATCTCCGACGGTAGTTTTGTCCATGAGAAAGACTCAAAAGAAGAAAAAATGAAGGAAACTCAAGTGGAGATTCAGTACTTGAATATATGGCATATGGATGTGGGAAGAACCCATAGTTGCCTTGGCTATCAGTGCTTGGTAGCAAAGCTCTCCATTCTAGTTCTGACTTTAAACTGGGACTCTGGGGATAGTTATGCCCTGTAAGACCTGGAAAACTCAGCCTCGAGATGTTGGTCTGGTCTGAGGGTGTATGGTGTATGTGCTAATGCTGTATGTAGTGGATAGTTTGGGCAAAGGTGAACTGATAGGCAGGTGGGTTTGTGGGAAGCCAGAGAGAACAGGATTTTGGCAGTGGTTAAATGGACTTTTAACCTTCATCTGAAATCTAGGAGTCACAGGGACAACTACGGATCCTTTGTGTTACAAATTTCTCTATATTTTTTCCCCTTTTGAAAATATACCCATATCTATAATCATGTTTTAAATTCTGCTGCCACAATTGTAGTCTACACAGCAACTTACTCCAGATAAACTTCGAGTGTTGGATCAGCCTTTCTGCTCCTCCTTCACGTTCCACTAGTTCCTATGCTAACTCTCAAGATAATATCCTTAAGATCTCATAGTTATTACGTTCTTCCACATTTATAACAATTTCAAATCTGTGTCAGAATAGAACAGAATTCTCTGGCCTGAATTCAAGGCCACCCATAATCTGGCTCCCAACTGCCAATCCAATCTCATTTCCTAATTTTGTATCTGACATTCTCAGAGTGAAGAAAGGATTGGGAGGCAGCCAGCTTCATGTCTAACTCATTTCTTACTTCCTGTGACCATGAGAAATTTACCTAACTTTTGTGGAGTTTAGTTCTTCATCTCTGGAGTGGTGTTGCCTGTTGTCTGGAGTAGATTTGAACATCAAAGGAGATGACATCTGTAGGGCAGTACACAGATTTCCAGGTATGTAGTCAGCCTCATAAAATGGGACCTGTTCATTTTGCTCATTACCTGTTTTGATAGCTAGGATATCATTTGTTTCTCATTGGTGCATTTATTTCTCCACACTCTCTATGACTATTATCAATAAACTCTTAATTTTCATTTAAGTATTTAGCATTTTAAAATTGGATTGACTTCTATTTCAACATATTTCACATAAAAATTGAGAAAACTGATTTGGATGATGTTGATTTGGAAGTTTTCAGTGACATTAACATTTCAATTGAAATGTTTTTTTTAAAAACCTCTTAAAATGAATTTAGATATTACAAATTTTATGCATTACATTAATTCATTACATTAATTACATTACATTAATTCATCCATTCATTTTTTTAATCATTAATTAATCATTGTTTGGCAGGAATACTTATTGTCCCCTGACCCCTTTCTTCTATTCCCAATCAAGATTGTGGAAAGATGTCTGGGTCTCCATGTAACATCAGGAAGGTGAAGGCCACTGTCTAAGAAGAGAGAGGAAGACCAAAAGCTGCAAGCAGATTGGGTTCAGAGACATGCACAACCACCATATCTGTCCTATATCCTGTGCATGAACTTGGTCATGTGAGAGTAATGATCTGACTTAAGCCCAAATTTCTGTTTTTTGAGGGTGAGCCTAACCCTAAATGCTATATATTCCAACCCAAAGGCTTACAACCTCATGGGACAGATAGGTTTTTATGTAAACCAAGTACTTATACAAAGAGACTTTTGGAAACCAAAATAACAGTACTTAGTTTACACATGGGCTTTCTCTTTTTAAATATTTTCTAAACAGTCACATGAATATCACTTTAAGTTTAAAGGTTTCTAATGAATTCTAATAAAAGTGGTTGAGGGGAAATAATCTTTAACTTTTTTATTTTAGAAAAATCAAATTTGCATTTTAAAAAGGCAAATCAAAGTTGTTTTGATGTTACTCAAACACACCTCAAGAGAAATAATTTGAATATTTTGGTTGGAAATATTATTGAGTCTCTTTGACAGCTAATATTATGAAATTAGCTTATATCTGTAGCCACATATAAATTCAGGTCCTGAGACATGGATTTCATTTATAACCCCAGACTTAATTTAAAAAAATCATTTACAAATTCAAGCCCTTTAATATTTAGCCTACATAAAAAATATAAAAATGGCTTTAGTGGTACTTTTCCATCCTAGCCTGAAAAACATTACTTTATGTCATTTAACTTAAATGCCACATACTCAATTAGCATTTATATAAATATTTTCACTCCTATAGCATTGCACTTTTTTATGTTCATTTAATTCTACTAAAAGGTTAATTCCTTCTTTGCTATTTGCTCAATGGTGACAGGTAATAAATGGTGAATTATATCTATAATTATTATTATCAGGAGAAATTATTACATTTATCAAAAGTACATGTAGCAACAATTTTCATCTAGTTCTAAGGGTTTACTATGAAAATTCATTGTAAATCTCCTGATAATTTTTCAGGTAACATTTGCTACATGTCATTATCTTGAAGTAAATATGTGTAATTTATAAAATCATCTTAAAATGGCTTTAAAATAAAGATTAAAAATGGAATCCACATCATTCAAGAGAATCCTTTTTGAAACATTATTTTTAAAAAATTCAGTCACTTCAAAAAACTATTAACTGCTGATTTATCATAAACTCTCTCTAGTAAGCCTATCAATAAAACCTGAAATCCAATTTCAAAAGACTGTAAAGATAAGGTTATCTATTACATACCACATGTTTGAAAGGTTATTTTACACTGGGAAACAAAGCTAAAATTCACCACTACATACTCTACCCCATTTCTCTGTTCTATTTGGGGAACTTCTTTGTTTAGCCACTTAAAAGGAATTACTATCTGAAATGCATATTTAATAAGATTTATCAGGGAGAATCCCTTTACTGAAAAAGTTTGCTGTGGTACATTGTGGAAGATTATTATATTAATTCTACCTTCTTATGTGTGCTATGGGTTTAGCTATGTAGCTACTTAGCCAGTATATTTACTAATGATACCAGAGGTGTATTGACAAGGGCTTATCTTTTATGCTCTGGTCTCTGAGAATGTTTCCACCACTGTGTGAAGCAGGCTGGGATGAGAGAAAAGCCTAGAATTCCCAATCATTACACATATCCCAGGCAAGACCTCAGCTGTTTGTGAGGAACCAAATTGGACCATCTAGCAGAAACAAAATAAAGCCAATGAGTGAGCCCATGCAAACCAACAGAATGGGTATTTCAACCAAGAGAATTATGAGAAATAATAAATTTGTTTTAATAAAAGTTTGGAGTGATTGCTACACAGCAGTGATTTATTAATATGGAAATTAGCTTTCAGTAAGCCAATCTACTTTTCTATCAGGCAAATTATTTCTAGGTAAAACAACTTGTGGAAGACCAGTGAATTCTGTGGGATAAGCCCATGACAGGCTCCCCTTCGTCATAAAATAAGCTTATTATTTGGAGGCAAGACATACAGAAATCTCTGGAGTGGGGAATGACTTCGTATTTGGACTACAAGTGATAGTATTTGAAGAAATATTGCTAGTAAGAAAGGTAGACAATATTTCACAGGGACAAATGACTTTTCTCTTCATGGTAGAAGGAATCTAATGTAATCCAACACAGGGCTCAATTTTCTGTTGTAAGTGATTTGTGTGTATGTGTCCATAAAATTGAGTAAACTTCTCTATTAAATAACTTAAATTTAAAAATACAAAAATTAAAGGAGATCTTTAGTTAACACTTAAAAGGATATATCTGTGTGAGTGTATGATATATATATATATATGTGTGTGTGTGTGTGTGTGTGTTCATATATAAATATAAATATATATATATATATATATATATATATATATATATNTATATATATATATATGAACACATTTATTCTGTTGCAAACAGGTAGACTGAGAAAAGGGTTGGCTTCATGTCATCTTGTGCATATAAAGGAAAATAGGAAATAGAACCTAGGGTACAAATGGTTTTTCCATCACACACAACAAAACACTATTGAGGTCTGAGGTAAAACATAGAGGAACCTAAGAGCGTGGCGTGGAATTATAGTTCTAAATCTCAAGCTATATTTGGTGCAAATATTATGCACATCATGAAAGAATATGTCATCATGGACTCAAAATATCCCTGTCAGTTAGGCAGGGATAAAACTCTAGTTGTCTTTGAGTTGCACAGAATCAATTTTTTTGCAGATCAATTAGCAGATCAGGGTAATTTCCTGATATATCCCTGCATTTTCTTGAAGGTCATCCAGTCATAATAAACCACAGTAGAAATGTAGAAACTTCCCTACCCATCATGGTGGGGAGGGGCCTGTTCTCTGTCATATAAGCCAATAAAGGGAAAAGTAAAAGGGTTCAATAGTTCAAATAGGTGGCTGATTGATAAAAAGTCCTCTCAGGTGAGACAGCCTAGTTATTAGAAAGAGTAGAAGGTTCTAAAGAAGTTCTTAAGTTTTCAGTTTCAAGATGGTAATATGGGGCTGGGATTGCAGCTCAGCGGTAGAGTGCTCACCTAGCATGTGCAAGGCTTTGGGTTCAAGCCTCAGCACCACATAAAAATAAATAAATAAAATAAAAGTATTGTGTCCAACTACAACTAAAAAGTAAATATTAAAAAAAGGTAATATATCTAATATAAAATCATGAGAGACACAAGAAGACCTAACATCTGTATGTCTCTGTTTTTCTCTCTTTCCTTTCTCACATTCTCTCCATGTATCTATCAAAAACTATATGAGAAAGCAAAGAAAATGGTGGGGCATGCTGATTGTGCATCTATTTACCTAATGGCTCATGACCTTTATGGTTGTACAGTCCCCAAGTTTCCAACCTTGAGTTGGTTGCTTTTGTTCTTTTTTTTAATTGACCTTTTAGAAACCATTTACTAATATACTGCACACTAGATAAAATGCACAGTGACAAATCTTTTAGTCTGAAGACAATTCAAAGGAAGGAAAATCAGAAATGCTCTGTAGCCCTTATGGATACTGTTGAAGACAAGGGCCCCATGTGACTGAATCCAATTTCCATAATTCCATTAGCTTGCTATGATGTTTGTGTGAAGGTCACAGACATATATTCAAAGATAGACAAAAACTCAAGAAGGAATAGCAATCACATGTTCTTCCTGAAGTTTTTCCTAAAAGATATTTCCCATCTAAGACATTAAGGAAAATAAAGTACTCAGATGTGGGGGACACATGACATTAAGTAGGTGCTGACAAATTAACAGCCAGTGGGCTATATCCAGCTGTTGTCTGTTTTTGTCAATAAAGTTTTATTGGAAAACAGCCTTGCTCATTTGTCCACTTATTACTGATGACTGCTTTACATTCAAAACATTGGAGGAATATTTGCAACAGAGACCAGGTGATACATGAAGCCTAAAATATTTACCGTCTATACAATTATTTAGATCTATATCTGACATGTGGACTTGGAGGTTCTTCTTGTGAATGCAGCTCATTCTTTAGGATAACCATCCACAGGTTATCCTTCTCCAGCCTTGGTCTGATTCTCTTGTTCCTTTTCCATTAGAGTACGGTTACTTATGAAGCACTTTGATCTTCCGACTCTTGCCTTTATGTGGCAACTTTTAATATTTTTGTTTGATATTTTTAAAATCTCTCCTTTGAAAAATCCAATTGTCTCAAAGATAAATGAGGAGCAGTCTATCCAGTCAGATTTTATACTTCTTCATGATTGAGGTGGGTGGATTATTTTTGGAATTTCTCATCAGTCTTCTAGAAGATTTTTTTAATTAAATATAATCTGAAAAATCTCATTTATAAATGAACACAGAATAGAAAATTGCATATTTATATCTATGTATATGTATCTATCATCTTTCCGCTTATCTATCATCTATAATATCTGTCTTTATCATTGTTATTCTAAGAAACAGTCGTGCTAGGCCTTGGTTTTATGTATCCAGCTTTGGGTTCTGTAGGGTTTAAAATATGGTTGCTTTCAAAGCTTTTTTGATGAAATTCTGTTTACCAAATATCAAAAGCAATTTATATTTACTATATGCCAGACATATAAAACTAAGAGAATTTTTGCCCACAAGCTTATTAGTATCTACAACATCCCTACAAAATAGGTACTATTATCATCAGATCCATTTTATAAGCTTTAAAAGCTAAGTGACTTCTTGATGGTCACCACTCTAGTGGAAAACGATTGAACCCTGGTCTCATTCCGTTGTATTGCCTCAAGTGGAGGGCAAGGCTTGGCAAGTTGTCTGATTCAAAATCCTCACTTTGCATACAGGAAAAATAAAACTCGGAGAACAAAATGACTTTTTCAAAGTGAAACAATGAGTGGGGGTAGCATGGATTTGAATCCAGATTTTGTGACTATGAATTATGTAACTGTCTTTCAGACATTGAAGGTCTGTAGACACAATGTCCCCTTCATGAAACCATTACATTCTACAGCTACCATTTCTATATATCTCTGTGACCCCATTCAGACATGCCTCTGGGAAGCATTTAGAATATTTAGTTGTGAGTGAATATGTGTTGTATCTACTTATTAAATAGAAAGTACTTCATTTTGTGGAAGGATGCTGGTGTTGGTCTTCTATTTAGGAAGTAAATAAATGTATTTTTCATGGTTCAGATACTAATGTAAACCCATATTCTTTTCATGACTCCTTATGAAAGAAAAATTAATTTAACTAAGGGTGTACATGTTTCCATGCTGTTACTGCTTAATTAAGTTGATTAGAGTCCTGGTTGGACCATTATGTCAAGGTTTTCCATGCTTAAGACAAACTATGTGCAGACAGGCAATTCACTTGAATGACTATAATATGAATCTGGAATACCTAGGACAATAAGTCCTTTTTAATCTACTGTTAATGAGTCATCTTAATTACAACTCAGAAGAAGACCTTGACAACACTTTGCACCTCACATACAGGGAATCATTATTTTTCATATCCTCACTTGACAAATTACCAAAGCATCAATAGTATACAGGAAAGATATTTAAGTGAATTTCTGTCTCCTATTTATTTCACAGATTTCTGTCTTCTATTTTAGACAAACTATGGTCCATAGGGTATATCTGGCTTGAAGCATATTTTTGTAAATAAAGTTTTATCAGATACCAACACACTCATTAATTTACAGCTCATCTATGGCTGGTGTTCTCTGATGGCAGAGTTGCATAGTTGTGCCAGAGTCCATAAGGCCTGCAAACTCCAAAATGTTTACTATCTGAAACTTTACAGAAAAAGTCCAGTGAACAATTATATTAAGTGGGGGAAGTTATATGAAAGTGTTAAATGAACATGTTTCCAAATAGTCAGGCAAAATTAAAGTTCATTTTGAAAACATTATCATTCATGATGTCTTCCCAGACTGAATTTTGTTGGAAGGAAAGTTGTCTCTTCATGTGGACAAATCATAAAGTAAGATTCAAAATTGCCTTGATGGAACTGCATTACATGCTATGTTACTGATTCTTTCTTTTTCCAAATGTTAAGCCTATTAAAGTGAACAACTAAAAAGGAGATTTATTTAATAATATACTATTTTTAAATTTTTATTTTTTTTGTTATTTTTTTATTAGTTTCTCAAGACAATACAATGATCTTGACATACTATTTTTATATATGTTTTCTATATGGAGTGACTATAAAATTTATGATTCCAATTTGGACTCTTGAAAGAGACTGCTGAGATAAGTGGTATAAGGTGCAATAGTTTGCTGACTTAATTTGTAGACAGAAATCCAGTTATATATCTTTTTATAAAAAATATAATTGGTGCTTCCATAATTTTTAAAGTGGTATTGTTGATCACTAGATCTGCATGTCATATCTTTTTTACAATTATCCAGTCCCCTACCTATTTTTGATCACTCTAATATTTTAGAATATCAATTTTAAGGGTCATTATTATTCTTAGCAAGTCCTCTCTTGAAATGAAGGCCATTAAACTAACACCACATAAAGCCTATTAGACAAAGATGATACAAGTGTTAGAAGGGAACAAATCGGAAGCCCCTATGTGCCTCCTTTTCTCCTTTTTAATGGTCGCTGATCCACCATCCACTGTGGAGTCTCTAGGATTCTGAAGAGTATGATTTGGAAAAATACTGATTTCTAAGAAAATAATTCAGGTTAAATTTTGATCCTTTCCCATCTAAGTAATGGCTTTTAGTTACTAAAGCATCCAATGGATCTCACTAGAAGGAGATCGAAGACATGGCGTGATGAAGTGTGCTGCAAAAATTTCTAGAAAAATACATAAAAAACCCTCCCAATGAGAATATACTGTGATCTTTTCAGTTGCACTGAAATTTTAGTTGTAAAAACCCAGTCCCTTTTGGAAATAGGTGTCAATACCATAAGTATTTGGTAGCCAGACAATTATTTCATCTTGAGATCCTTTCACTTACCAAATGTTTTTCTTTCTCCTAAGGAAAGAAAAGATGAACTGATTGCTCTGATTGCTCCTGAATTCACATTTCATGGGCTTTAGAAGTTAAATATCAAGTTTCCAGAACATTTTGGCAAATTCAAACTGTAGTGTATTCCTTTTAAACAGGGGGTTAACTTGGGTGCATGGTGTAGACATTCATCATCAAGGCGTATATACAAATGGATGAAGATCTCTATTTAAAAACCTTTAGAACCCTGTACACTCCTAAATATGTCTTAAGAATCACATATGTGTTTGGTATATAAATTACCCTGTATCTATATAAGCAGCCTATGAACATATGGGCTAGTTGGAAGTTGCGCTGGAATGCTTTTTTAAAGCTACATTTGCTATACTTTATATATTACTGCAGTTTTTACAATGGACAGTGCTAACCTTCTGTCATTAACGTGTTGCTGAAAACTCAGAAGAGGATTCAACAAATCTCTAGCAACTTCCAAGGCCTTGAATAGCCTTCTAGTTTCTGGTTTCTCAACACAAGAAGTTTTCTGAAGTGTATCTCCAAGACTCTGCATTTTGATATCAGTTATTTATGGGAATTAACATGGAGAGAAGGAACAGCAGGTCTGTGTGGGATGGTGGCAAATTGGAGTCTAAAAATGAGTGACGTTTGTTGTAATGAGGTACATACATTTGAGACAGAGGGTGGTAGAGGCAGAGGGAAAAAAAAGAAGAACATAATATGATCTGGTTTATTTAAAGATTTTGAGAGAAAAAATAAATCACTCAAATATGGTCAGGTAGAAGGTCTCCTCTTTATTTTTGTACAAATGTCTTGTCATTCCAGAAAGACATAAATAAGGCAATAAGGGAACATAATATATTTAAAGGATAAACCACTGTTTCCCTCTCATTACAGCTGTGTATTTTCATTTCTCTCACAGTCAAATTAATCTGTGTCTTTCTCATTTGGCTGGATCTGGGTATGAAGGCACCGTGAGCTTGGGTGCTGTGTTTTACTTCAGGAGCATGGAATCCCAGCCAGATAAATTTCACTTTGCCATAAACCTGGACACCATGCTATGGTATATTTGTTACTTATAGGCAATTTACAAGAGAAATTAAGCTCTAATCAGTTGAAAAATTACAACCAAATGGCAGGTCTTTATAAATAGTATACTGTGGTAACTATGCAGGGATTATCTAATTCATTAAGTGCAATATATAAAAGAGGACAGATCCTCTCTTTAATTAGCTAATAACACTAAACTCTCAAGTGGGTGGGCAATAAACTTCTCAGGTTGATTACCTTGTGTTGTATGCGTAATCACCGTACTAATGGTAGATCTCTGGCCGGGGCTGAACTGGATTCTCTGTTCCTTCACGATCGATGTGTTTGCCAGGAATTTTTCTTCAAATGTAGTTCTATAGAAGAAGTAATAAAAGTAATTTGAAATTGATACTACTGTACAAACTTGGCTAGATAGAGAAGTCGATGCCTTAGACCAAGAACCTCTGAACCGAAAGGGCTCAAAAAAACCAAACAAACAAACAAAAAAAAACAACTAGCTCTTTCAAGTAGCATTGTGGCAACATGATAATGACAGAAAGATTGCTCACCTCATGCCTGCCACAGACCACACATTTTACATGCAAGCTCCTTGAAAGAAGTACAGCTGTTATGAGCATTTTGCAGATGAGAAAACTGATGCATGAATAAATGAATAATTGTCCCCAGACACATAGCTGGAGAAGGGCTGAGCAGGGGTGTGAACCCAGCCAGTATGGGTGAATCTGCGGTTTAACCACCCTTTCAGGATTCTCAAACTTCCACGTTTTTAGCTTACCTGGGGATTTCCATAAAAATGAAGATTCTTTTTGAGCTGCTCCCAGGTAGGCCCTGAGTTGTTGCATGTGTAGTAAGGTTCTAGGTGATGCCCATGCTTCTGGTACATGGATACACGTTAGGTTATAAGGAGCTAGATGGTAGATCTTGTTGTCACAAATGAAAGAAGGAAAACTAGGGGCCATTCTGTGATTCTGCCAGAATCTCTAAGGTGAGCATTTTTCTTAAAATATACTGGCTATATTCAGTGGTTCCAATTTTCCAGGGTTCTAACTCTCCAGGGTTCATTTGGTGTATGAATGAAGAGCCAGGGCAATCATGTATGGAAAAGCCCCAGGAATGAATTAGCCATATTATGGAGGAAACTATTCTTACGCAATGGTTCCATCTCAGATGGGACACTGCTTCATGAAGGGGGAAGGGATGGATTAAAGTCAAGAGGTAAGCTTTTTCTCTGAAGTATATTTCACAACACATTTTTCAAAGTTGTCTCTTACGATTTTCAGCAAATATGTTTCCAGAAGTCCTCTCGGCTTCATAGTTTAACTCTTTTTGCACATTTCTAGGGACCTGTAAAGAGGTTTGCAGAAACACAGGAGGTTTCAGAGTTAGTGCTGACAGAAGTCTTCCTGCTCCCTGTCTCCCCTCTAAAAAAATAACTTGTCTACCTTGGAGATAGGAGCCAGTGCCCTGGTGCTGAAAGCAGAAGATTCCGGGTCAGGGCTTGAGTGATTCACCCAGCATAGGAGAACACAGCATTCATATGCACAGCAACAACTACAATGTTAAAGGTGTTTCTGCATAAGCTGTTATTATAGTGAAGGTTTTATATGCTCTAATTAGTGCAGGGCTCTGCTGCTTTTATTTTAAATACCAGGCAGCTAAGTATCACAGAGTGAAGCATTTTGCTCAGATCACACAGCCAGTTAGTAACAGAGCTGTAGTTTTGCTCAGGGACATCTGAGTTCTGAACACAAACTCATAGTGGTCTTGCTCTGCTACCTCTCTGCAATTGTAAATTTCATGACACCTATACTAGTGTATCTTTAAAAATGGAGACAAACCAAAGCCATTCTCAGAAATTATGATTCAAAATATCTGGGGTGGGATCTGGATTTGGGCATTTTTTCAAAAGCTCCCCAAATGATGCTCTTGTATAAACTTTGGCCTGCCACTCACTGTACATGGTGTTTTATGCTCAATGTCTGTGTCTCATTCATCCATCAGTAAGGACATTGCATGAAACCAGCACTGGTACCCTCATCTTATAAATGGGAAGGTCAGAGGTCACAGTGAGTGACTGCATAGGGATGAAACTGGAAAGCAGGTCTTCCTGTTAAACTTCAGTGTGCTTTGACCATGAAACTGTGGCCTCTCTCCTAAGGTTGGTATGCAGAACAAAGCAGATGAGGAATTGCAACTTCTACCAGATCAACATTTTTTATTCCATATATAAGTGAGATTCAGATTCCATATGTACTTGGGAGGTTACATCAGCCTAGCCAGGAAGCTTGACTTTCACTTTATAGAATCGACATCAGAACAGTGTTATCATGGGCATTAATAAATAAAAATCATTAAGCATCCTCTTCTCGCCTTTATTTGCCAATGAAATAGGGATAATGGTGGGCCTTGGGGGGTTGCTGTGAGACTCAAATGAAACAACATGTGTGAAAGTGTTTTGAAAACTGTAATTCACTTTGTAAATAGAAGACACCATTAAGTAGACACATCTTTTAATAACAAAATCTGTGAGAAAGGAATTTTCATTGACATAACAAACCCTGTCTATTCTGTTCAATGCCAGTAGAGGGCTAAGTTCAAACAAAATTCACTCTTTTGTTTTCTTATGTCAAGGTAGAATTTATTTTTTTCCCTGATTCTTTTTTTTTAAATTTATTTAACTGATACACAAAAACATTAAAAAATACACATATGAATAATGTACTCCATATGTTTTCATACACATGTATATTGTATAATATTTATATCATGCTAAACCTATTTGTCTCTGCCTCAAACATTGATCATTTCTTTATGGTGAAAACATTCAGGTTCCTTTCTTTTAGGTTTTTGACATGTACAACACATTATTGTTCTCTATAGTCACCCTGCTATGTAAGAGCACCCAAGGACTTCTTGCCCCTATCTATCTGTAACTTAATATCCATTGATCAACCTTTTACTTCATTCTTTCCAACCCTACCCCTTCAGCCTCTGATAGCCCTATATTACTCTCAACTTCTACCAGATCAACATTTTTGATTCCATATATAAGTGAGATTCAGATTCCATATGTAAGTGAGATTATGCAGTACTTGTCTTTCTGTACCTGGCCTATTTCTCTTAACATAACAATCTCCAATTTCACCCATGTTATCACAAATAGCAGGGTCCAATTTTGTCTTCATGGCTGAAACAGGTGATTGTGTAGCTCTTCTACACATATCTTGCTTTGTTTTCTGAAATGGATCTTCTGTATATGTACACTCTGTTTTTATATTTCTTGATGGCTGCTCTGACACACGCAGAGTAATTACATGCCTGTAATTACAGATTACACGCCTGTAATCCAATGGCTCAGGAGGCTGAGACAGGAGGATCGTGAGTTCAAAGCCAGTCTCAGCAATGGCAAGATGCTAAGAAATGCAGTGAGACCCTGTCTATAAATAAAATACAAAAATAGGGCTGGGGATGTGAATTAGGGGCCCAGTAGCCCTGAGTTCAATCCCTGGTACCAAAAAAAAATGATGGAAGAGATAGAAAAGGAGTGTCTTACTTTATAAAACCCCAGTTACCAATGATGCCAGTTGGTCTTTTGACAGTCACTCTCTTCTGTGATCTGGTCCTCAACAGTAGCTTCCATTATCATCTATGTCCTGACGATCCTCACATTCCAGCTTCCAGGCACATCTGTCTTCTGGGTTCTAGGCCCAGGGTTTTGATTGTTCATTGTATGTAATTGCTACATGGCTGCCCTACTAGTGCCTTCAACATATACAAAACTCAGCCCAATATCTTCCTTCTAAATGTGCTCTTCCTCCCTTATCCCAGAGAATGCTACCATATACTTAAAGAACTGTGTCATCCTTGACTTCTCTCCTCCTATCTAAACCAAACACTTCTCACTGTTCCCTCTTTAGCATCTTGCTATTCTATACATTCCCTCATCCTGTTGCTTATATCCCAATACAAACCATCTTTCTCTCTTGCCTAGTTACCTACAAGAGCCTTGCTGCATGTCTCCCTGTCTCCCTTCTTGTCCACTATGTACACTCCTCATTGTACCCAAAATCATCTTTTTAAAGCAAAATCTAATCTTAGAATTCTTTAGTGGCTTAACAATGTCCTCATGAGGAATCTAAATTTCTTAAAATGAGCCCCAAAGATTGATCTTGATTGGCCTCTTGACACATATGCTTCTTATACTCAATACTCAAATACTGCTAAATTAGGTCAAATTTTGTGAAAACTTTCTACCTTCTCACACCCATGCCCATTTTTCTGCTGGGGACTGCTTTCTGGGAGCTCTCCTGAGCTGCCTCCACCTCTTATTTCCCTTTTTGATACACACATCTTTCTTTTTTAAACTTCTCTGGCTCCCTTTGTCCTTCTTGAGACACCCCACTTTCAGCTGTCACAGAGGCTCTCAGTTTGGGTTGTGAATGCCTGGTGACTTATTTTATCTCTCTTCTGATTAGGCTATGTTTTGAAGGCAGAACCTATCTTTTGTCCTGTGTGCATTTCTTAGCACAGTGCCTGGTGCACGGTGCACAAACTACTTGTGGTGAATGAAATAATAAATACATATCAGCTTCAGCCAAAAGCATAGCTTCCTGGAAATAAGTGTTGCTGCTGGATGATTTTAACTCAACATTATCTGGCATTTAAGATGGAAATAAAACTCAGAATCAATGGGATGACTTTGTTATTGGAAGCTTATTACCTCTCAGCATCCTTAAGAGCTAGATTTCATAAAAATATTTTGGGATGTTTGCCTACTTTCTGTCAGCTTTGGTTAAAAAATTCTTTCCTCTTTCCAATAGGTCTGATATTCTCCTCAATTTATTATAAGAACAATCTTCTTTCACTGATGCCACAAAAGTAGTGGGTAAAACTGATCAAAATCTTGGATCTGGTGACTGAGATTTGATATGTGTAAATTTACCACTCATGAAACGATACAATCTTAAATTGCATTGCTTTAAAACACAGCATCCTATGTATTTTGGTCAAAGAGAAAGAAAGGAGATTGGGACTTGGATCTAATGTTGAGTGTTTGCTATAACAAATATTAGATTTGAGATCTTCAACAAAGTATGTAATTTTTTAGAAATCCAATTTTCTCATCAGTAAAATTGGATAATTACTACCTACCTACCTTACAGAATTGGGTGAGAATTACACGTGGAAGGCAATATTAGCACCGAACAGACAACATTTCCTATCTCTTAAGATTTTATTTGTTGCCAACACAATGGGAAAATTGGTTGAACTTTCAAGAATGTAACATGGGTTTGGGCCAGCGATTCCTCATCCAGAGACTGTACCAATATAAATGTAAAAATGTTACCCCTCAAGCATTATTTCCAATTCCTTTTTTGTGCTTAGTAAATATTTTAGTGAAGATAATATGCACATGTAACAGTGCCAAAAATAGTGTGCAGCTGGGTGAATTATTGTAATGTGAACACACATATCAACTGCCACCCAGATTAAAAAATAGAATATTATCAATACCCTAGAAATTTCCCACCTACTACAAATCTTACAGTCCCTACCATTACACTCCTCTTTAAATATAACCCTTAACCTGCTACTGATTCTATTCCATTATCACAGCCTACTTTGGAATGTTATGCAGGAACCACATAATCTATATTCCCATGTATCTAGTTTCTGGTGTTCAGCATTGCTTGAAATTCTTATGACAAGTTTTGTGTTGTGTGTTTTCAGATGTATTTTCCTCTGGCTGATTTTATGATTTCTTCTCTTGCTTGTTGGCTTTCGGGAGCTTCGTAAGGATGTTCATGTGATGATTTTCTTGGCTTTTGTTCTGCTTGGTGCTTTTGTGGTGCTTCTTGTGCCTTTGGCTTTGGTTCCTTAATCTCTTTTGAAAAATTCTTTGGTGTTGTCTCTCTGTTTCTCTTTCTTTTGCTGTGTCTGTCTTTCTGACTGTCTCCCTTGTTGTGTGATGCTAGAGGTTGAATTCAAGGCCTTTCACATTCCAGGCAAGCACTCTGTCACCGAGCTGCACCACCAGTTTGGCTATCATCACCTCAAGTTTTACTTTTACCATATTTTTTCTATAATTCCTGCTGAAAACCAAGTTCCACGAATTTCACACTTGTTTCTGTATTTTACATTATATTGTTACTCTTTGCTTCAGACTGAGTATTTTCTTTCATCATCAGTTCATTAAATTATGTAATCTTGATTAAACCTTTCTATTGATTGCTTAATATCAGTTACACTTTCTGTCCTACAAGATTTATTTATAATTTTCAGTTTCTGCAACAAATTTGCCACCTTTTATACTTTCTGAAACATACTTACTATAGATACCCTCAAGTCAGTGCTAATGACTTCTATACCTACAACTTCTGTTTTCTCTCAATTTTTTGTTAGTGGCCTTTTATTCATATCTGATTATTATCCTAGACATTATATGTCAATATTTTAAGGATAATCTAAGGCTAAGAATATAATGATCTTCCTCTTAATGGGGTTATCTTTATCAACAGGGTAATTTGATGTTTCTGAACTTTATATGGAATGACAGATCAGCTCAATCTAATCAGGTATTCAGCTGATCCCAGGCTACAGTCTCTGGGAAGGACGATCTTATTTACTATCACTGTTAAAGGGTACTTCTAATAAAATCCTTTGATGCTTGTCAAATTCACTACTCTTTGGCAACATGGGACTCAATTTTTTGGTTCCCATTCCCTAGAAGCTCTCAGAAACTCTGTTTGACTTCTCAGTATCTCAGCTACTGGTATATACTCAGCTTCACAGCTTTTTATTCTGAGGAAAGAAGGAAAAACAATGGATATTGTGTAGCAACAGCAGTCTCTGCTATGTTATTCATCTTCCTGGTACTCATGTTATAAGTTAAATCAGCCAGTTTTTTGATGCCATGAACAAATTCAGTCCAGTTAAGAGAAGGGACTCGAGGAGTTGGCCAGGATCCATGAAATAACTGCGCCTGACATTCTGTTTCATCTTTTAGAAAATATTTTAATAGTATATCATATGAATTTAAAAAAAACACAGTATGAGAAAAAAAGATATCATAGTGTAGATAGGCTTATGAGGAGATGAAGATCAGAATTATTAAATCCCTTCAACAACACCTTATAGAAAATTTGTGCGGGTACTTCTGATAGAGCCTGAGTCATATTATTTGGACTTTCTTAAAACAGGACAATTTAAATTTAGACAATTTGTTCCTGTACACACACATTTCAATTAGAAATGTCTTACTTTTTTTGGTTACTCTTAAGAATTTTCCCATAGGATATTTTGTTCCAGGTGTTTCCACGGATGGATCAGCTCCTGCAGGAAGAGAAGTGCCTATCCTGATGGTCCAGAAGTGTGAAGTTTGGATTAATTTCGTGCTTTTTTCCAACCTTTCTGGATGGCACCTGCTTCTCTAAAGAATGCTCCATTTATCCATGTTCCTATGCAGCTAAACGCCCCGTGGGCCCGTAAGTGGTCTGAAAGCACCATGCTTCCTGAGTAATCGGTTTTCCAGCTGGGAGCAGATGGCTTTTACTTCACACCATCATGGGCCAATTCTTAACAGCTGCTGAAATATGATGAGATAACCATGGCTGCTATTTGAGAAATCTTAGAGATGTAGAGTAAATAGGCTGCCTAACATTGAGAACAACTATGTGTCTCATCTTTGTATCTAGAAGCAGGGTGTTTTTGCTGTAGTGTTCCCAAATATAGGTGGCAACATTCCTAATGTTAGACCTACTTACTTTAATTTCCAAATTCTTACTTTGCCAAACTCTCCTCTGTGTGTGTGTGTGTGTGTGTGTGTGTATCTCCAATCTGTCACAGCTTAACAGAAGAAAGGTGTAATCAGACTCTAACACTTCTCTTTCCAAAATTTTATTCCTGAATTTCATATAGACTTGAAACACAATCACACAGTTCCTTTCGAATGACAGAACAATATGTTTTTATAGGAATCCAGATAATGACTATCTACAGCTTCCCTGCTATGGTCTGAATATTTCTGTTACCTCCAAATTCATATATTGAAATCCTATCCCCTAAAGTGATAGTATAAAAAGGGGCTTATTAAGGCAGAAGGCCTTAATGTAAGAGATTAGTACCCTATAAACGAGGTGCCAGAGCACTGCCTCAGCCATTCCACCAAGTGGAGACACAGCCAGAAGGCACTATCTATGAGAAACACTGCCTGACTGGATATCAAATCTGCTATCACCTTGATCTTGGATTTCCCAGCCTCCAAAACTGTGAAAAAACAAATTTCTGTTGTTTATAAGCTACCCGGTTGTGTTAGCCAGCTTTTTGTCACTATGACCAAAATAAATGAAAAGAGGAATTTAGAGGAAGAAAAATCTATTTGAGCTTGTGGTTTCCGAGGTTCAGTCCAGAGCCAGCCAATTCCACTGCTCTGGGCCCAGGGTGAGGTCAAGCACCGTGGCAGAAGGATAACAGCAGAGGAAAGGTGCTCAGATCATGGTGTCTGGGAAGCAGAGCAAGAAGGAAGGAGCCATAAGAAAAACATGAACCCCTCCAGGGCATACCCCCAGTGACCCACCTCCCCAACTCTCCTCACCTATCAATGATTACCATCCAGTTAGCTCATCAAAGCCAGGATGGACTGAGTCACAATAATCATACCTCTCAATATTCCTGCATTAACACAGGAGCTTTTGTGGGACACCTGATGGATGTATCCAAATTATAACATCAATTTATAGTATTTTGTTACAGCAGTCCAAACAGGATAAGAAAATCCCAAAGGAACCATTTTGCCATGTAACAAATCTTACTGTAAGAAGGGATTATATATGCCAAAAATACTCTCATTTACATTTCAAATGAATGGGTGAGGACATACATACACATTGTGTATGGCAGTAGCTAATTATATCTGATGTATATTCTTCACAAATATTAACTTTGATCCTGGGAATGAATGAACTTCTAGAGATGTTTTCCCCTAATCAAGCAAGGTAGGAAATTTATGCAGTGGTAACAAGCAAGTTAAAGTCAGTGTCTTTACACATTACTCACTTGTTATTAACAACTTCTGTTCATTAGGTATCAGCTTATTGCCCGCAACTGGACCTGGCTATTAGTGTAGCCCCTTTTGGAATAGTGGCAGAGTACCTTAGGCAATTTGAGGAAGCACCTACTAAAGCTCTGATTGAAATTGTAATACATAACTTCCTCTGAAATTCCATTAATCAATGAAAGTCACATTTGGTATCTGAGTTCCACATGGTAAAAAGGTGTGATTCTGCCATAGAGACCCAAGTATGGAGGATACTTAAATAATTACCACAGCCCATC
Source organism: Marmota marmota marmota (assembly GCF_001458135.2). Lineage (NCBI taxonomy): Eukaryota > Metazoa > Chordata > Mammalia > Rodentia > Sciuridae > Marmota > Marmota marmota. Next base: position 2,282,133 of record NW_026000170.1, read on the forward strand.
TCTCTTGTCACCAAATATTTGTTCCATTTTTGTACACAGAAAATATATCATCCCTTCAACAAAGAATATTATCCCTTCCCCAAGGTATTAGCCACAGATGCAAGCTCCAAATCCAGCTTCTTTGAGTGATGGCTGGCATTCTTCTTATCTGGTCTGAAGGTAGCTCCTTTTGTTCCGAAGAACAGTGACTTAAAAGGACAAATTATCTTCCCTGTCACAGACTCAATATTCAGTGGAGAAATGGAGTCAGGACAATAGACATAAACTTTCCCATTAAGAGTGGGAGATAGAACAGTCACTAGTTTATAACGAATTCCAAAGTCTTACTGTGTGGGCATTGTGAGGGGACTCACTCAGTACTGGCCACATAATTTGCAGAATCCAGTGCAAAGTGAAAATGCAGAGCTTCAAGTTCAAACACATTTTAGCAGAGCTTTATACCAGGTATGGGTCTTTCTGATCCTGGAGCCCTGTCTGACTGCAAAGGTCATACAACCATGAAACCAACACTGAGCTTCCTTTGGGGAGGGTAATGTTCTTTGATGAGGCTTAGATTCCTACTCTGATGGTGGCTGCCTACTCTTTTTCGAAGCCTTTGTCTTCACCTTTTAGGAATTCTTCCTTATTCAAATATTCTTTTTGGATGAATTTAAAGAGGGTATTGAGGAAAGTGATCTCTTGGGTGCTGAAAAGATTTCTGAGTCTTCCTGCTCATAAAAATTGAAGGCCCAAGTGTCCTTTTAACATTTGAAAAGTCAGCCTCTAAATTCAAGCTAGAGGATGCTGGGCACTATAACTTTAAGGGGACAGAATTCAGTCCTTAGCAGTTTGCAAATTCTTTATTCTGCATTCCCTTTTATTCCTGCATGAGTATAGACCAACTCTTTTCTTAGGTCTTCTGTTTCTTTCAGCTTCTTATCAAATTCCCAAGAGCAAGGAATTATGCCAGAATTCTTATTTTTAATTTCTTCACCTAGAGCTAAGAGTTTATTCTGCAAATCACTGCTTTGCAAATTATAAGGTGGTCATTTTAACAAAATATGATTTCTGTGTAAGGAGCATGGATATCCATCCAACCTCTAATATTAGTATCTTAACTACTCACAGTCTGGTCTTTAACTCAGTGTCGTATATTTTAATTAAAAAAAATTATGGTAGAGTTCTAATACATTTCAAAGGGAAAGAATAACCTTGTGGACAAACAAATGGATCTGGAGCAACTTTGGATCTGCTTGCTAAACTTGAATGTGATGAAAAAGAAAATTGGACCTCCTCTTCACACCATACATAAAAATTAACTTGAATAGATTATAGACCTAAATATAAAAGAGAAACTCCAAAACTCTTAGAAGACTCATACGTGTACATTTTCATAACATTGAACTAAGCAATGATATTTTTTTAAAGAGAGAGTGAGAGAGAGAGAGAGAGAGAGAGAGAGAATTTTAATATTCTTTTTTTTTTTTAGCTCTCGGCGGACAACATCCCTGTACGTGGTGCTGAGGACTGAACCCTGGCCGCGCGCACGCCAGGAGAGCGCGCCACCGCTTGAGCCACATCCCCAGCCCCAATGATTTTTTTTTTTAATGACTCCAAAATTACAAGTGACTAAAACAAAACAAAACAATATGGATCAATGGGACTTCATCAAATTTTTAAAAAATGTTTGTGACTCAATGTACACCTTCAAGAAAGTGAAAACTAACCCACAGAATGAATAAATATTTGCAAACCATATATTTCACAAAGGAGTTGCACTTAAAATATATGAAGAGCTCTTAAACCCAACTATAAAAAGATAAGCCAATTTAAAATGGGCAAATAATTTGAATAGGTAGTTTCTTTTCAGAACATACATAAATGGTCATTAACTATGTTAAAAAATATTACCATCGTTATTTTTAGAGAAACCATAATGCCACTTGACTTCATACCTATGATAGTGGCTAGAATAAACAGGACACATGGCTGTAAATGTTGGAAAAGATGTGGAGGAATTTGAAAGTTCATTCACTGATGTTAGGAGTGAAAAATAAAAATATGGTACAGCCACATTGGAGGCAGTTTTGCAATTCCTCCAAAATATAAATATAGAATTACTTTATAATGTAGTAATTTCACTCCTAGGTGTATATGTGTGTGTGTGTGTGTGTGTGTGTGTGTGTGTATAAAATGCCTACCTAATAAAAAACTGTGCATAATATTCATGGAATTATTGTTAAGAATAATTAGAAAGTGGAAATGAAAAATGGAAAAAATGGAAATGAAAAACTAGTACATACTATAAAATGGATGTACCTTAAAAATATTATGCTAAGTGAAAGAAACTAGTCATGAAGGCCACATGTTTATGATTCTACTTGTGTAAAATGTTCTGAATTGACCTATAGATTCAACTGTTTGGCAATTCCTCCAAAATATAAATATAGAATTACCTTATAATGCAGTAATTCCACTCCTAGACATATAAAAACAAGTGAAGATAAAATGCCAATTTTATTGCCACACAGTCATTATAGGCTGTTATAGTATGGTAATAATTCCAGATTCTCCATGGCTTATAACAAATTTAGCTCTAAAACATGCTATTTGCTAACCATATATCATGTGAGATCCTGATCTGTTTCATTGTTACTCAGGCCAATTCAGAGATGCTATATGGAACACCGTGGATCACTATGAAAAAGAATGTGGTGAAATGAACACTGGCTCTTGAAGCTTCTACCTGGAAATAACACACATTGATCTTGCTCATGTTGACCAAAGACAGTGAGCCTGGCTATACTTGTGTTATACTGGGCAGCAAAATATAAGCCTGAGATGTGTTCAGAAGCAGAAGGAATAAAATATTTGTGGAGGGCTCTAATGATTATCACTAATTTTGAATGAAAAGATAGATTGCTCTATTGGCTTTGTAGCTATTTCTAATTTTCATAGGTTTTTACTTTTGGTGTATTAGTTAGTCATTACGGTGTAACCAGAAGTATAGGCTCAGTAAGACCTGAACTCAGACAGGCCTGCCATTATTTCCAGCCACAATCCATTAGCCAAGATCAGCATCACCAGGGCAGATATACATTCTTTGCAAGGTTTGGGGGAGAGAGAATCTAAGTAACAATCTAATTTACCTGATTAGGTGCCAGGTTTTGTTTTAAGTTTTGTATCTATAAGTATTCATTTTATTTTCACAAAAAAACCCCAAGAGCTAAGGAGCACATTCCTTTTCTCCATTTTACAAAGGAACAGATTTCCCAATGTCAGGTAGCTTGTAAATTATGAAATCTGGATATAAATCCTGGAAACCTTGTACCATTGTTTCTATGCTTTTTAATCTTTGTATTATTCCATCCATCATTTCTAGTCCTTTTATCATATCTCTCACGAAGCAAGACTAAAACTTACATCCATGGTATCCTAGGTTATTAAAAATAAAGATATCTCCTTTCAATTAAAACTCTATAAACACACTACTTACCTGTTGTTGAACTTTCAATATATGAAAATATGAGAAAAACAACTACGAATTTACTTTTAGAATAATCTGTATTTCATCAATCATGATTATGTCTATAATTTCACAAAAATATAGCATTACCAGGTAAAGGTTTCCTCTGTTCTTGTCTTCCAAAAGAAAGCTTTCAGTTGAGAGAAATGGAAAAAGGATAAAGGGTTTATTTAGTGAAATGGAAGTAGTAGCGCTCTGAGGACCCTCACATTCCAAGAGAGGAAGCAGCCTGAGGTCTCCTATGTGGCAGGTTCTTATATTTAGTCTGGGAAGCTCCGTTTTCTTGTATTATATATTTGGGGTGGTTACTGCAGTTTTTGTGCTGTGGTGACTTAGTGTACCTGTGCTGGTTTCACTGTGTTGGGAAGTTGACACTAATAGCTAAGCAAGGCTCATGGGGTTAAGGCCAGGACATAAATTAAAATATTAATTTATGTTAATTTATGTGCCTCAGTGCTATGCACATGATTCAAAGTTGGAAAGTTCTTTTATTTGATTTCAGCCCCCCCCCTCCCCCCCGCTTCTTTTTTTCTTAAGAAAGTAGTATCTGGCCATAAAGGAGGTGAGTCTATGGGCTGTCTTTTTTTTTTTTTTTTTTTTTTTTTTTTTTGGTCACCTGAGATGAAGTGATCTTTTATCACTCAAGGTGGAATGAGCCCTATTTTCCCTTCCCTCACCCTCGTCATGTCTAGTTACCTACTCTAAAAATATATACATATATAAAAATATATGTTTATATATGTGTGTATATGTGTGTGTGTGTCTGTACAAGTCATTACTCATTCTTCATTCTTTAGACAGTACTTGAAGCACACTTGGAATTTTGAATCTTCCCTGTTATCTAAATTCCACTCAATGAGAATGGCAATCTGTAGCAATTCCGCTAGCATACTGGAATGCTTTTCTATATGTCTTGTCAGATCACATTAGCATAACTATGGGAATCAAAAACTAATTATCCAGACTGAAATGTCTCACTACAAATATTTGCTATATAATATCTCCATTGCCTTTGGCTCCTATTGACTAACTCTCCAAGATGTGATGGGGGTATGTATAATAACCCCTACTGTGGTCCAAAAGGAGTAACAAAGGGTGTGATCTGACTTTTCTTTTTAAGTCACTATTTTTTCTCAAAGGTAGTCAAACAGAGTGCCCTAGGTCAAGTTTTATTTTTAGTCAACATATTTATTCTTCTTTCTTCAGTAACAGAAGCAAAGCTTTGAAGTATGAGATGCTTTTGTTTAAAAAAAAATGTTGGTAAGGAAACTAGATAAATGTGCTATCTTTAGAAATCAACTTCACAGGGGAGAATAGAGCTGTTAAATAAAGTTTGACGGAGAATAATGTTTTCAGAGATTAGGAATTATGAAACAAAGCAGGAAAGATCCAGAATTTAGCCTTCTAAAATCATTCAATTCAAATGAAAGTCTACATTGATGATGATGCTAAAAATCAATGTAAACAGTTTCAAGGTTTTGAGAAAAACTTTTTAGTGTAGAGGTCCCCCTCCCAACCATTTTTTGTAATTCAACCATTGGATATTTTAATTGAAACTAGTATCCAAATCCATAGCTAATTTCAATATGTATGTGCATCAGAAAGGATGTGTAAACACATACATGTACAGGTGTTTGCTCTTACGAAATCATAATCGTTTATTGGGGTACATGGTACATCTTTGGTATGTGCACATTCACTTAATTTTCTTCCATACAGTGCCTCATATCCACCCTTACCTGACTCAGACCTGCCCTTTGTGCATACTCTGTGGAGAGTAAACCTCGTTTCTATTGTACTGGAGAAAGAATTGGCTACTTAGACTGTGAGGGTACCTAGGGCTACAACTGTTCCTGTTTCATTCATATAAATTTCTGTCAGAGAAATTGGGCTTATGAAATATTTCATTTTTTCTGAACAAGCAAAATCAGAAAATTTTGATTAGCATTTTCAGTCCTTCCAGATGTCTCCTCAAAACCTATTCATCCTTTGGCATTAACTGTTTATATAACTATTTATATACAACTTTGATTTCTCTTTTTATCAGTGATCTACTTAATCCTATTAATAATCAGTTACAGTACAATTTAAGAATAAACACATTTGCCACTGGACAGTATGCCTTTTCTACAATCCCATCCCCACAGTTCTGTTTACCATAATTCTTAAAAATCTGAAGAAATTATACAGATTTTTTTATTAAATTCTATCACAATTTGTTATTCTTTGTGTGTGATCCTTAGGACATTGTGATATTCCAGATGTCCTCTGATATTTTCATTGCTGCTAAATATTTCTTTTCCTATGCTTTTTAAATACTGGGGTCTTAATAGTATTTGATATACCATATCATCCCCACCCATTTTTATTTTTATTTTTATTTTTTGAGACAGGATCTTGTTAAATTGCTCAGAGCCTCCTTGCTAGGCTGGCTTTGAACTTGGGAACCTCCTGCCTTAGCCTTCTGAACTGCTGAATTACAGGTGTGTGCCACCCAATCTGGCACCATATTTCTTTTTGTCAACTATTGTCCTATAACAAACTAACTTTAATCCCTCTAACTTTTCATGCCATGCTGTCTTCTGGAAATTTCTCATTCCTGCTGTATAAAGGAACCATGTTAAAAGAACCAGAGTTGCAAAGAAACATAATCACGAGTTGCAATGTGATTATTAATTAATAATTACTGTTATTAATACTGATATTACTCTCTGATCCTTCCTTCTCTGCTTGTTTCATGATTCTTTCTTAACCCATTAAGTCCCATGTTCTCAATTCTGTGAATATATCAATCAAAGTTATACAGGTGCATTAAAATAGAAAATGAAAATCATAATCTAGAGCTTATAGATGTTAATTAACAGTATGCATTATGATTATTATATTTTAAAAAGATTATATATAATGCTACATAATTATATTATGTGATTATATGAACTATATTTAAATTTGGGAGATTTTCCACATTTGAGAATTTGGGACAAAAATGGGTTAATGGCAATAAATAATGATTAAAACAATAAGAAAAAGAAAAAAAGTGGAGGTTTAAAAATAAAAACAAAACTTGGAAGAGGGAAAATATATGAAAAACATCCTTCTGAAAAATACTAATTAGAGGTTCAGAACAAAATCTCCATACAGTGTTTGAAAGGTCAATAAAATGTAAAAGAAAGAGCACATTTTAAAATAGGAACTAGAAGCCACATGACAGAGAAATATCTGAGATAGTAAGGAATGGTTTGAGAGACTATGATGCATGAGATGGGAGAGACTGAGAAAATGGAGCACTTCAAGAAAATATTAAAAACCAGGAGCACAATTCAAATCCAAATAGGGAGACTTGAAAAGAACAATTGGTACTATGGAACATGGGGTCCCGATATCTAGGGAAGATCTGAATCTGTCTCTCACTATTCAGGGGAAGTATATAATACAATAAATATTACTAGATTTCAAGAGATTGTGTAGAAAACAGAATGTAAACTTACACATAAACAGCTGGCAATTTTGAAAAAGGCATCAAAATAAACATAACAAGAACAGTATTAATAACATAATAAAAGAGAACACGCACATGCACAAAATTTGTTAGAAATTATACAAGAAATACTAGCACACTTTAATATTCAGAATTCCTTAATGAACTAATATTAATAAAAACAAAGACTTTTATTTAAAAACGGTTTGATATTATGAAAGACCATCCTATTAAACCAGGAGTAGATGTGTATATTGAAACATAAATAATTTTTTTTCAGAGACAAAACACCACTCTGAAAAATACCAAATATTAAGTTCCACATCACACCAATGCAGCAGTTTTAAAAGATTTTTTTCAAATGAAAAAAAGACAATGATCCTCTTAAGTATTCATATTAGTCTAATTGTATCCTGGAATTTCTAGATGGCATAATAAGACAAAAAATGAGGTATAAGAAAGTATAAATGTGTAAGGAAACAAAAATTAAATATTTGATATCATTTGTAGACATACATATATGAAAAGCATCAGAATACTAAGAAGCTTGTGTGCAAGATAAACTTCCAAGTATGTTGAGTGTATGTGTGTGCATAATCCTCTCCTCTTGATTTTGTGGAGTTTATTATTTCCCTAGTCTCTTTGAGTATTTTAAATGATTTAACATTATAATGCATGCCAGATTTTATCAGTAGATCTAATGCCTCTGATGTGAATACTCTCATTTTGTGTTCTGTGAGCTTTCTTGGCATCCTTAGATGTTCTGTAATATGTCCATTAGCTAATTTTACATGTGATTGAGTTCCCATGGGAGTTTTATTTGACACATTGTGCAAGCCTTACCCTAAAGTCATTCTGTGCTTTGTCAATCCATCTTCCATGTGGTTCTCAATTCTAGGCCTGCCTGCATGGGAGCACCTTGGTTTCAGGTTTATTCACAGGATGAAAAGTGTGAGTTCAGCCTCCAGCTTTGGCCAGGAGCTCTGTTTTCCCAGTGGTGAGTGAGCTTCCTCCAGCAGCCTGAAGCTAGGAGCTGACTTCTATCAAGAAACAGCAACATCAGTATAAGACACACATATATATATATATATATATCAACACATCATGTTTTGCACCATAAATATATACAACTTTTCATCAGTCAGCTGAAACTATACGCAAACGTATTCAAATAAAAAAAAAATGAAAAGGAGGAGGATCAGGGACTACCAGGGGAGATACACAGACAGCATTTTTCGTGCAGAATATTCTCAGTCTTCGGCTTCCAGAAGGATCCTGGTGTCTGTGCCCAGTCAGAACCATGTACTGGATACTGATCCCTACCTGGTTGGGGATTAAACCATGACTTAGAAGTTTAGATTATTCTAGGTATTGTGGGTTTCTCCTTTTGTTTCTATTTTTTTTTAACATACATATTTTCCCCTGACTTTTGGTATATTTGAAAGAAGGATATCAGTGAGAGACCAGTATTTACTCAGAGGTCAAAATTTTTCTTTTCTTTTTCATTCTCATTTTTTTTTTAAATATGACTAACGAAAACATGCTTGTATAATTTAGCAAAGTGGACCTAAAGTACAGCCATTTGTCTGATCATTTCTACTATATGTCCTACTTTTCATATCCAGGAGTCTCAGAAGATCTAAAGCACTTCATAGTTTGTGTTTGTTTTGTTTTTCTGAGTTCAGTTATCAAAGTTTTAGAGAATATTTGGGAAGGAGTATAGAAAGGAAAGATAAGATTAGAGTGTCTGTACACAAAATAGGAAGTCACTAGTGAAAAGCACATAATAGGCTCTGATTTAATCAGCATCAAGAACAAGGAAATTTTCAACAGAAATGTAGGATGATGAATTTGCAGCAGCTAAAATGAAATATGTGCTGTTGAAGCGCACACTGCAAGTCTATTGCACTCTTCTTTGGGAAATCACAGATGGGAATAGAATAATACGCTCTGATTCTGTCTGCCACCTGCATCTCTTCTTCAGTTTGGGTCAGTACATTAGTCAAGAGCTGTGTGTCCCCAATTCTCTGTCAAAACTGCACTAAAAGGAGGAAGAGACACATTTGTCTAACCTCCTCAGTAGTTCTTCACTTTACTTAACAATTTTGGATGGAATGTAATCAAAGATTGTTTATTTGTGTATATGCCAACAACGCCCCCCTCCCCACATACACACAAGCACACACATCCACCAATGTTTTAGTCTGCTTTTGTTGGTGCTGTGACTAAAGGATCGACAGCACAACTGAAAAGGAGAAAAAGTTTATTTGAGGGCTCACAGTTTCAGAGGATTCAGGCCAGAAAAGGCCGGCTCCATTCCCTGGGACTCAAGGTGAGGCTGAACAGCATGGCAAGAGAGGGTGTCAGAGGAAAGCAGCTCACATCACAGTGATCAAGAAACAGGGAGAGAGAGACTCCAGTTCCAGATACAAAATATATACCCCATAGCCACACCCCCAATGAACCACTTCCTCCAGCCACACCCCACCTGCCTCTAGTTACCACTCAGTTAATCCCATCCGGGATTAATTCATTGATTGGGTTAAGACTCCCGCAATCCAATCATTTCTCCTCCCAACCTTCTTGCTTTGTCTCACATGTGAGCTTTTGGGGGACATCTCACATCCGGACCACAACAATCAAATCTTAGTTTAACCTAATCTTTGTGGTTAATTTAGAATTTCTTTTTTGGTTTCAAGCATTTCAAAAATCTTCAGAAAAACACAAGCAATCATGCTTTGATGCATTGAAAAGGTCAAAATCTTAGATTTTCTCTATTTGCTTACTTCGTAACCATGAAAGTATTACCTGAGCTAGGAAACTGTGTCGAATTGGGGGAAATTTGCTTTGAGATCTATATATACCCTTTATGTCCTCTCTGTTTCAGCTGTCTCTTACCATGTATATTGCCCAATTTAAAATTCCCATTTAAATGAAAGTGGCTATATGGATCAATGCCATTTTATCATCTCTGCTTAAGGCTCGGCAATTTAATTTTTTGTATTAAAGATTCATATTGTTTTTCCTTTAAGAATGAAACTATGGTTGGTTAAAAAAAATGAACATTGAACATTTCACATTCAAACTTTTGCATTTGAGAACAAGATACAGAGTTTTCCAATTTGTTCTGAATTTGAAAGTAAAGTTTAAGGATTATTACTTAAAAAAATGTCAGAGTTAGAAATACCAGTTCATGCTTTTTTTTTTCTTTTTGCCATACATTAATCAGAAAATTACGGAAGTTAATTGTGTGCTTAGAAATAATTAAATATCCATCATAGGAGATTAGTTTAAAGGTTAGCAAATTGCAGGCTGTTTTTGCAAATAAATTTTAATGGAACACAGTCGAGCCCATTTATTTACATCTTGTATATGAGTATTTTATACTATAATGGCAAAGTTGAGTAGGTACAATACAGAGTTTCCTATTGCTTCTATAAAAAAGCTATCACTGATGTAATAGCTTAAACAACACACATTTATTATAGTTCTGGAGATTGGAAGTTCAATAAAGGTCTCATTGGGCTAAAAATCAAGCAAGCTTATGGAGGCTCTTGGCAGAATCTGTGTTCTTATATTTTAGTATTTAGAGTCGGCCTGCATTCCTTGGCATGTGGCCCTTGTCCCCCATCTTTAAAGCTGGTCTAGTCTTTCTCAAGCTGTTTCTCACCTGGGTCTCTCTGCTGCATTATTCCATTTCTAAGGACCCCTGTGACTACACTGTACCCACCTGCCTATTCAGGATAATTTCCTCATCTCTAGGTCAACTGATTAGCAACTTTAATTTCATTCACAATCAAAATTCATGTTTATTATGTAACCTAAAACATTGACAGTTTTCAGGGATTAAGGTGTGAACATTTTAGAGAAAAGGAGCATTATTCTGCCTACCACAATGAATATTAAAAGGTATTCACAATATTCTGTTTGTGGAAAAAATAAAATAGCAAAGCATAATATACATATGATTAGTTCAAAATTTTGAATTTGCATTGTGAAAATAAAACTGATTTGCTGAGGATTTATGGCAAAAATATTTCAATCATTTTTCTGAGAGATGGGATTAGAGTTGGGTTTTTTTTTGCCCTCCCTCCCAAGTTTGTTTTTTTATTTTTAAACAATGAACATTTGCCACTTTTCTAATAAGGAGAAATCTAAATGCAAATAATTATAAATCAGAGACTCATTACAATGGAAGTTTCTGAACAGATAATTTCACAAAACAAAAGCATTGTATGTATATTTTCACAGCTTTTCCTTTATGTTATCAGTCCTTTTACAATAGCAGATATATCTTACTTTCAAATTTTTGCTAAGTTTCACTACTACCTAATGCATATGCTTCCCAGAGGAACTTTACTCTCTGCCTGACATCATGGAAAACTCAATACTAATCTCCCAGGACAGGGATGTCCCAACCCACAGAAAATTGTAACCATTCAAGTGTGTACAGAGAGATCACTCTCTGAACATTTCCATATTTCTTGAATATTCAACACTTTCCAAGTCCCAGCTAACTGATTTATAGCTTTTGAATTTAATTTGCATACCCCACATAATAATCTACAAGTGATTCCAATGCATGTTGTAGAAACATGAAATTGATTTTCAAATTCTCACTTCCTTTTCACTTACAGTTCCTAGGGACAAATTAAATGGGCCATTTTGTTGCACAATGATTTTTCTTATTATTTTTTAAAAATAGCCCAATTGCTCATTTTCCCCTAAATTTATCTTATGGTGCTGATTTAATAATTTCACAGAATTGTTTGTGTTGTTTAATATTAATCTCTTTATCCCAGATAATTCCAGAATTTAGAAATTATTTCCTCTTACACTACATCCTGTATAATTTAGCATATATATATATATATATATATATATATATATATTCCTCAAGACTACTTCTTTTTTGATTTTCTGTTTTGCATTCTTTTGTAGCAGTTGATTAAAATATCACAGTGTTATCAACCAGAGCAGTTGTGCTACTTGAAAGAAAACAATGAAATTTTAAAAAGGGTCAGATTAGAGACCAGTAGACTTTTTAAAGGATACACACACACACACACACACAAGTTAAAAAGGTGGAAAGAATAAAGAAGTATAATGTTATTAATTGCTTCAAGTGAGTTTAGCTTTCTTTTGTTCCTTACTTCAGTGTGGTTTCATAGACAACAGTTATCATCTCACCTTTATTAAAGAAATTAACTGAAGAGTATGTAAATCTGGTTTTCATATTCTATACATGAGCTCGAACAGTATAGGTCCTTGGAAGAGAGTAGTAAGGAGATTATATTAATAACTATGAGAATAATATTGATCTTTAATAGAAATATATGCTGCAACACACACCTAAAGTCAAAACAAATACAAGAAGAGAATCAGATGCTTTGGTTAAACAACTGGTAAACAGGGTCTTAAATAAACAGAAGCTATAATTTAAATCTATTGATATTGTGTGGTTAGCCTAGCTATCACATGCAACACTCAAGGTGAGGAAAATTACATTTTTAAATGGCTAAAACCTGACAACAGTTAAAATTTCTCAAAATTCTACTTACACATAATGACTTAAATATTGATCTCATAAAGCTTATCTCTTTAAGGAGACAAAGATTAACAGGGACTTAGAAAAACTCTCAGCAAACCTACTAGCATCTATGCTAAGAGTTTCAGTATTCAGAAAATCAGTAAGAGCTGGAACAGTTAGCAAAGACTCAGTGTCAGCAAGGAGATAATCTTTGAGATATGTGTGATGAAGATTTCCATGTACAAAATCAAAAGTCAGGTTATCTCAGTGGCTTACTGGAGCTTGGGTGAGTTTGGAGAGACATGTGACATTACATGAAATAATTACATTTGTTTGTACAAATTATATTTGTATGTAAATAAATCACATTTTTCCTGAAAGGAATTCCCAATTGTTCAAATATGATGAGACCAATATCTCTTAATATACATAAAAAGCAATAGTCAAGGTCAAAAAAGAGGGGGAATTTCTACCCCAAATAGTACTATTTGCAAAAATAAAAACAAACAAAAACCTCTATGCTTCCAGGAACCGAATAAAAATAAAGAAAGCACAAATGATAAAGTATCGTGGACTTTGTTTTTGTTGTTAAAATGAGACTCACACTTGTCCCCTTCCTTACGCCCTAGAAGAATCTGTCATAGAATGTTAAGTAATATACTTGTAATGGCTTAGAGAACAATTTTTAAATGCAAGAATATTGTAAGTGATGATACCTCCTTTATTCATACTTGGTAACAGCCCAGTTAAGGACCAACCTTCAGAGGACACCCTGGAGGCCAGGCTTGCTTGACCAAAGCACTTGGCTCTTTTCCTGTTATATTTATTTTGACTTTAGGTCAGTGCTGCTATGCCAGTGTCTGGTTAATAGAGAACAATAAACTTCCTTTAGTTATTAATAAGTTTCTCATTAGTCTCTTCCAAGGAATGATAATGTGCTCACTGTGGCCAGAGCAAGCAGACAAGGGTCATCCACCCTACAATTAATTTTCCAAACGCAGAAATGAAGGTAAGTCTTGGATCATTGTCCACGCTGAAGCTAATGTGAAGGAGAAATCCAGTCTAAGAGCAAGGAAGGACATTCTGTTTCTGTGTTCTTTTTTCTGCTAACCAGGTTTTTATTGTGAAACCTCAGTGATTCTGTCTCTGTTCTGGCATTTAAAAATTTATTGTTTTTATTTCAAGCAGTGCAATTGATCTAATTGATAATACTGGTGCATGAATCATGGAAGAAGGCAAAAGAGCAGAGTGTCCTTTTGAAACATTTCCTGTGTGATGACATTTCCTTGACATTGGTGAAGCTTAGTGTAAATGGGTACGGGCAGGATCCAGGCAAGACCTTGAAAGCCAAGAAGATAGCATTCCACTTTTCGTTTTACTAAGTGGATAGCCTTGGAACATTTAAGTGACTCTAGAATAAAATAATCTGTAATTATTTCCAACATTTTTCTAAAAAGAGGCATATTCTCCTTTTATTTTTTTCTTTCAATTTGGAAGAAGGCTGAGAGTGAATAATATGTAGTTAAAGCAAGGCTTGCATGATATGCCAAATAAGTACCAAGAAATAGCTACATTTATGGCGTTTATGTTAAGGCCTATTACTGGTATGCAAATTCCCAGCCTATAATTGTTTTCACAATCAGGCCCAGAGGCATTACCACGGAGGAAGTAATTATAAAATGGTTAATTAAAAGTAATTATAAAACGGTAAATTACTTTTTATACATCCTCATACATTGTTCAGTTATAACTTAATCTTTGAAATACTGGAATGGCTGCCTCCCAAGAACACAGCATCCTTCAGGGAAACGGGACTCTTTGGCTAAGTAGCACTGCCCCCCATTTTTTCTTTTGTTTTAAACTTTGTACACTCAGATTCCGGGATGTTCCAGCTCGACAGCTGGTTCCTCCTCCTGTGCTGTGGTCAATGTTTAATGCACTGCAGTGGATTTCTCCGAAGTATGGCCTGAGCACCCCCAAGGGCCTTCCAGGTCCATATGGGAGAGCGGAATGTGCTTGGATGGAGTCAAGCTGCAGACAAGCAACAATGAGGAGCCGGCACATATCAGTAAGGTGGTGTGAGTGCAGCAGGTCCATGTTTGTTACAGAGGGTGGAGCATGGTTTTCAGGATGCTGACAACCTTTGGCCAAGTGGAATGGGAGACCTGGGAAATCCAAACAGATGCAGAAAGGCCTCATTGGGCAAAAAATACAGGAAGCGTTTCTTTCTTTTTTTTTTTCATGCAGAATTAAAGCACATTTAAATTACTAAAAGGTGCATTCCACAACTGAGATGCAATTTTAAACCTACTTTAAAGGTTTAAATACAGCCTATAAGAAAAAATATTGTCTATGGTGGAGCCAGTGAATATATTAAAACAGGCACAGTAGAACCAGCTCTATGACCTGAACTCTGCTCTTTCAAGTGGAATTTTATACTTCTTGTCTAAAATTAGAATGCCCAGTTGTATTTGAACTTCAGATACACAATGGATAATTTCATAGCACGGGGCATACTGCCTACTTACATTAAATAAATTTTCCATGGTGTGTCTAAAATGCAACTGTAACTGGGCATCCCAGAGTTCTGTTTGTTAATTATAGCAACCCTATTCTGGTTGCTAGTACATGGTATCTTTTTTGTCATTTCACTTTCAAACTGGTTATTACTAAAAGACCTAAAAGACGAGACTACTATATTGTGTGTTAACCAAACCACCTTACCCAAAGAATTAATATCTTAGTGAAATATCAATTCTCTGGGTTTTCCAGTTATGCCGCCCTACCTTTGGCCAAATGACATTTTTTGCCTTCTATTTTTTCTGATATTCTAATATTTCATTCCTTTTCCTTCTAGAATTACATTGAATAAACACATAAAAATGGAGTTTGGGGGATAATTGATATCTTTGTGAAACCCTATGTCCCTGAATTACTATTTTCTTTAATTTCCCAATTAAACAAGGAAGCCTCCCATTCCAAGTTCTGTGTGCATTCCTGCTTCTCCTGCAGTATTTCTGAGGATTCCAGGGCATATATTCTTGTGGTGACTTCATCTTATTTCCAAATTTCTCTGTCTATATTAGACCTGATATAATATAATTACATCATCAGAGTTTCTGATTTTGTGACTCTGTTTCCCCCTTCATGTTCTAAAGTACTAGCAATACAATGTGTCTTACATACAGATAGCAAAAGGAAAGGAGTTTAAAATAAGCGTGTATCTAAAAAAAGAACTTAAAATCCACCATTAGGAGTCATTTTCTTTAATACCTCACAAGGAACTCTCCCAAGTCATCTTGCTATCACTAACTTGCTATACCTCTTGCTCCGCTCTATAGATAGCTCAACCCTTAGTCACTTTGACTCTTCACTTGAGTGTACCACAAAACTTTAAAATATACTACCACCCTCACCAAGCATGGAAAGAGTTCAAATACATGCTGTTTTATTGTGTGTCAGATAAAGTTTGGGTTCCTTGAATAATTTGGTGTGTACAAAAACTTGGTGTATTCATTAAGAAGTTAATTTTGCTCATGGGCCATCATCCAGTTTTTCTACTGTTAGCAATGCAAAGTACTGTCCAAAGAGTGAAATGACAGATTTTCTTTAATTTGGGCTATATCAGATTCTGAAGCAGATCTCTTCTGGGAATGGGGGCAGTAATTGGAAGATGGGTTCTCCTTACATTTACAATTGTCTTGCTTCTGACTTTCATGTGTCTTCTAATTGCTTTTTAACCATTAATTATAAACTAGGCTGTTGCTTTGAGATAAATACTTTTGTTATGCTAAGGGAGTTCTTGACAGCCATGGTGCTGAATTATATCAAACTACTTTCTGACATCTATCACGATAACCAAATTTCCCTTTCTACCATCTTTGATCAACTTGTGCATTAAATAATATTAGTGTATTTCCTGATATTATATCATTTTTGCTTTTCTAGAAAATGCATGTGTTAGCTGTATTCTTTTAATATTATGTGTGAATGTTCTAATATACTCTATAGCTCATAGGATACAGCCTCGTTTCTCACATTACAGGAAGTATCAGTGCTCCCCCCTCAAAAGGTCCTGCAATCAAACAGCTAAAAAAACCCTTTCATGGATAATACATGAAACTTGCCATCATATGAAAGCCTCTGAGAAATACAATTTTTTAAAATATCTGTTTTCATTTTTCAAATGATTAAAACAACTTATTTAGACAAGGGAAATAAGTCCATAAAAATCAGGTTTTTATCCTTTTGTAAACTGTAAAATAATTTGTGTATTGAGTAAGTTCTATGATTTCATAAATATGAGAAATTCTTCAAACTATTTGTATTGTGTGCTCATTTCTGTTTGTGTGTGTGTGTGTTGTGCATGTGTGACAGAGAGAGAGAGAGAGAGAGAGAGAGAGAGAGAGATTGATTTATTCCTTGAGAATTAAAAAAAAAACTCTATTGCTCTTTGTACATTCAGGTAAAAAATAAGGTTTCTAATTTCTCTGGAGAAAACTATAGTAAGTCTTATTTTCAAGGAAACATATCCATTCTATTAAGGTATACATATAGAGCTACATAGAATTACTTAAATAATGTAGAATTATTTTCTAGCTTTTAACACATTTTTATTTATGTCTCTAGAGTGAGCACTGTTATTTCCCCAAATGGCCATTTCTTTCCATTTTACTTACAGCTCTAAACCTACCACCTCTCAAAACACCCTTGGCAAGTGATTTGACTCCCCGACACATAAAGAAAATAGATGCCAATAATAGACTCGTCCTTTACTTTATCTCTGCTATTTCCTAACAGTATTTATGTATTTTCAAATCTCTTTATCTTGAAAGTAAAGCCCAGATGATTTTAAAACATATGCCTTCAAGTATTTTTGATACTCCTCTCTTCAGAGTGGAGGTTAATCCCACACCCCCTTGGGAATGTGCTGGACTTAGCAAATTGTTTCTAACAAATAGAATTCAACAGAAATGATGACCCTACAAATCAGTTCATAAAATTCATCTTCTATCTGAAGTGCACACCCCCTCTCATATGTGAACACTCTCTTTTTCTCCCAGATCATTTGCTAGAGGCTTGTCATTTGCAGTTCCATGGAGAGTTCACGTGGTGGGAAACTGGAGCCTCCTGCCTAAGTGATGTGTGTGAGCTTGGAAGCCCAACCCCTAGGGCCAGGTAAGTCTTTAGAGGCTGCATCCCTGAGAGAAAGCTTGAGTACAACCCAGTGAGAATGAGGTAGAACCATCTAGATGAACAGCTCCCACAGTCCTGAAGCTCGAAAACTCTCATTCTTCTACTGCTAATACCAAGTTGGAAGAAAATTTTAATTGGCTTAAATACATTTATGATCTTACATTATAGACTCTTCTGGATTCACATAGGAGGACAGGTCCAGGTCTGGTTAACTCAGTGACTCAGGCATTCTTAGGACTCTTTATCCTTTTTTCTCTTTGCCTCAGCATGCTAATTGTTGGGCTGGCTCCCTCTAGGGTTCTGCCATTATCTATGTAATTTCAGGCATCACCATCAGGTGACAATCCCTTAGGCAAAATACTACTACTTGTTTCTCTTTTAAAGAGGACTAAGTCTCAGAATCCCTCTAGCAGATAGTTTCACATCTCCTTGGTTGAAGGTTTATCCCATACCTGCGTTAAGTTTTGGATTTTAAATGTCCCCTAAAGTTTCCTGGTTGGTGATGCTATTGGGAGGTGGTGGAAACTTCAGAATGTGTGGTTCATTTGGAGGAAGTTAGGTCATTGGGTGTGTCCTTGAAGGGGTTATTGAACTCACAGACTCTTCCTCTCTCTCTCTTTGCTTCTCAGTCCTTATGAGATGAGCAACTTTGTTCCACCACACACTCTGACAGGATGTTTTACCTTGCCACATGCCCAAAGCAACAGGACCAAGTGACTATGGACTGAAACGTCAGGAATCATGAGTCAAAATAAAATTTTCGTCTTTAAATTTTTTTTTTCGTTGTTGATGGGCCCTTATTTATTTTTTATTTATTTATATGTGGTGCTTAAAATCAAACCCAGTGCCTCATACATGCTAGGCAAGTACTCTAACACTGAGCCACAATCCTAGGCCCCAAACTTTCCTCTTTTTGAGTTGATTATCTCAAGTATTTTGTCACAGCAAGGGAAAGCTCAGTAACACACCATGCCCAAGCTAATCCCTAGTAAAGAGAACATGACTATTACAATCAGATTAAAATGAACCCACCCTGTTTAATGTAGTAAGTGAGTGTATGATGATTAAAATTTTTAACTGATAATCATACTTACATTATAGTGGTATCTGGGTAAAAATAAGCTGTGAATTTATGTTTCTTATGTTCCTTTTTTGTTCTGTTCAGTCTTATTTGCTAGGCACAAAATTGTCTTGTTTTTTAGGATTTCCCAATAACAATCTTGTTTAACATCTATCTACATGGGAGGATGCCTGTACAAAATGATCCAGAAATAACATAAATTAGAGCAAGTTTTGAAGTTCTATTCTATGAATTACTACTCTGAATTTCATCAGTTTAAAATTTTGTAAAATTAATGTGTTTAAAATGACAGGTGTCCATAAATCTTTCTAACTCTGAAAGCATTTAGCTAGAGTCCACCAAAAGTTAATTTTTATAATGAAATTGTAAGCCCCTGACACGAGATGTTGACTTTGATCAGTCAACAGAGATGTTTTTCAACGTCTGTGCCAGGGATAAAGTGGCTGATGGGACACTGTAATAGAGAAGTAGCTTTGTCTGGAGATGTACACATCAGTAAGAATGGATGGAGAACATCTGACAAAATTGACTGTTACATTTTCTAATGAAAAATATTCTTTATTATCTCTTAAAATTTATAATCTTGACAATATAATTAATCTAAGAGATGAAGGAAAAACATAACTCTGCAATGTCACTTAGTATAATAAAAGCTTAATCCTTATATTTAGATTTACTATGATATAATTAGAATTTCCCTAGGTAGTCCAGTTTTTAGGCATTTTTCAAAATCTGACAACTCCAAGTCTTTTCATTATTCTCTGCATTTAAATCTCCATGATGACTTCAACTCTACCAATTTAAGGCTTTATTGCCAATGGTAGTGTAACAATGGATCCTATGAAGGAGAATAAAATTTCAGTAAGTTCTGTGTGGTAGAATAGTAGCAAGTGACCCTAATTGATCCATGCTCTTGACATTGTAATAAGTTTTAAATCATCTTTCTAAGCACATCAACAGACATTATTTGTTCTTTTATGAAAGAATAGTGTCCTCTAACACAATTTGTGTGCTAGTCTTGTTATCATTCAGTATCAGGATATACTTTGTCTTTATTCTATTAATGATCAAATGAATATTTGCAATCCTTTGTTGTTTTAGTCTTTAATGACAATGTCCCATCTGATAAATTCATCTTATTAAAAATGAAATTATCTATCATTTATCCTCCTTTATATTATTTTAGTTAGATGGTAGTTCTTGCTCCATCTCTACTTTCATATATACATAGAAACATAAATATATGTAAATACTTCTAAATGATTTTTTGGAGGGTACAGTGGATTGAACTGAGGGGCACTCGAACACTGAGCCACATCCCCAGCCCCATTTTGTATTTTATTTAGAGACAGGGTCTTACCGAGTTGCTTAGAACCTTGCTGTTGCTGAGGCTGGCTTTGAACTTGCAATCCTCCTGCCTCAGCCTCCAGATCCGCTGGGATTACAGGCATACACTACCATTCCTGACTTCAAGTTATTTTCATATATATAGACATATGTATATCTCTATATAAACATATTTCTAAAGACATTTTCCACATTCATCTGTAAATTTCTAAAGAACACAATCAAACTAGAAATTTTAAGACAAAACAATAAGTGACAGATAATGGGGAATCTTCTCAATATTCAAATTATTGAAAAACAAAGCTTGTGGTTATAAATTACTAAAAGGGAGACATGATGATGAAAATACAGAAATTTAAAGTGAACAATGCTGTATTAAAAAGAAATTCAGTTAAAAGAGTCATAAATTAGAAAAATATAAATATAATTAACTTGAGGATTCATTTTAATAAGCTAGAAAATACAAAAGAATAAGAAATAAAGAAAAATAAAAATAAGAAATTGAAGAAAAGCAGGAGGTAGTTATATAAATATAAACAGAAATTAAGAAATAACTTGGAGAAAAAAAAATCAGTGTCCTGAAAAATCCCTCATCTATTTCTTTGAAAAGATCTATAATATAAATTCCCCAGGGCGGGGTGGGGGTGGGGTGGGTGTTATTAAGTGAAAAAAGCAGAAAAAGAAAGAAAGAAAAATCCATCCATATACTGTGAACTAAAAAGGAAGAAGCTCCTTTCAGATATATTGTTTCTGACTTTTTGTTCTTTTCTTTGAAAATCTAGAAGAAATAGACATAATTTAGATTCAAAGAAGGAATGTTAGTAACACTAGCTGAATGATTTCTAGAATAGAAATACTAAAGCTATTAGAATAGCACTCAAAAAGCAATTTGGTCATAATTGTAGATGAGTCCATTAGAAGTTTGAAGGTGACAACAATTTGTTATATAAAGAATGAAGGAATAGTAAAATCTGAAAAACTGAGGATTTTCATTGAAAGACCCCAAAATCAAGTTTTAAGGAATTTGATCAAGGACTATAACAAAGTCAAACATATTATCACTAACTAGGGTTTATTTTATGAATGTAGGAATGAGTTCATCATTAAAAATATATGGCATAAATATTTTAATAATAATTCAAATAATTATTTTAACAATTTAATAATAATTTTAATAATAACTTAAAGGATTAAAAATTTTAGCCTGATAGATACGATAGATAGAAAATAACTTGTGTTTTTTTGTAGTAATCTTTTTGTATTTTTTAATGTAATATAAGACTGAAGTAAAAATCTTATTAAACCATTTGAACAATAAAATCCTTTATCTTTTTCAGATTTACCTAGTTTATTCCATTCTTTCATACAAGGATGTTGGATGATATATAAGTGGTTGCATGAGAATTTCACAAAGTCATTCAGAAAAATGGCCGTCCTCTCTTCATACTGCCCTAACCTGTGGGGCTGTTCCATAGGTATTCATTTACCATAGTTTCCCGGTGTGATGCCCAGGCAGGAAGGAGGCAGCCCCATGGATAGGAAGCTCATGGGAGTTCCCATGACTACATGGTGACTCAGCAGACACCCTGCATGATTTCTACCAATTAGTAGAAAACTGTTTTGAGAAGCAAAAATATCAGATGTATACAGAAGACAGGTCACTTAAGTTCACAAACACTTATATTTCTAGCCCAGATCTCACCTGGAGATCTAGTCTTGTTTTACTAACTGCCTATTTAATTAGACTGTCTCAATTGAACTCTTAATCTCCTCCCTGAAACTCCCCCTTGTCAAGTTTTTCTCATTTCACTTAATTACATCTCCATCTTTCCAATTGCTCAAGACATTAGCTGTCATCTTCAGCATTTTGTTCCTCCCCTGGATTAAATCCATCAAGTCACATTGAAAGCCCCTTTGTATACAGATTCCAGCCTACCTGTCCATTCCTCTAACTCCAATCATCAACCTAACTACGCATTAACTAGAATATACTTCTTTTAATTCCTCAAATACATTCCTTCTTTTAATTCCTCACTTTGGAGGCTTTGTTCACACTACCAATCTTCACAGGGCTAATTATTACGGATCCTTGTTCCCCCAAAATTATTTCCTTCCTGTCATTGTGCACTGTTCTTTCTCTTGATAACACATATCACAACTTGAAGTTATAAGATGATTTTTCTCCTCATTTGTTTACTGGGGTTCTCTTTCTGTGTACATAAACATGGGGGAAATAGACTAATGATTGTTTTATTCCATTATATTCCTGGAGTCCTTCACAATGCCTGGGGCCCTATAAATATTTAGTATGTATTGGTAAATAGGATTTTGCTATAGACAGATTACTATAACTGAGGTAGTCATGAATGTATATTTTCTACTGGATCCTATGGAAACTGATTGGATAGTCTACTCAGATAAGTTGTTCAAGGTCACATTGCTTTAAAAAATAAGTTATTATTTATGAGAAAGATATCATCAACATAGATGTGTTTCATATTGGTAATTTTCACATTTTTTTTCAAATAATGCAACAAATTTCCATTGAATAAAGGCTTATGTATTAGAGTTCATGAGAAAATAACTGTTGAATACACAAAGTTTTAAAAAGCTAAGTTAAATAAATTTTATAGGTTATTCTATTAGTCTAGTAGGAAATCGAGTGCTTGATCACCAAGACAGAATTTGGTTTTTAAAAATGGACCTGTAGGGCTGGGACTGTGGTTTAGAGGTAGAGCGCTCTCCTAGCACATGCGAGGCACTAGGTTAGATCCTCAGCACCACATAAAAATAAATAAATAAAATAAAGATATTTTAAAAATAAATAAATTTTAAAAATGGACCTGTATATCCAATATTAACATTGTCTATCATATTATCCTGTTTTCCACTGCTATAACAAAACTCATCAAGTTGACTGTTTTAGAAAGAAAAGAATTTATTTAGATCAACAGTTTTGAAGGCTTAAAGTCCAAATAGCATGGTGCCAGCTCTGATGAGGGCCCCTCTGTCTACATCTTGTCATGGCAGATAACATCATTGGGGGAACACAAACAGGAAGGACAGATCACATGGAAGACAGGAAGCCAGAGAACAGGAAGTAGATTTTTTTTTCTTTCTCACAACCTAGTCTAGCAAGAACTATTCAAGGCTCCACAAGAACTAATTTAATTCCTTTGGAAGATATCCCAATCACCTCTGACTAGGCTCTGCTATTTTGACATTCTGAAACCTCCCAGATTACCACACATAGGACCAACTTTCCAACATATGAACCCTTGGGGGGCACACACAAATCAGAACTCTATGATAAATTTACAGCATTCAAATTTATTTTCTCTCCCCAAATAGCATAGAACAGCATTATTAGTGTAAAAAATATTATATAAAAATCTTTTAATTTTAGTCTTTATATCAAGCAAATGTGTTCATGGTAAAAATTTAAAGTAATAATAAAAATAAAGTGGAAATTAAGAATTAACATTTAACACTGGGTATGGTGACTCATGCCTGTAATCCCAGAAGCTGGAGAGGCTGAGGCAGGGGGATCTCAAGTTCCAAGCCAGACTCAGCAACATGGAGGCAAGCACTAAGCAGCTCAGTGTGACCCTATCTCTAAATAAAATACAAAATAGGTCTGGGGATGTGGCTCAGTAGTCAAGTGCCCCTGAGTTCAATCCCCAGTACCAAATGTGTGTGTGTGTGTGTGTGTGTGTGTGTGTGTGTATATATACATACACATAGATATATATAAACATTTAACATTCAACTCAAAAAGCAATGTTGAAATGTTACTATATTTTTTTCTAGGTATACTTTTCCTCTTTTGCATATAATAGTTCTATAATAATAAGTGACTTGGTTCTTACAATGACTTTTTAAACTATTAGTATTTCCATTTTACACAAGGGTAAATTGAGGTTTAGATAAGTTTTTCATGATCACATTTCTAGTAGGACACAAACAATTTGTTTCCTGTGTGTATTTCCAGAATATTCAATTTCATGGATCATAATTTATTAAGAAAAGCATCATATTATTACCAGATACTTTTCTTAATAAATCATATTATTACCAGATATTTAGACTTCTTCAAATTTTTAATTATTATAAACAAACATAAGGTAAACCTAGATAAACCTGTCTATACAATGTCATTTCTTGTAGATATCATGTCACTTTGAATTCTAGATAACCAGAAGTATAAACAGAAATAATCATGACTCACAGTAACTCAGGAGAGAGCAAGTCTTGCTCAAAGGAACAATTGAGATCCCAGTTTATACAATTCATGAAAATGTCTTTCCTTTTCATTTTCAGCTGAAGTTATTTTGCTGTTTTCAATTCAGAGACTTTTTGTAACAGGTAAAATCTGTAAATATCCTGATTTCAATAGTTCCTCTGTATCCATGAGAATATGTCTCAAAACCCCCAGGGAAAGTCTGAAATTATGAAGAGTACTAAGGCCCACGTACACTGTGTCTTGTCCTATATACACCTACTTATAATTAAGTTAAATTTATAAAATGGGCACAATGAGAGTTTAGAAACAATAACCAATAATAAAAATAGAACAAATATAATTAAACCTTGTGAATTATTAATTTTTGAAAGGTTCCACTTAATGTTTTGGGACCATGAATAACTGAAACCATAGAACTAGGATGTGCAGATAAGTAGGGCCTACAGTATTCGAAGTCCAAACATTTCTTACCATCTGGATTTCAGAGGTGCATTTTATATTTACTTTAAAAGTTTTAAAAATTTAAGAGTGTGGAGAGAAGGCTATTCCCTGCTCTGAATTATTCTACGATGCATAGAACAGTAGTTTTCAGGCTCTGCCTAACCAGGAGCTATTCCACTTTGAGTATAAATGCTAAGGTAGATTGAGTCATTATTTTATTTGCACAAGTCGACAACCTATATCTAACCTATAATAAATCAATTGTGCTAATACGTAATGACTACCTGTGAACTTACCAAAGTAAGTCAGCAGCACATAGATGCATGGACAGGTCAACCCTATATCAGAAAACCAGGCTCATGAGTTCATCAAAATATACCAGGTGACTAATTAAACAAATTCCTCACCTGAGACCCATACAAGGAGGAGTACCCCAAGACTGGCTATGGAAACACGTACTGACTGACCCATCATCAAGGTCTACAGGCAAGGAATTTCCCATTCTCTGTCCCCAGAATTTAGCTTATCTCAATCCCCCTGCTTGATGTGGCCCACTTTGAAACTGCCTCCCTTCTGGAACTAGGCCTAGAACAGGTTCCATGTCCTGAGCTCTGAACAAGTTCTTTGGCTCAGTCTAATTGGTTCCTAATCTTATCTGACCCCCTGCAGAGACTCTGGAACATCTGTAGCTACTCTCTGCCCTTGCATTCTGTGAAATCTCCAGAATGCTGTGGCCATTTTAACCCTTTCATAGCTCCTCTAATGTATATATGTTGTATAGACACACACACACACATATAATTGTGTAAGTGTTACAGTTATTAGAAATTCAGATTGGGATGGAACAAAAGAGTTTGGGATTACCTGGCATTTGAGTACCAGATAATTTATGAGTACTCTCAGGGAATTGCAACTAATGAAAGTGGTATAGCTTGTGAATTTAGTTTTTAGAGGAGTTTTAGGTTCACACAAAAATTGAGTAGAAGATACAACGATTTTGCTCTCCCACCCCTGCCTTCCCCAACACATGCCTAGCCCCTCTCAACATTCCCCCTCTAGAGTGGTATGTTTGTTATAATTGATGAATCAACATTGACACATCAGTAGCAGCCAAACTCCATAGTTTACATTAGTGTTCACTTTTGGTGTTGTACATTCTATTCATTAAGACAGAATTATAACATGTAATATACCACAGAGTAGTTTCACTGGGCCTTTTACTTTGGAAGATGCTTGACTTTTTAAAGTTTACGTAATATAGCAGAACTACATTCTATCAAAAAGCCTTAAAGCATTTTAAAACAGAAAGAAGAAAAAAAAAACTGTTGGAAAAGTGTCTGAGATATTCTAAAGCAATTACAAAAGAAAACCAAAACTCGTTAAGCCATTGTCTTATCATTTGAACTACACTGTTTTAAGATGTTTTGAAATGTAGGTTTTGAAATGGTATGCCCAAGTCTCCTGCTTGATTGAATAATTTGCCTTATAATGTGCCAAGGTCTGAATGTTTGTTCCACACGCCCAATTCATATGTTGAAACCTAGTCCCACAGTGTAATGGTATTGGGAAATTTGGTCTTGGGAATAGATTAGGTCATGAGAGTAGAGTTCCTTTCCTATGAATAGGACTAGTGTCCTTATAAAAGAATCCAGACATCTACCTTGCCCCTTCCACCATGTGAAGATAATACTAGAAGGTGCTATATATGAGTAATGAGCCTTGAAGAGACACCAGATCTTCTAGTCACTTGACCTTTAAATTCCGTGTCCCCAACTGTGAAAATTAATATCTATTATCGCTAAGCCACCCAGTTTAGGGTACTTTTTTACAGGAGCACAATAAAATGCAGAAATATCTTGCCTGCATCCCATGCGGGTGATGGAAATGGGGCTCCCCTTGGTGGAATGGGCTGGCTGAGAAATAAAAGCTAAGAAAAATAGAATGATGAAAAAACCACAGAACACAGAAAATAATTTCAAAAATGGGGGCGGGACGGGCAAGCCAATCAGACAGATGGAGCTTCTAGATTGAAAAGACAAAATGGAGCCCATGCCTGCTTTATTTATATCTGGAAACATCAAAGGCCTTCCATAGAATATTCTTCACCAAAAAAGGTTACAGGTGGGCTATCCAGTTCCCAAACCATCTCCGGAGCTACTATGAGGGATCTTCCTAGTAGAGTGAAGATAAAGGTCATGTGGATTGGACAATCTATTGTCCAATGCAGTAGAGCATGGATAGTTCCCAATGCCAAACCTAAATCTCCCTGGCTGCCATACAGAGAGAAGACCCTCATGTAAATCACAGATGGCTTCCCACAGAAATGTAAATGTGCTTAACCTTCGTTATTGTTAGTATATACATCTTTAAACATTTAGGGTATAACCCCAGTATTGAAATCACTGAGGCTAACTATATAAATTTTTTCAAAACCTTTGCCCCTGATATGGTTTGGATCTAGAATTTGCCCCCAAAAGATCCTGTGTTAGGTATTGCAACTACATTTAAAGGTGAAGAAATTAGATTATGAGAGTTGTAACTTCATCAATGAATTAATCCATTTGATGGACTAAGAATCTTAATAGATTGCAGGGTGTCAACTGTAGGCAGGTGGGGTTTGGCTGAAGGAAATAGATCCCTGGGGGCATGCCCCCTGGGACTATTTATTATCCCTTACCATTCTCATTCTTTCTCTACCTCCTTGCTGCCATGAGTTGAGACACTTTCTTCTCCCAAACCCTTCCGCCATGATGTTCTGCTTCATCTCAGACCTAGAGCAATGAAGTTGGCCAACCATAGACTGAGAATTCTGAAACTATAAGTTTAAGTCCAAAATAAACTTTTCTTTCTCTAAACTGTTCTTTTCAGTGTTTGTTTGTTTTTCCTTGTTATTCCAGGGATTAAACTCAGGGACATTTAACCACTGAACCACATCCCCAGCCCTTTTTATGTTTTATTTGGAGACAGAGTCTCACTAAATTGTTTAGGACCTCCCTAAGTTGCTGAAGCTGGCTGTGAACTCATGTTCCTCCTGCCTCCACCTCCAGAGTCATTGGGATTTCATGTGTGCACCATCTCATCTAGATCTTTTCAGGTATTTTGACCACAGCAATGAAAACCTGAATAACACAAGACCTCTCTTGTAAAACTGAAGTAAATTTACACACAATGAAATACCCAAGTAGTAGATGCACAATTCAGAGATTTGAAAATATATATACCCATACATATATACACCACAAATTCCCTCATTTGTAAAATGGGGCCATTCGTAGTACTTATATAAAATGTAGACTATTCCCTTGTTTTCTTTCCTCTCTCCCCCAAATTTGCCCACCCAACCCTACACTTGCCAGAGGCAACCAATGTGTTCATTCTTGTCATCATAGCTTTTACTTGCCAACACTAAATCTCAAATAAATTGAATCACAAAAGATTTATGACTCTTTCTAGCTTCTTGCACTTAATGTTTTTTAGATGCATACAGGTTGATCTATATATCATATATATATATATATATANTTTGTCATATATTTGTATGTATATATATATATATATATATATACATACAAATATATGACAAATTTAGTCTTTCTTATTATTGAATGCTATTTCTTTTATGGCTATACCAGAATTTATCTATTCATTCATTTGTTGATGGACTTTTTCCCTATTATGTTCTAAATCTATTGATATATATTATAAACTTGCTCTGCTAAAGAATGGTCTCAATTTATGCTTCCTAATCCATCCTTCCTCCTCTGCCAGCATAAGAGAAGGCATTCCCCCCATAGGTCATCTTCATTGGCAGAATCACCTTTCAAGTTTATTCCTATTTGATAATTACCACATGCTATCTAATTTTAAAATTTATTTTTAAAATTGAGATTAATTCTTTAAGGTGTATTAGCCAAACCTCTTGATTTTAATCATTTTATGTCATTTGTCTATTTTTCTATTGATTTGCTTATCATTTAAAAATGTTATATCCAAGAGGCATGTGTGTGTGTGTGTGTGTGTGTGTGTGTATAATTTAGGGCTTTTGGGGCTCCTTTCAATTTTTTTTCAGTGCTAGAGTTGGAACTCAGGCCCTTGAGCATGGTAGGCAAGCACTGTACCACTGAGCTATATTCTGCATCCTAAGTCTTCTTTAAAAACTTTCCCACAGCCAAATTACCCCCTACATGTTCATTCTGGCTACCTTCCAGCACAACCATGCTCTCCCCAAGAGGGGTAATAAGATTATTGTACTCATTTTGTCATTTGAAATACCTCAGACACAAAGAGGTTACATATTTTGCAAAACATCATATTCAAATAGATGATAAAGAAAGTTTGCAAGGTTGCTGTTAACCTCTGTACTATGGTACTTTTCCATTTGAAGTAGACTTATAAAATGTGAATAATAATGACTACATCCTTGGGTTATTTCAAAGATTAAACAAATTCATAGTAGTGCTATTAATAATTCTATCTGGCAGATACTATGCTTAGTAGTGTGTGTATATATATATAAACCCATTTATTCTTCATGACAATCCCATGAAAAAGGAAGTGCATTCTATCAGTCAGAATTTATGGATGAAGAAGGTGAAGAACAGAGAGGTTATGCCTAGCCAACATCATAAGACTAGTGACAGAGCTGAAATTTGATCCTAGATATTATAATTATAGTGTTCATGCCTGTAAGTATTGTGTTAACAGCTGAGAATAGCTATAGACAAATAGTATATCCTAAATAGATGTTAGTTAATAGAATTATTTAAAGATATTTATTGGAACACCATTATGGAAATAAAGCTCCTTTTCTCAGGAGCTCCAATGTTTTGAAATTACCTCTTTACTCAGATTGTTAAAACAGTGGGAAGGAGTACTGTAACTTAGCAGGGGGCCTTGGAAGAGACAGGTCTACCCCCTTTCATTTTAAACTTGGAGACCATTAGCATGCGCTAATTAGTGTTCATGCAATAAAACTACATAACAAATAAGTTAAAAATCTCAGATGCTTAGCAAATATTTATTTTGCTCACAGATTTGTGGATGGGCTGTCACTCTGCTATGCTGTTCTGCAGGAATTTGTTCAGATTCATGTCTGCTTGATGTACTTTCCTTATCCTGGGACCTGGGACCTGGGTGTGCTCTTTTGGAAATTGTAGGAAAGGAAGTGGATAAGTCAAACTGTGCAAGCTCATTTGAACTCCATATTGCATTGCCTTTGCTAATAGCTTACTCAATATTATTGGAAGATTAATAAGGAAACAAGATGACAGAATAAGATTTGAGTGTTAGGGATCTTGGGATCCTATCCAAATACTTTCACACAATTAGCTCTTAATTTTTACTGAAGTAGAATTACTCCTTTGTCACATTTATGCAAATATTTTCTTCAAGATTTTTTTTATTAACTTTTAAACATCATTTATGGCAGTTTGGCTTTGCTAAAGACCTTAATTTTTATGCAGTTAAAATGGCATATTTCTTCTTTGGTGGTTTGTGCCTTTGGGTTGTTGCATATAAAGACTACAACATTAAACCCAACTCAGATTTCAGTATTCCTTTACTCAAAACTTTCTCATGCTTCTCACATCCTCAGTGTTAAAAGAAAAAAAAGAGTCCTTTCAAATAACAGCAGAATTTTTCAGTGTTTTCTACTCCCCTTCTGATCATTCTCTCCATTCTCATTTTCTTCTTCCTCTTCTGCTTCCTCTAGTCTAGTCTTTTCACTCTTTTCCAGATATATCTAATGTCACGAGAATTTTCGAATTCCTAAATAAAGATTCTCATAAAAACATGTAGTGCGCACATTTTGATATTTATTTAATAATTAATGAGGGAATCAGTGGAATGGTAAGGCTTGTTCATAAGAGAATACGACTATATCAAGGGCCATTGAAAAATAAATCCTGGAGCTGGGCACAGGTGGGTGTGGTGGTGCATACCTGTAATCACAGTGATTCTGGAGGCTGATGAAGGAGGTTACAAGTTCAAAGCCAGCCTCACCAATTTAGGGAGGTCCTAACAATTTAGCAAGACCCTGTCTCAAAATAAAAAATACAAAGGACTGGGGATGTGACTGGTGGTTAAGTAACCTTGGGTTCAATCTCTGGTAGCAAAACAACAACAACAACAAAAAAACAAAACAAAAAACCCACAAATCTGATCAATGTTTAATAATGTTAACATTGTTACAATGATTTAATGTTACAATGGTATTGTAACACAAACAGTATATTGTTCTGGAATTTTTTTTTTTACCTTAGCAATCTCTTTGAGCACCAGAGAATAATGTTTTTCAACCTGTGGTTTTTAAATTCCTATACTCATCCCATTATTAATTTTTTTAAAACAACTTTCTTTGTGATTCTTGACTTTTATTCATAGATACAAAATTTTGAGGTTTAAATTAGAATTCTAACAATTTTTAAAATTGATATTTGGAATGTCTAGATATTTTAATTAAATCATAATTGCAATATCTTAAAATTATGAGCACAATTGTATCCTTAGATGTATCTAAAAGTGGCTAAAAATATATTAAAAAGTCACTGGATATTAATATAGCTATGGAAGCCTAAGTTAATCTCTTTGATAACACTATTGAATGGTTAATTAATTTACTAAGGCATAAATAGCATACATTTAACATAGTATGTTGATCTTCAAGCTGCTTCTTGAAGTTTGAAGACATATACAAAATTTATATTTTAGACACACAAGTTGCCGACATGCTTAGCCTATTTCTTTCCATTATAATACTGAAAAAAAAAAGAAAATTATATTATTGCCAAATGAGGGACATTAAACTACCTTCAGTGATATGTGATAAAGGAACTACATCAGAATACTTGAAGAAAAAAGGAAAACATCATTAAGATTATAATTAATGTCTTTAAATCATAGAATTTGTTAAATACATTAAAATGTTGTACACCTATCTGTCTTTTATAAACTTATTCTGTGAAACACTAGAATTAAACTTTGTAAAACTTTGAGAATCCACATTACTCCAGTTACTTTTATATTATAACTTGATTACTCACTATCAGAAAAGGCTCTTAAACTATTTTTGCTAATCTAACATGACTAAAGGGATTTCATATTCCAAATTTCTTAGATAGTCATCAGTGTTTTCAAATAAATGTACCCAAATATCTTCAATCTAAGCTTTAGAAATTTGTGGGTTTTTTTAAAAAAATTGTTTTTTAATCTGGACAATGATTCAAAATTAAGAGACCTGCAAAGGGTATGAATTCTGTCCTTCAAAGTTCTGAGTTCATGCCATGCTCTGATTTGGTAATTAATTGACTGATCTGAGTTTTCCACTTTCATTTTTCACCATGAATGGCACTTAGCAACAGATAATCAACTCTTCAGTTTTTATAATAGTCCTTCCCTAATATTTCTTCAACATCACCTATATTATAAAGCCAGTGCATCTTCTTCAACCTCTATCTCATCCCAATTTACCAGAAGTTAAAGTCTTAACAACTAATAATCCATGCTGCACATTATCATCTTCACTTCCTAATAAAATGAGATTGCTGTTGCTAAGGATGATCTCACTCAGATTGCAAGCCTTAGAATCTGCTGCTTCCCAGCACCGTTTCCTAGGAAGTAATATTAAATTTGGATCTTCAGACAGAGACTCCAAAATAAAGTTTTCTGCAAAAATATATATCTAGGAAATATCACCAGGTAAATTTTACAGAGAGTAAAAAATGAACTAGAAAGAAATGGAGGTCAAGCAGGGGTGCAGTGTTTAGCCAATTTCTGTAGAGATGACTTTGCTTTGTGGTGAGGATTTGGAGGTGTGGGTAACAACTTCTCATCCTTATCAGTTCTCAGCTCAGGGCTGCACTGGGGGATGCACTTCTGACTTTCCATTTGTGCAGATAAAGCAGTATCCAGCACCCTGCTGACAAAGAGGCACAGGTACATGCTTTTTAAGAGCCATACTGATTGTCTACATCTGTATAATAAATTATCTCAAAACTTTGTGGCTCAAAGCAACCAGTTTCTATTCCATAGTTCTGTGGTCAGCAATTGGGGTGGGAAGTTCTACTGATATCTCTGGGTCACTAAGGTAGCTGCAATTACCAGTAAGATTTTCTAAGGCCTGATGGGTTTAGGACCCCAGAGAATATGTCTCTATTCACCTGTTCTCTTCTTCCAGTAGCAGACCAGACTTCTGAGGGCTGAAAGACTGTTGAGTTCTAGACTGGAAAATGTATAACACCACATTTGCCACACTCTGTTGGACAGAAGGAAGACATGAGATCAGACCAGATTCAAAGAATACGAAAGGAGATTCCCCTTCTTGCTGCAGGAAATTGCAAAGGATTTGTGGTCACTAATGTGGGAGTGAGTGAAAGTACGTGAGGAGCCACTATGCAAAAAAGGAAACAGGAGCTGAGTGGTACAGGCAGGACAGCAGCAGTGTTCTATCATAGGGTTTTATTCTTCTCCTGTGCTCAGATCCTGGCATGTGGCATCTGCTTGAATTATTTAGTTGTATGAGTAAATACAGGGCAAATTCACTAAAAGGTTAAGAACATTTTATTTAATTTATATACCTTGGAGGGGGGGTCTTCATCTAAATAGATTAAGTTTTTTCTTTTTTAATTCTTATTCTGGGGATCATGTGTCCTAATATCCAATTTGGAAAATTTGATGCTCATTGTAAACAGCTGGATCTAGAAAGTTAAACTGATAAGCATTTTTAATTAGTGTTAGACACAGCAGACACGTACCAGATCCCTGTTGGATTAATTTACCAGTAGAATACTAATTAAAAGTGAAGAGACAAGAAAAATCAAAATAATGCAAATGGTGTTTACTTAGGAATAATACGACATACACTCATTTAGGGACTTCATTGAAAGAGAACATTTGTGCACCTATACATCCTCAGTTATCTTTGCTGCATTTCTAGTTGAACTTGATCTCTCTTTCTTATAGCAATAGTTCTGCATAAAGTTGTTCTTGAAAAATTGAACAAGTGCCAGAATATGTGTTTTCTTTAACAGTGGTAGTCATCAATATGAGTACAAAGTTCTTCGCTGTAATGTCAGTCACAGGAAAGATAAAAGGAAGCCTTTAGTCATAATGGTCACATATAGTTCAGTATCTTTAGTGTTTACAAGTTTATGCAACAGTGATATCTAGGGAACCCCTAAAACAGAAGGATACTGGCTTCCCAAACCCTTGTCTTTTGGGAGTTTTGTATTAACAGAATTTAAGTGGCAACCTGTGTAAATTGCCTAGACCTCCGACATTGTCTTGTCTCCATCTGCTCTTTTCCACCTGCTCAGGAGCAATAGTGGTCCTACTGCCATCTCCTTCCTCCCTTCTGAGCATATTAGACTCTCTTTGATCACTGTCATGGCCAGTATTCTGTCTTCAGAGTATGGTTACTCTAACCTTTATCTGTAATGCAAACTGCCTCAATCACCAAAAGATAACTGGGGTAAGACTGTAATCTTTGATAAAACTTTCATAAAGAATTCCAAATAATATATAGGTACAATAAACATGAAGAAAAATGCCCATCTTGCTACTAGATCTTCACATATCAAAACTCTTGATATAGTACTTTGGGAGCTCTTGTTATATGCTTTCTATCCTCATTATAGGTTCTTTCTATGTGCCAGCTTACTTCGATGTCATCCAGGATAGTTTACAACAATCAGAGACTGTGACTTGAGAATGTTTACATCTTTTAAATCCAGGCCCAACATAAAACACATACCAGAGCAAATATTCCAGCCTCAATGTATTTTTTGAGGTCTTAGTATTTTGCCATACGTAGTATAGTTCTGATTGATGTCACTGTGCCGGGTCTTTTGTTTCAATTCCTTCTCAAGGAAAGAAGAGACAAGCTTGCACATCTTTCCGTCAAACTTCTTAGTCTCCCTTTCATTCTTTGGCAAGGAGCTAGCTAAATTAGGCCATGGAAACACATACACATATTCACATGGGCATGCATGTATGTGCTCACACATACACACAGCCCTCTGACTAAACAAAACTCAGCTTCCCCACACAGTGAAGCCTTAACTGAGTTGTTTAAAAAGAAACATTTCCCTGAAAGAAAGAAAGCCTGCAAAGTTGGAACTCCGCAATAAAACATCCACAACCATTTATATTATTGCTCTGAGCAATTGCACTTCTTTTAGACATCATTCAAACATCTTTTCTCATGCTAATCTGTCTTATATTTACATAACTGTAAGGTCTATCAGAAATGTGTTTTTCTGAAAACTGTTGGTCCTAAAGTTGTTTTCAGGTTTCAACTTTAAAAGCTATAAAATAACTGTAAAACAATTTTTTTCTATAATTTATTTGTAGATGTCACATTTTTTTAATTTTAAATTTGAACTAATTTTAGCACATCTTTCATACCACCTCCTCAAATGTCACTATCTTACATAATCCCAGTATAATGAACAGAACCAGAAAATTAATGATGGTTGTACCGTACTGTGAAATAAACATCAGAGTTTTATTATTATTTTTTTTTATACAAAAGCTCTTTTTCTGTTTCAGGATCATTCAATGAATGTCAATATTCAGTTGGAATTCAAGTTCACTTTGTTTAACAGCATAGAAGAATGAAACTCTTTTCAAGCACATGACTGAAATTGGACCAAGTCCTCGATGATCCTTCTATTTTGGTTTCTGGATGAAGAAGCCATCCTTAGGAGGAGGAGTTAGTGAGTGCATTGGGTATGACAGAGGGAATCTAGTTGAGTGCTCAGCTTGGAAATGAAAGCCAAGAGCATTTCTTATCTTAAGTTTGCTAGACCCCTGAGATGAGGATTTGTATATAAAATCATTAGAGATCTTCCCAGGAAAGTAGATCTGGAAATGTAGAAGGAACCAGGTCAACAGAGGGTGCCATATTGAACAAAGGCCCCTTAACTTGATATCACACTTGAATCATACTACACATTTTCCTGGTGGGAGAAAGGAAGCTGGAATCTGTATACACTTTGTTCCTATCAGTCATTGAATAGTGGCTACTCCTGGGGGTATGAACATTGCAAATTTAGCTGTCAAGGATTAAAAGTGAGTAGTTTTGACAGCTTGAGTCATCTCATCTACAAAGAGTGGCAGGTGCTAGCTGTTGTGAGTGAAAGTATACAGTAGCCAGTAGGGAAGAAAATGTTGGAGGGAATGTGGGCAGAGCATGTCTTTTACAGTGTCTGAAGAAAATGATCTTCTCTTCAATAGTGCATAAACAGCATGAGAACCAGTCTGCTTGAAGTGCAGAAAGGAAATTCTGTGTGTTAATATTATGAGGAAATTATTTTATCATAGCAAAGGTGTTGATGAAATATAAATTAAGAATATTGAATATTCTTCTAACCTAAAAAACCTCTCCACAAAAATAATGCAGAAATAAAAACATTTTTATTTGTTGAATAAGCATAAAACTAATAGGTATCAGAAAGACATGAACAATAGGAACATAAAATTAAGGGACTAATTAATATACACTAAGACTACATGATGGACCCACCCAAGAGCTTTCTCTTTAAAAGCAATTTAGTTAATGCCATTCTGGCCCTGCTCTGGTTTAAATCAACAGAATGTTACATTCTTTGACAAATAATATAAGGATGTTGGGGCTAATCTTTGGGCATTGGAATTTAACACCCCTCCCTGCTTTTAAGAATACAGTTTACCCTGAAGGGAGACACTTTTGTTACCTTTACACAGACTCAGTTTCCAAGAACCAGAAAAATAGGATAATTAATGGTAAAGTCTGACAACCATAAAATCTGTAAGACAAGTTCTAATTAGAATTGGTCAGTGAGGGGCCTGGACGCACTGGTGAATGACTGTAATCCCAGTGGCTTACGAGGCTGAGGCAGGAGGATTGTGAGTTCAAAGCCAGCCTCGACAATTTAGGGAGGCCCTAAGCAACTTAGCAAGATCCTGTCTCTAAATATAATACAAAAAAAAAAAAAAATGCTGAGATGTGGCTCAGTAATAAAATGTTCCTGGTTCAATCCTTGGTACCAAAAAAAAACAAAAACAAAAACCCCTCCCAAAACAAAACAAAACAAAAAAATTGGCCAGTGAGGAGAGGGTCAAAGTGACAAAGAGTTGCCTTAGGTTTTTTGGCTTATCAGCTAGGTATGGTGGTGTATGCCTGTAATCCCAGTGACTGGGGAGGATGAAGCAGGAGGATTGCAAATGAGAAACTGATGTGACTCTTTTTGAGAAACCAGCCTCTACCTCAGAGCAAAGCCTGTCCAAGGAAGGGGGCATGACCCTTGTCCTTGGAAAAACCCACAGAGCACTCCTAGGCACATACCCACCCTGCTGAGTTGTTTATCTACAAATAACAGGAGAGATCTGCTGCACCAGGTGTCCCTGACTCAGTCAGGCTAGGTGAGGACCCATAGCAACCCCTAGCAACCACCAATCAGCATGAGACAGGGAAAATACCTGGGATGCCAGATGACCCTCCCAGTAGTTTATGGTGGTTGATAACATGTTGGGAAACCATGCAGTTCAGCACGAACACCCCTCCTGGCTTAAACTAATCAGTTCAAAGGAATCCCCCTCTGTACTAACCAATCACCCCTACCCAACTTGTTCCCACCAGTGAATGTGCTAATCATGTTTTAGAGTTGTTTTATGATTTTCCCGCGGTGTGTGATGATTTGCTAAGAGATTCTATGATGTATGTAAAGTCCCTACCTTCCCCAAAGAGTGTATAAAACTGCTATAAACCCTGGGCTTGGGGCCTCTCAGCATCACCAGTTGCTGTGTGCGCGCGGAGGACCAAGCTAGCTTGCAATAAACACCTCTTTGCTGCTTACATTGATCTTGGTCTCTGGTGGTCTTTTGGGGGTCCCGAACTCGAGCATAACACAAGTACAAGGCCAGCCTCAACAACTTGATGAGACCCATGTCAAAATAAAAAATAAAAGGACTGGGGATGTTGCTCAATGGTTAAGCACTCCTGGGTTCAATTCATGATGCCAAAAACCCCAAAATCTTCCGTTTATCTCTTTAATCTTTAATAGAGAAGTAAAATAAGCCACCCCCATGGATTTGTTTTGGGTACCTCTCTATGAGGAAGATCATGTGCAGTAGGGACTTAAAAAAAAAAATCAGATGTAATCCTACTGTCAGTCAAGAATTAAGAGGTGGTACCTGAGCAGAATAGAAACTTCCCTAAATCCCTAGTAAAACTAGGCAAAAAGGATGTAATATGTCTCTCCTCCCTCTGAGATAACCTACCTTCCCCTCTTTCCTCTAATAAACTTTGCCATACTTTTACTACATTTTGCATCTTGCTTGACAATTTTCTCCCTCAAGGATACCAGAGCCAAGAAACACAACAGAATCTGATCCGTCAACCACCACTCTAACAAAACTGGAGTACAATGCACATCACAGGCTAAGATTACAAAACCAGAAAGGGAATCTGGCTCTCACCCATAGCTGAGAGATGAGAGCATCTATTGGCCCACATGGCATAGTTCATCCTAACTATTCGACCTGCTACTTGGGGTGACCATTTATATCCAGAAGAAAAACAAAAACAACATCAGGGGAAAAAAAAAGTGGTTTTAGTTTCACAACTTGGAACAAAGAACTCCTACCTTCCTGGGGAAACTAGGAGATACTGACATTACATCCCTTGATATTTCCATTTCAAAGAGATGGCTCTCAGGCCTTCCAGAAGGATTCTTGGGTCATAAAATTAACAAAAGGCCCATCTGGTTTTCAAAAGGATTTGTAGAGTTTCAAAGAAAGGAGAATTTTCTTATGATTTAAAATTTTCTAAAGTCAATATTCTAGGGAGGAAATCTCTTCCCTTATTTTCAACATAGATAATTAAGTCTAATTTTAAATTTTTATTTGTTCTGACAAAGGTCATGAGATTTATCAGCTCCAGAATCCCAGTTTATACATATTTCTAGATTTAAAAAACAAAACAAAACAAAACAAACAAACAAACAAACAAAAAAAAAAATATATATATATATATATATATATACACACATATGCATATATACATATATATAATGTGTTTATTATGTATTATATATAGAGAAATACCATTATAAATAATAATGCTTAAAATGGATTATTAAACATTCTCCTTTACAAAAATATAATCTCTAATACCACTAGTGATTATACCATAGCAAACACATTTTAAATACATAATTTTTCACAATTAACTCATAAGTAAATTGTGCACTTGTGCCTGATAGATTTGGTTATGGAAAATGTTAACAAAAATAACACAAAAGTAGCAAAGTAAAAATCTAGATTTAAGGGAAGTATACTAAACCTTTTCAAGATGAGAGAATACAGACCTTATATATTATCACAGTGTTATCAATTTTGTTACGAAAATATATTTAGTGAATATAAAGAATATTTGCCAAAGAAGTAGAAAAGTTCATTTTCCCTGCCATATTGAAAACTAGATATATTATAGAGATAAAAATAGAATTTAGCAAGCAATAAGATATGGGCATATTTGTTATTTAGTCCAGATTCCACCAGCTTTAAACATTTAAGGTTTATCCCACTTACTTAATTGAGATTAAGTCTTTAATGAAAACTTGGAAGGGAAATAAGCCTGAAACAGAATAAGACCAACTATACCAATAGCATTCTCAGTTACCTGGAATGATTGTGAAAGGGGTGGTTTCACACTCTTTCCACTTCCCATTTCTGGCAGTTGGTCTAATTTACTGTAATTTATAGACCCCAAGCCAGTCATATTTAGACATTTGTTCCTGGCAAGGAAAAGGATGTTAAATGCAGTCAGGCTGCAGAAAAAGTTGGCTGAACATCAGCTTCCTTCAGATTCTTAGAAGCATAGACTTATGGAATGAGAGCTGAGACAATATCTTGGAGATCAGATTTCCTCTCTTTTCACTTAAGAAATGAAGAAGTTTAGGGAGAAGACAAAGTGACTATTACAAGGTCACATGGACACTTCGATGGGAGTTTGGGCTCACACAGATCATCATATGTGCTATTGTTCAATAACTTGGCCTGTGGTAATTTTCCTAATTCCCAAACTATCATTCCATAATGCAGGTTTTACTGTTTTATTACCCTTTCCTTTCTATTGATGCTAAGAATCTGCTTACCCTGACCCTCTTTTGTCAGGTAACCCCTTATGTACAAACTACACCTGCAGGGGTGCTATTCACTATACCCCAAAGTTTGATCCAGGCTACACTGAGTCCTGTCACTTCTAAGATGGCCTTTACTCTGCATGCATACATTGCTTTTACCCTTCTTAGAAAATGAGAAGTGATATGGGATAACTGACTTTGGAGCATTAAACATTATATTCTTATTCAGTCATTCATGTTAAAAGCTTTCTAAATGAATAGCTTATTTTCTTAGCTTAATAAGTCAATTTTATTCAATATTACAATTTGTCATTAGCAAGGTGATGTAGCACACATAAAAGTGGTTGCATTATTAAATTAAATAATTATTTCAAAATACTTTTCTGTTCTTAAACCTGTATGTCAGAGAAGGGAAGATGTG
Organism: Marmota marmota marmota; assembly: GCF_001458135.2. NCBI lineage: Eukaryota > Metazoa > Chordata > Mammalia > Rodentia > Sciuridae > Marmota > Marmota marmota. The sequence continues at coordinate 2,322,497 of NW_026000170.1, forward strand.
TAACATATTCACAACTTTGGGATTTTAAATAAAATTGGGCCGTTACCTTCATTTCCTCTCTTTTCATCTCTTCTTATAAATTTATAAGAAACATCATGATCTCTAAACAGTCTAGGAGCTGTAGTAAATTTTTGAGGCAGAAGATGAACCATCCTGTTTTTGTTTTTTTCCCCTTCATTTAATGTTCTTCTTTTTCTATCTTTATCCATGTTGACATTTCAGCATGCCTAACATTGCAAAAATGGCATTCAGTAAAAAAAAAAAAAAATACATAATATGTCAACTTACTGGTGGCTTCAGCCAGCTTCTATTTCAGTTTTGTTATAAAATTTTATTCGCTATGAAAGAAAAACCTCAATTTCAAGCAAATTTTGATAATGTATTTGGTGAGACCTGTTCATAAATATACATGCTGCAGGTGCACTAGGCTAGAAGTTGGTGCCTCAGAGTTCCAGGTGTGCATCACAACAATTTTTTAAAATAACAAACTTATACTATAATGAGATGAAAATTCAAATGCTCTCTCTTCCAGAGAATCTACTTCTTGGTATCTGTCCTCCCCGGAAAAAATATGTGCACAAGGACATATCTACTGACAACAAATAGTTTATTGTGGAATGCTATATGTAAAAGGATAGCCACCACAGAGTTGATTATAGTAGTAAAAAATAAAAGGTATCAAATGTCTAGCAATATTAGCTATTTATAAAATGGAATGCTGCTCATAGTTAAGAATAACATGTAAGATCAATATATTAACACAGATTTTCAAAATTTATTATTAAAATATAGAACAAAATAGAAAAAATCCAATGCAGTATGATAGTGTTTGTATATATTTAAGAGAACAAAGCTATTGTATGGATTTATGTGTTCTCTCTATGTGGGGTATATGCCCACATATATTCCTTATATATTATACTGTGTATATAGTTTATTTATTTATATAGTTTATTAAATAAATATTTTTAGACATCCAGTTTCCACAAGGCACTTTTCTAGGATATTATTTAAATTTATATGCACATGTATACAATTTAGGATTTAGAGAGGAATGACCATAAAATTTGTGCATGAATGGAATGTGAAGCCATTTTGACTAGATTATTCAAGACAATAACATAGAGAAAACAGAAACAAATCTAGACTAATCCAGAATTAAGGGTTGAGAGTGGCCATTCTGTGGGAGAGAAATGGATGGGTGGTAGAAAGGATATGTTTAAGTTTCTGTGTATGTTTGAATGCCTGTTTTCTTTCATTGGGAATAGATTCATTGATTGTCTGTGTAAATAAAGCTACATGTTTACTTGTTACATTTATAGAAATGTACTGAATCTCAAAATGGCATTAGTAGGTAGGAAGAGTAGAATGCGAAGATATCACTGAGGAACACTTCCTTTTCCCACTTCCTACTCTTGTTGGAAACTGATTTCAGGTACTATTCAACCATGACTTACAGCTTTCTCTGAGCCTCCTTGTGGCACACAGAACAGAATAAAAGTAGAGCTATTTTCTCCTTTTCTTCACCGGTCCCCATCTCAATACCTTAAACAGGGATATGGGAAGATCTCCGCAAGAACACATTTCAACTGCAAATTATGACAAAAGACATGGCCTTAAGTGAAAATGCAGAAAATGGGGAGGATCACTACATTCTGAAAAGAAACACATTACAAAGAGAGACTTAATGTTAGAAATGAAAACAAATGGCCATGCTGGTAACATTTTTTTAAAAAAAATCTATATTAAATACTATATTGATAAGTTAAATATGTAAAGCACACATACCAAAAGCTAAAACATATAAAACAAAACACACAATCTTGAGAATTCCCTGGGATAAGAGTTCCCTGGGATAAGACATAAGATCATGAGATAGAAAAACTCAAAGGAAAAAGAAGAGAAAAAAATCAAATAAATTAGAGGTGAAACTTCTAGAGCTAAATAGAGATTTGTATCATCAAATTGAAAGTGTTCTTTGAGTAGCAGGAAATGAGACACACAATAAGCCTTATTATATCCAAGTGTAATTTATTCTAAGAACAAAGAAAAATTTCCACAATCATTCAGGAAGGAAAAAAAAGAAAAAATATCAATATGTGTAGATGTAGCTTCTTAAAAAGAGGTTCATTTTACTTCATAATTTGAATTTCCCATTATCTTTGAATAATTTCTCACTTGAGTGTTATGTTCTTCAGCTCTCTGTTTCTGTAACAAATACCTGAGATAAACAGACTTAAAAAGTGGAAAGGTTTATTTTAGCTTACAGCTTTGGAAATTTCAGCTGATAATTGATTGGCCCTATCACTTTGAACCTGTGGTGCTATAGTACATTATGGATGGTGTGTGTGGTCAAGGAGTAAGTTGCTCAAACTTACAAACAGGGGTCAGGATGCAAAAGAGAATGAGACCCACTTCCTACAATCCCCTTCAAGTGCAGCACCACCAATGATCTAAAAACCTTCCATTAGGCACCTCCTCTTAAATGTTCTACTACCTTTCTATAAGGCCACAGGATAGGAACCAAACTTTTAACACATGGGCCCTTGGAGGACACTCATCTAAACCAGAGCAGACATTTTCTTTCTTTTTCTGTTTTTCTTTACCTTTAGTTATTTTTTTTTAAAGAATGCATTTTGACATATTTTACATATATGGAGCATAACTTCTCATTCTTTTGGTTGTACATCATGTAGACTTACATTGGTCATGTAATCATATATGCACATAGGATAGTAATGTTCAATCCATTCCACTAGCTTTCCTATTCCATTCCCCCTCCCTTTGTTTCATACCCCTTTGTCTAATCCAGGGTACTTCTATTCTTCTCTACCCCCTGCCCTTATTGTGAATTAGCACCTGCATATCAGAGAAAATATTCAGCCTTTTGTTCTTTGGGACTAGCTTATTTCACTTAGCATGATATTCTCAAGTTCCATCCATTTACCAGCAAATGCGACAATTCCATTCTTCTTTATGGCTGAGTAATATTACATTGTGTGTATATAACACAATTTCTTACCCATTCATCTGTTCAAGGACACCTAGGTTGGTTCCATAGTTTAGCTATTGTGAATTGAGCTGCTGTAAATATTGATGTGTGGCATCATTGCAGTATGCTGATTTTAAGTCATTTGGGTATAAACTGAGGAGTGGGATAGCTGGGTCAAATAGTGATTCCATTCCAAATTTTGTGAGGAATCTCCATACTGCTTTCTATAATGGTTGCACCAATTTGAAGTTCCAGCAGCAATGTATGAGTGTACCTTTTTCCCCACATCCTTGCCAACATTTGTTATTGTTTACATTCTTGGTAATTGCCATTCTGACAGGAGTGAGATGAAATCTCAGTGTAGTTTGGTTTTCCATTCTCTAATTACTAGAGATGTTGAATATTTTTTTATATTATTGATTGATTGTATTTCTTTTTCTGTGAACTGTCTGTTCAGTTTCTTAGCCAATTTATTGACTGGGTTATTTATCTTTTATGTGTTAAGTTTTTTGAGTTCTCTATATATCCTGGAGATTAATGCTCTATCTGAGGGTAACACTGCTTATTCAGCAAATCGCCCCGCGGCTAGAGTCTGCAGCGTGCGCTGGGAAACGAGGAGACAGCGGCGCAGGGATATAGCGCTGCAGTTTCTGCCAGCCGTGCAAGCGCCGTACTCAGTGCTGAATTCTGGGTTCGAGACGGGGGAAGGAAGTGGTCCATCTCGGTTCTCCACACCAGTCAGACCACAGAGGAGGCCAGCGGCCACCATATTGGAGAGCTGACGTCACCATCCCTGTTTTCGACTGACCGCAGCTCATTCAGTCATGGAACAGGTAATTTCAGGCTGCCATTCACCTGCGGCTTGCAGACAGATTACTCAGGCTCAGTGCCTGAGTGCTTCTTGGAGCCTGCTCTTATCAGAGCATACACCGAGCACGGAGCGGCCGAGCTGCCCTGGCCCAGGGCTAAGGAGCCCGCGGAAACTGCTTCTCGGTCCGGGTCCTGCTGAGGACCGGTCAGGAATCACCCGTTGCTTTGGTTACCCTGCAAAGGGAACGAAATGCTGCCATTCGCATAGGATACCAACATGGCAGAGATCTGATGTCATCAGAAAG